>NW_024582061.1:1219146-1389562 GCF_017639235.1 Corvus kubaryi | reverse complement strand
AAAAAAAAAAAAAAAAAAAAAAAAAAAAAAAAAAAAAAAAGAGAGGGAGAGAAAAAAAGTAGGCGGATTGCAGTGACTGACTGCCCAATGGCAGCCCCGGGTCTCAGGAGAGTTACAGAGAGAGAGAGGGAGAGAGAGAGGCACTTTCTGCCATCCAAATCCCTTAAACCATCCTCATTCCAACACAAGAACCCACTGTAACAACTTCCAACCACTGAGACATGACAGGCAGGAGCCCAGAGGCAGCAGCAACAGCGAGAGCAGCAGCAGCAGCAGCAGCACACATTCTGCACAGGGAGCAGCATTAGCACCAGGGGAATACTACACACAACAATACAAACAAACAAACAAACAAACAGACAAAGCCCCCCCAAGCCCAAGGGACTGGATTCCAACTCAGATTCAAGCCACAGCTGACACCAAAAAGGGTGGGGAATTACGACCAGGGGGGGCCAGAAAGGAATAACCAAGGAAGCGAACTCAAGAGTGTAAACGGGATTCAGCCATGATCCTTTTTTCATCTCGCAGTGTGTTACTCTCAGTGTATTACCCTCAGATTTTCCTCATCCTTACCAGTGGGAGTTACCTGTAAGTGATCCAGATTTTTTTTTTTTTCAAATACTGTTTGCAATGCCCCCGCTAGCAGCTACCTAGGGGCAATGCGCAGAGCGAGCAGAGGGAGCCGGGAGAAGCCAGCACGGGCGGCAGCTCCGTGCGGTGCGTGGTGGTGAGGATGGTGGTGGTGGTGGCGGCGGAGGAGGAGGAGATGCTGTGCTGGTGGCGGTGCTGGCGCTGCTGGTCGGACCCCGCCGGGGGAAGGGACGCACCGCCAGGTAACTCCCGGGGCTGCCCCGCCGGGGAGGCCGGGGCCCGGCGTGCCCGCAGCGGGGGCGGCGCACCTGGGAGGGCGGCGGGGCAACGGGACGCGGAGCGGCCGGCGTCTCCCCTGGGGACTCCGACCCCGACTCCTCCTCCTGCCAAACCGGAGATGGGCATTGCTTCGCGCCCGTCGGGGGAAGGCTGTTTGTGTGCGGAGATCCCGGGGAGCGCGGGGCTGCCGCAGCCGGCGGCGAGCGCCCAACCCCGAGGCGCTCGTCGACCGGCTGCTTTCGCTCCGGAGGGATCTCCAGTCCCGCAGTTAGAGCTGGCTCCAGGACCTTTTCCTTGCGAGGAAGGGGGTGGAGGTAGGGGTGGGGGAAATGAGAGTCGGTGGGTGGGACTGCGAGGAATTTCGGTCTCTTTTTAAAATATCTGTATCTGTATCTATCGTTGCGGTGGATAAGACGCGGCTGGGCTAGTCCGCGCGGGCTGCGGAGAGAGTGTCCGCCGTCGCTCTCCTGCAGGTCTCCCGGCAGGTCTCTGCGCCCGCCGGCCGCCGCGTTAGGGTGGCGGGGGTGGTGAGCCGGGGTCCCCGCGCCGGCCGGAGGGGAGCCGGGCCCGTCCGGGGCTGCAGCCGGAGTCCGGAGGGGCTGCCGGGGAACTGTCAAGGGCTTCTGCTCTCCTGCACTCCGGAGGAGACCCGACCGCGCCGCGGGGCAGCCGTGCGGAGAGGAGGGCGCTAGGGGCGGCAGGTACCCGGCGGAGGGAGCCGGTTTAAAATCGGGGAGCCTTCTCCCTCCCTTGAGCAGCTCCCCAGTCCCGGGGGTACGGCAAGAGTCTCGGTGCCGGAACGCGGGGATCGGGCCCGGGAGAGCTCTGGGGCGGTTCGGAGCCTGCCCAGGCTGCCGGGGCTGCGGCAGAGGGGTTCACCTCTGTCGGTGATGGGGAATCCCACCTAGGCATCCCCGGTCCCGCATTTATCTCGGCTGCCGGGGCCGGATGGATTTCCCTACTCTCCCACCCCCATGCCGACCTCAGTTTTTTGTGCCCCGACGGATGCAAATTTGAGGTCCTATCCCTGAACTATATGTGGATTAATATGTATGTGGGGTTTTTTCTCTGTAAGCGTGCACAGGAACACATGCACATAAACAAGTACGTGTGTTCCTCTGTGTGTGTGTCCATCTATTTTCTGTGGGCTATGGAAAAAACATATCCCACCGCTATGGGAGAAAAGTAGGAATAAACACAGCCATAAAAAGAAACTAAAAGCCTATTTCTGCATTCTTAATTCTTAATGAAATGCACATGTCTTGGCCACCGATTTTTAAAAGCACTTAGATTTATGGAAGCACGTTAGATCAATTCAGCCAGAGCCGCCTGTTTCTGTTCACAGGAGGGATATGTCTGCTGCGTAGGTGACCAATAGCTTGTAAAAAAGCTTGCCGTGCTATCTTTAGTTGGTTGGTTTGTTTTATTTATTTATTTTTTTTTTAGACAGGAGGAAGGAGTCGTAATAAATAAATAAATACACCCTTTTAATATAAGCGTAGCCATATTTTTCTCAAAACCGTAGGAAATTACTATCCTACCAAGTTTTCCTTCTATAAATAGTTCAAATCTTAAAACAAAAGTTTTCAACCGCACACCAGATGCTGGGATGCTGGCGGTTTCCCTTGCTGTGTGACATAATTATAAGGTCCGAAAGCAAAAGCTATAGAAGTATAATAATAATACTAAGGCGACTGCTGAGGGGAAACACAAGGGAAGCAATGCCTGCTTTATTTAAAGCCAACTGCTTGGGGATCTTTTGAGCGCTGCCCCGCGACAATGAGAAGTTGTGGTGGATAAATAATGCTCTCTCGCCTTTCCCTGGGCCGTCCCCAGTTCATCCCCTCCGCTGCAGGTCACTCGGAGCTGGACCCGCGGAGCCGCAGCGGAGGTGCCTATTGCAGCCCAGCAGAGCAGAAGCGAAAGGGATCAGGAGGTGAAACCCAACAAAGCGGAGCCCCAAAGCGACGCGCACCTCCCTCCATCCATCACTCCGGAGGGACGGAGCAGGCTGCTTTCCCGGGGAGAAAGCAGCGCGCGGGGCCAAGGGGGACAGGGTGCCTGGGACCCGAACCCCCCGTTTCCCCTCCACGCCACCCCTGGCCCCAGCCCCCGGCCACACTTGCTCCGTCTCCGCTGTGTCCCCCCCATCCTTCCCGCAGAGCGGGAGCAGCGGCGGGAGAGCTGGGCGGGCTGCGGTGCTTCGCCTCACTCCTTGTAGGAAGTGAAAAGAAAGAGGAGTTATTTCAGTGCTTAATGGAGAGCAGCCTATTGAACTTGTGGTGTTTGTCTGGTGTATAAATATACTTCTCTGGCTTACTAATGGTAGCTTTTGAAGATTAAAGCATAGTAGAGCCTGTTGGAGCATTATCTACCGGTGTCTGTTTCTGCTACCTTCGCTCTCCGGACTCCGGAGGGAAGGATGCTTCCCAAGCTGCTATTTAGTGAGCTCTCAGGGACTGTCAATGGTTACGGTAATTTTCCCCGAGATATCTATCATCTTTTGGCTATGGGAACGACTCATTGGCTTCTGCATTGCTGCTCCTTCAGGGATAGAGGGGGCGAGTTTCAGCGGGCGAGCAAACGGAGTGCGGGGTGTCCGTGCTCAGTCACTCTTGGTGCGGGGAATGCAGGCCGGGGGCGATGGGATGCTGCCCTGTTATTCTGCGACAAAACCTGTCAAGGAGAAATCCCATCGTCATGAAATGGGGTTTTCAGAATGGATAAGGCAATGGTGAAATGAAATGAAACGGGCACCACACCTCAGTGTCTGGTGTGCAATATCTGGGAAGAAAGTTAAATTTTAGTCAACTACTTCCAAAATTAAAGAACCAACTCCTTTATAAAATTGATTTCTATATTGTAAGTGTGCTATCTGATAAAGTAATCTTCTTCAGCGTGCTTGCCTGGTAGCCTTTGGCCTGCTGAGGCACTGTGAACATTTTTACAACCAGAAGAAATGTGTCTGACTCTCTGAAAAAGAAAACTGACTGTGGCTCCAATAGTGGATGCATTTTAATGCTGGATATATTTTGGTAATCCAATTCAATATTTAAAGTATAAGGCTGCCATTAAATAATATTGGTGTAATTAGTATAAATATCTAAATGCCAGGATTATGTAGAACACTGCCACTGTTTCTTGCAGTGCATGTGGGAGTGTGCATGTGTCTGTACACATACACATATTTAGCTGCTTTTAAAGGTGGTGCACATCCATTTTCCATTGGTGCTCCCCTTTCACTGTTCATCTTCTTTAGGGCTGGATGCATTCACCAGCAACGTGAGAGTCGGTTCTTAAGAAGTTTATTTCGGGGATTATCTGCTGGCACATAGACACAGTTAATTCAGTTATTTGCTATAAAGTGATTTGGAATAATTCATAAGAGAGAGTGTGTGTATGTAGTAATAGCAGCACAAATCTCCAAAGCAGATATGTTTTCTAACACCATAACACAACAAATCATTTATATTGGTGAGTTGATGTCACTGCTTGGTTAGGAAATGTAGAGAAAGAAAAATCCTCTGCATGTTTTGCATTTGTTCTGCTGGTTCTTCCACATCCTTACAATTCCGTATCCTTAACAACAGGGCTTCTTCACACTTGTGGGAAGCAGATTAGAAGGAATGCAGATTGTTCGTATGCCTACAGGAAAGTGGTCATGCCTAATCCATAAAGATTAGGACTGCTGGAGAGAGTCCCTGGAGTTTGCCTCCTAATCTGTCAGTGCCGGAGGGAGCTGCACAGGCAGAGAACAGCCCAGCTGCTCTGTGAGGCAGAGCCTTCAAGGGGACAGTGGGCACAGCTTCACCTGCAATGCCAGCCAGTGTGATTGATGCTCCCACTTTAGCTGGTGCAGTCAGGGTTACACAGGCCTGGCCCACTCTTCTAATCCTGGTTAGATCAGGGCAGGATTAAGCTGACTGTTACGGGAATGGGTTTGTCTCTGGCTCAGTCACTGAGCTGCATGTAAATCCATCATTTCCCTGCTTTTACACCTTGTACATTTTATAACTGAGACTTTAGGGCAAGCTTGCTCTCTTAGCCTCTAGTTATGCAGTATACAATGCCCAAGGAGAGTGCTGTTGAGATCCTTAGATTCTCCTTTGACGTGGTACTGTAATAATGATCCTCTCTAAGAGGATTTGGAATAGGACTTCCTTCCACTTTACCATCCCTCGGCGATGTATTCGCTTATAGGCAGAACAGGTGAATCCAAAGGGTATCAAGTATTTTCAGGCTCATCTAAAGCTAATGCTTTTGCTCAGCAGAAAAGATAAAAGATATTTTTATGCTGAACCGCCATAAGCTTGGCTTACCTGCCTAAGACAGGATATTTCCATGTATTGAAGCAGCTACACAAAGACAGGAGAATAATTGTGGTATGATTTCTTGGTAGCTCTAGAAGGTAAAGTCCAGCATTTCACTGTGAGACCCAGAATAAAATTCCCTGTCTAAAACCAGAGAGCTCTGGTAAATCTGTGGCTGGCCACTCCTCTCCCTGCCAAGGTGTAGCTCAAGCACTCAAATCCTGAATATCCTTGAATCCAAATGCATTTGGATGAAGACAACTCTCTCAATCCTTTGAAACAATCAGGTTCCAGAAATTAGATGTTTAGCATGCCTTGAAATTGAAAAAAAAAAATTACTTTAGAAATTATAAGGAAAGGTGACAGCACCCAGAATGTGTAGGACGACAGCATGGAATTAGTACATATGTTGGGTTACTAACATAATATAAAAAGTGGGTACAAAGCAATATGAAATATTCAGATGAATAGGTAAGATTGAATAGAGATATGTTTGCGTATTAAACACCCAACAAGGCTAGACCTCAGAAGAGAGTTTAAAGAGCTAAACAAAATGACCTGCAATTATACAGTTAGACTGACAAACACCTTTTTTGCAATGGGAAAAACATACCATGTGTACCTGGCAATATAGCATGCTGAGGGTAGAACGGTGTCATGGGCTTTCTCAGTGCACAGGACTGTGTAACTGGGGCTGAAATGCACAGAGCCTCCTAACCCCAAAACACGGTTTAACCCTCTAGTCCTCCCAAGTTACCCCAAGCAACAAAAACCTGGGACCAGCTGTAGATCAAAGGAGCTCTACAGTCGTGCCGACACCATGCATTACAGAGCTGGTTAATGTTGCAAGCCCAATTTCTTCAGCCCACAACCTTTGCATGTTGTTTTACCCTCAGTGGACTCTCACTGGCGCCTTTCATGGCTGCTGGCAAAGCACATCTACCTGTTAATTACCTGACAGATAAGTTTTTGCAACTCCAGGTTCGCCTGTCTGCTTGGTTCTTCTCATTATTTTTGCTCTTTCCCCCTTGATGCTCCACTGCCCTTCTGTAGAGCATCTCTCCTGCCTACCCCAGGTCTGTAACTTGCGTAGTGTTACAGTAAAACTCTACATGGAAGGGTTCTGTGAAAACCAGACAGGCCTCTCTCCGTGAGAACCATGACTGAAAAGCAAAATCTCCATGACTTTTTTGTTCTGGAATTGTGCCATGCACATGTGAATACCCTGTCAATGAGCTGAAGAAACTTGTCACCAAAAGCTTCAGGATTACAAGCCCAGAATTATGTAGGAGGATAAGAAAGTCCAGGAGTGTAGGCGCAGGAGTACTCTGGAAGAAAAGACAAGGAAGGCATGTTTCTGGAGAATGTCTTTCAGTCTTTTAAGGGTTATTAGAACCCTCTCCTCTTTTACTGTCCCTTCAATCCTCCCCCAAATGTAGAAGGATATATTTTCTCTCCATTGTGGAGAGTTGTGCAGGACTTGCTCTTTACTTCTTGCCAAGACAATTCCTATGTATTTGTATTTGCTATAACACATGCCTAAGGAACATATACTGCTCTAGCAAAAATGGAAAGAAATTCTAGATATAGAGACCTAAATATTTGCTCAGTAAGTTTTCCTATCCATATGCATTTCTATGACTTTTCCCTTTCATTACTGCCAACATGTTTTTAGGACAAAACTTTAGATAACACGTTGAGTTGTTTTTTCTATGCTTTCCTCTTGGGCTTTCTTTCTAAAAGTCAGTTTTCCGGATGGAGCTGAAAGTTCACTGCCTTGTTCAGTTCTAATGGAGTATGGGCATGTTTTCTGAAGTTAAGATAGTTAAGGCCAAGAGTTGCTCTTCACATAAAAACATCTTTCTTCCACTAGGAGCTGACAGCAAGATGATTATCACCTACTAATTATTTTACAGCAAATCATAGTTTCTCTAGAAGATCTCAAGACAGAGTAAATCAGAGTGTTATTGTATCTTGTTTTCCTGGAAATAATTTTAATAGCACGTACAGTTTGTACCCGTATCGCTGTTACGGTTTTGAACATTTATTTTTGTTTCAGTGGATCAGATTTCCCTTAAAAAAGGATAAACTTCACGTTTATGCAAAAATCCCACTTAATCATCATGTTGACAGTCTTTGTTTCAGCTCTTTGTCCAAGGTCAGAAATCACCCTGAGTTTCTAATAAGGAGAAAAAGGACATCCAGTGGCACAGCAAGTGTGCAAGTGAGGGTGGAAGTGAGGGTCAGGTGTTTGATAGGTGGAAGAAGAATTTCCCCCATGTAGCGGCACCAAGTTCACTGGTTCCTGCACATTCCAAATGTTTTATTTGGAGTACAGCCACACTGTTACTAGGCAGTGGCACCACTTTCAAACCTGATGGAACTCTGTGGACGTTACTGGCAGATTTGTGATGCAAAAGTAATACTGGCAAGTTGCATCTCACCTGCACGTACTTGGAATGCACAACCGAAGGCATTTGAAATAATTTCATTCTGGATGGCCATCACTGTGTAGCATTTTAGCAAGCTCTTATATCTTGTCCTTTAAGCACTAAGGACCTAAGGCTTCTCTCCTCTGAGGCCATATCCACAGCTCAGCAAGCTAATAAAGCAGGAGTGACTCTGCTGCAGTCAATGGAGTGACTCAGTGCAATCAAGAAGAGTACCAAACAGAAAGTCAGCACCAGCCTTGTTCTTACAGTATCCTTTTGAATGCAGCCTTGGCACAGGCTCCCATTTTATGCAATTTATAGGGAATCTGGCCATAGTTCACAAGAACATACAGCGAAGACAATATTGATAGGAGGCCATGCCAGACAAACCCCAAAATCAGTTCCACGGGCCACTGAAAGAATCATGGCCTTTGGAATCAGCAAGGCCAGACGTAAGTCCAAAACCTTATTTAATTTTTTGAGGGGAAAAGCACATCAAAAACCTTGCAGCATTTGCTGTTGCGTGAGAGGTATAGCAGAGCATCCCAGGCTTCAAAGCTGGAAGTAAGCATAAGCCAGAAAGATATAAACCACTATCTGCATGCAATAAGGCCTGGGAAATGTTTTGAGTTGTATCTAATTTAAAATCTTAAAGTGCTGCAGTACTGGGACTGGATATCATATCCACCTTCCTAGTCTGGCTGAAGTGAGACATAATTATCAAATGTGACTACTATTTAATAATAGTTTCTTTCATTCAAGGATTGTAAGTCAATTAATCCTACCAGTATTCAAGTGAATTTGGCAAGGATCATTTCCCTCACTGCTGGGGTAGAATGCAGCAGCTGCTGTGCAGCACCCAGCAGAGCTGTATGGACATGCAGGACCAGCACCAGTCCTGACATTCCTGGCAGCAAGGCAGGAAAGCATCTGAAAAAGCCCAAGCACATCTCTAATTGATCTGGACCCTAGCCAGGGCCAGTCTCTCTAAACATTGCACTTTCCCATGGTGGATTTCACTCTGTGTTGAAGACAGGAACAGTCCGAGACTGGGCTAGTGTCTGAGATGCTGAATAGCAGTATCGTGACTTCTGCCTGCCTCAGTTTCCCACAGCTTTAATAGGGCAATAACAGCACTGGCAAGACTTGAAGGTAGGGGAGGGGCAGGAGAGCAAGAGCTGCCACAGCATTTTGGAAAGAGAAAATGCAGCGTAAGTGCTGCGTCATTACTTTCAGTGACTCTGACCACAAGCAGCAAAGACGGCGCGATTGCGTCTCATCCGAAACACGGCATCACCGTCGCCCTCTTCACCACCATGCCAAGCATGCCCTCGGGGAGAGGTCGGGGAAAGGGCTGCTCACCAAAGTCATGAGCGTCATTTCTGACAGTGCCTTCTCCTTCCCTGGGAGCCAGACAGCCACTGTGGGCAGTGTGACACAAGACTTGGCCTCAGAGAGCTGCTGGCCTTGGGGTATGAGGTGGCCGCTGGCATGCTGGGCATCAGGCAGGACATGGTTAAGGGAGTGCTGAAGGGAATGGCCACATCTCTCATGACTCCTTTGGCTGCTCGCCAGGGAGCCATGTGACTCCTTGGTCAAAAGAGTCCTCTCAACCATGAGACACTTTTTTTCCCCCTCTGGTTGTACCTTTTCTTTTCTGAAGTTAAAAGAAAACAAAACATACCCACAAAACTTTCCACATTAAAGTTATATTGTAGTCTGATGACTCAGGGTGAGAGATTCAAGGGGAATGAAGAGGAAGGGAAACATTCCTGAATCAGATCTGTTGTGCTGAGCCTTACAGAAAAGGATGATTTTGCTGGATGGAGAACAGCTCTGCTGCAGCACAGTGAGCAAGAAGCAAAGGATGGGACTTAAATCCCTTCCCTGCTGCTGTGGACTACTGCTAAATCTCTCAGGGTAGTTTCAAACCCAGTGGACTTTGACGCTATCGAGAGGGCTGAGGGTGGAAGCGCAAATAAATATGGCCTCATCTGATTCACAGTAAATTACTTGTTCTCCACTCCCATGGCCTAAAGAGTACATCAACTAGCTTTACGGTTTTTGCTTAGCTTTTTTTTATTGGCACTGCCCACGATAATTAGATTGGCACATCCCTAGTAGACTCCCTGGAGTCTTTTATTCCTCTGCCTCCTCTGTCTCTGGGGAGCTTTGCCCAGGGTAGGTGCTTCTGAGGGGAGGGATGGGGTCAGGTTATTGTTGTTAATGTCACTCTGGTTATGTTGTAAAAGATGTATCAAAGAGGAAGTTCTTGCACTATGACCTAAAGGTCATCAGACTCTGGATTAGGCTAATCTCTAAAAATTTGTTCCCCAGACAGATCCTTTTGACCGAGAGTAACTTACCTCTAGGCATGGAGCTTTGTCATGTGTTTTATGATCTTCATTGTTCCAGAGAAGCTCCACAGCCCTGGCAGAGGTTTGTTCTGTCTTCTCTTGCTGGGCCATGATCCACTAATTGTTGTGTTGAGGTTAGGCTTCACACCTTGAACTAAGGATGAAAGAGAGCAGGGAAGATGAGCAGGACTTGCATGCAGTGGTGATGTGAGCAGCACAGCCTCACCCGGACACATGCTGTCGATTTTGAAGTCAGTATGCTGTTTTCATGGTCACAGCACTTTGGAAGTCATACAGTCTACATCTCACTGTGCCTTTGTCCTCTCTTAGGAGCAAAAGGGCAAAACATTTTGAAAATTGCCAGCCAAGAAATTTTCCAGGCCTGTTAGTCTCTTTGGGACTCTTGCAGGCTGCACTGAGTGGTTGGAAAGGCTGTGGATGGAGAGTGCAAGTTCAGGGATGTCCATGAGCCAGTAACACAGAATGCAAGCTGTGCCAGGGGTGTGGAGGTGCAGGACAGGATTTAGAAACAACAGCTTGCTCCTTCCTTTGTAATCCCCAAATGCAGACATGCTTCTGAGCAGAGCCAAGGTAGCCTCTTGGTGTAAATACTCACTTTTAAGGAATGCACTTAAAACAAGCATGTGTGGCTGGCCCTGTGTGCTCCTCTCCTCTCCCCACCCCAGCTAGGCAGTGTGCTAAAGCCAGTTCCTTAGCAACAAGACTTGGCAGGTGGCACCTGATGATGTAATTGTGCCCCTGGGCCATTAGGAGTCATGAGGTGCAGCCAGATGCTCCTGATCTGTCCATGGGTGTGATTTTTTGTCAAGTGTCGTCTTACTGCAATTAGGAAATTTGTTCAGTTTGGGTCAAGTACTTCTGTTAGGGTGCTCTTCACACCTAACATGTGTTGGCATGAGAGAAATGTGTGGACGTCCAGGGCTGAGGGGTGTTCCTCCAACTAACAGGGAAGAGATCCTACTTCTCACCACTTTGATCTCCACTTATTTCCAAATCCGGACTTTCCCTTCAGAAAGACGCACTAACCTGAGCATTGATTCAGGTGCAAATAATGAAGTGGCTCCCTTGGACAAGATGCTCCATTTTGTATGTAAGAGATGAGGAAACTTCTAAGAGTTTGCCACTTTTGCTTCCTGGGATTTCCATTTTGCAATAAGGTCTTTTAATTCTTAAATGTATGAGGGCCATGCTGCAGGGGAGATCAAATGACAGTTCCTTTTTGCAGTTTGAAAACACCTTTCTGTTCCAGGCTTTCTTGCCTTGCTGTCTTGGTGTGGAAGCTAGGGGTTGAATCAGTCACACCTTCATATTAAAGACTTGGTGTAGCAAAGTCCAACAGACAGTGACGTGTTCTGGCTATCATGGAGGTGAGTAGAAAAGGGGGGCCTCCAGTGAATTGCGGAGTTTGTTCTCTGTGTCTTTCCTTGGGCAGAGCTGTCGGTGCCTGCCATGTTTGCTGCAGTGCTGTAGGAGATAAGAAATGAGGTAGTCAAGAAGTGGCTTAAAGTGCTCCCAAGTCTTGCTTCAACTTTGGGGAAGCCTTTCCTGACAGTGTGCAGGAAAGCTCTTCCAGCATTGCCTGCTTGACCTGCAAGCAGGGGAGGACGGCTCTGTGTCTTGGAAGCACATGCAAGACCAGTGCTATTTTCCCTACTCACAGCCAGCTAGGTACTGCCTAAAGTTGAACTTTAAACTTTGGTTCCACCCAAACGTTGCCTGAATAACTTCAGGATTTAGCTCACAGAATTTTGTTAGGAGAGTGCTGTTTTTTGGAAAGAGAAACTGGTGCATTTTACCTCTCCAAAATTGAAAACCAACTTTCAGCACTAGCCAAAGTCCCGCTTTTCTTTGTATTGCCCAGACAGGATTATTTGAGGTGTATCAGATATTTTCTTACATGATAGTTGCCATTGTACACCTAATTAGAAATCAGCTTTAGCCTTCTGACAACAGCTGGCACAGATTATGTACACTCTAAGACATCTTGTGAGATAATTAAAGTGTTTACTGAAAACATAGAGCAAAAGGAATGTTTCTCAAAGCAGAGCCACTTTACAGGTTGGTTGTGTGCGTTTTGTTAAATGCAGCCCAGGCATAACTACCCTGATTTGGATGAATTCCCCAGAAATTAATCTGGTGCCATATTTTTTGAGAAAAAAATCCTGAAATTCTTTCAGTTTCTGGCTCCTTTTTAAATTAAACAGATGTATATGAATATACTGCTTGTGAAGGGTGCCTGAATCACAGCCCTGAAAAATGAATTCCTCTTCTTACCCACAAAACCAGCACAGCACAAGCAGAGGGTGTGTGAGCTTCCCCACTCCACCCCATCCTCATGTCTCATCCATGACCTAGAGGGGCAACCTCTAGCTAGGCATAAGCGGGTGGCTCAGTCTCTGTACTTATTTAATCCTTGGCCAACCTGCCAAGGCTGCCAAAGAGGGTGCCAATTGTGGTGGTGGTTTCTGTGATGTGGATAGTCATCCACTGGGAACTGGATTAAGACCATCAACTCATTTCAAATACTCTAGGCCACAAAGCTTCTGCCAACCAGTAACCATTTGTTTGGTCACTACCGACTTGGGTCATGTTTGGATCAGCGATGAAAGGCTCCATATCCCAATACCAAGCCCCTGAGCCATACAGTTTCCCAGAATAATTTTTTAAAAAGAGGAAAACATTATTCTTTGTCCTAGATTCTACTTTGATCTGCTGATTTTTAATGTGCATATTGGCACTTTAAGATACATAATTTTCATTACTTGATTGTAGAGGGCTTAGATGATGGGAAGGATTTTGGAAGATGGCAGGTGGCAGACCCATGTGGTGTGATCCGAAATAAGCTCTCCGAGATAGTGTCTACACACTCTGGAACCCCAGCTTACATTATGTTTTAACCTATAATTGATTTTGCACCTTCAAATTTATCTTACAATCCCTCAGGAGAAAAACTGCCATTAAAATTGAAGATCAGATTCTCCATTGCTCTTGTTCTTTCAGAGATACCTAGTTGTGTGTCAGATCTGGTAACATTTCCAGCAGCTGTTTATATTGTCAGTGGCCCCGGCTGAACCCACCACAGATCTCTGTGCATGCCCACTAGCACCCTGAGTTGTTGGGAGTGATTTGTTTCTCAGATACTGCAGAACTGCAGGAGGCAGAGAGTAAATATTTTCGCTCAAATCGTATGGCCCAGCAGGGCAGGAACTGGAATGGAGTTCCAGCTTGACCCCCAAACCATAAGCCCTTCTCTTCTGCACACCTGATAGTGGAGTTAGGGGCAGCTGAAATAGTTTTGTTGGTAATAAATAGTATTGCCTCCTGGGCTGTAGCTCTTGCCCAGAAGAGACCCAGCCCAGAGAACACCAAAGGTGAGCAGCACATTTTCAGCATGCCGAATGAAAGATTCTGGCCTTCCTCAGGTAATACATAACCATGCAGTGTTGCCACCAGCTCTCCCTTGAGATGAAGCAGTTCCTGAAGGGTAACTGGTTTTGTTTTTCTGGGGGTAATTTACACTGAAGCTAGCATGAGGGCACTACTTCAATTGCTTTAGTTCCTTGGAACAGTGACTCACCTGTCTCTTTCTTCCCTAATTACACACGGAAGTGACGTGTGCTGGGATAACAAAGGAGTGACTGTTAAGATGATAGAGAATTCTGAGCAAATCCATTACAGCTATGGATATTCTGAAGCAACGAACAGAGGAAAAAATGATGGTATTTATTGATGGTATTGTGAGGCTGTGGTAGAACCTGCTTTCTCTCACACAGGTGAAGTGTCAGAGGCATCTTACCAGTCGTATATTAGTCTTGGACTGTGAAACATCTATTTTGGATTTCCTTTTCTTTTGTTAAAAAGAAAAGGAAAAGATTTTATTTTATGTATCCTCGTGCTGTGAAGAAGTTATCCCTGTTAAGAGAAATAGAGGAAGATAAAGAGTAGGGAAGAAATTGTGCTTAAACAATTATATGTAGCCATATAGATATGCATAGAAATAATAATTCTTTAATTTTTTTAAAACTAAGTGTGTCTCTTCTCTCTTTCTCTGCTTATTTGGAGCCCTTTGCATATAGTTTCTCTTTCCAGTGTAGAAGCTTCCCTTTCAGTAACAGCTGAGGCTTAAGTTCATGGAGAGCTGGAAGCATACAGGCTTTGGAGAGCTTGTAGTTACATCATATATTTAAACAGACCATGTCACACACGTAGAAAACACAGGATATACACAGTGCCCAGCACCCTTGTATGTTCCCTGAGTACAAAGGGATTCCAAGACATGCTTAACTCTTTCCTGAAGCAAGCTCTAAATTTGGGTGGCATGTCTCAAGTTTACGTTTTCCCTTCCAAACCCATTAAAAGTGAGCCAAAAATGTACCTTGTCAGAGAAATCTCACTTTGGGACACCCGAGTTTATGTAAGTAAGTCAGATTTTGCCTTTCAGCCTGTTGGCTGCGTGTGAAGACCAAGCTTACCATCCTAGGAGTTTTGAGATGGGAGGTGGAGTGATGGTGGCACGGGAGGGACAGCCAGGGAAGGGCCTGCATGTTCCCCAGGGAGAAGGGAATGGAGAGAAGGGAGGGGTGGAAAAACCCATCAGGAAGGAGACTAACAACTGAAAGGAAAAAAGTAAGAAGTCCATGAAGTCTGAAAAAGGTGCATCTGGAGGATGAAACAGGCTTTAGGATGGCTGCCAGAGAGGGAGCCAGTTCTTGGCATGTTTAGTATTTAGTCCAATCATTGCTCAACCTGTCCTGTTGGTCCAAGCCATGACCCCATCAGTTGGTCTGAAATTTCATCACCTCACAGCAGCTTTTTTGCCACTCATCATGAGGATCACAGCTTGGAGAGGAGCATATCCTGTAACCAGAAGGCAAGTGGGGCGTTAGGAAGTGTGATCAGGAGGTGTGAGCAGAGTGGCTCAGCAAACCAAGCTCAGCCCAGAGACACCCACTGTGTGGCTGGTGGCTTGGTTTTCCCCAGACAGGATGTGACTGACCATTCTGGCCAGGGAAAGAGACAACAAAGGACAGAGTGCAGGTCATAGCTGGCTAGTTTCAGCTAGTAGAGCTTGATCCCCTTTTTGAGAGGAGAAGTACAGGAGAGGAAATGTAAAAGAGATAAGAGACAAAGCACAGTTTACATCAGGAAGAGAATTTGGTATTGGAAGATTTTCTGCGTGGCTGCTCCACATAAATTGTGCTCAGCTCTACGGTTGCAGGATTTTGGTGTCTCTGATGTGGCTCTTGAATTGCCCTAAGGATAATTCTGTGATTTAGCATCTGAGAAATATAAGGCCTCACACGGGTGCACTTTTAAACTTAGAGATTCAGAAGCGCTCTAATTCTGATGGTTAAAAGGGATGTGGAATAAAGGCTGTCTTTACAGGATTTAATTTGTGGATATAGGGTGAAAATACTGTATGGCCTGAGGGTCCACAACCCCAGTGTGTACTGGGAATACATAGTATTGCAAATCTTTGGTGTGACACTGGTGTGTGAGGCTGAATTCACAGTTGCTGCTGAGGGAATGCTCAGCTTTGCCTTCCTCTAGAGCATGAATTCATTTCAAAAGCCAAGCTTTCAGGGAGTATAGCATTGTTTGTGTGCAGCCAAACCATAAGGGATTTTTTTTCCCAAATTAAATTCAGCTCTTTCCTTGCCATCTTTAGAACTATTTTCAATATTTTAGCTGACTGGGATCCAGTTTTTAAAATATATATAGGAGTCTTTGCTTGGCACAGAATAGAAACCTTGGCTTTTATAGCATCCATGCACTACAAGGGTCTAGTTTATTACTTTGTAAAGTGTTTTTTGGGATATATGTTTCTTTATATAAAACTAAGTCCAGAAAAATTCATATTTCACATCTCTCTTTTCTGTTGTTTTCTTCATGGATAGAAATATATATATAAAAGATTTATAAGGTATGGAAAGACTCCAGAGAAGGTCTGACTGATTATGAGTGGTTTTGGGTTTTTAGGTTTTTAGCTTTTCTTAGAGTTCTCTCTTCAAAGTTGCACATCATTTTAGTTGAAATTGGTACCTCATCCATACATATATGATTTTGCTGTGTGTCCAAGCCTGATTCTCAGTTTCACTCAGCAGTTTTCACCAAGGACATATATATGTAGACCTGAGACCAGGCAAATATTAGCATAAGTTGGCTATTGTATCTCATCCTTCTCGGTAACTCGAATTAAACTCCTTGAGATGAAGACTGGTATCTGAAGTAAGCTATCTTAATCAAGGCTTATCTCAGTGTAGCTATGCCATTTCAGTCTTGTCATACAATCTCAGAGCTGTATTTCCTTTTTCTCCCTCTCCTCTCTTCCCTCTATTATTGTTTCTAAAATAAAATTATTAAGGAAGGAGATAACTGACAGAGAAGTACATGAAACTCAAAGGAGGCTCAGAAACCACCTATAATTCCCGTCAGTGTGTTCTACTATTTGGAATAAACCTCAAGTCACTCACTTTCCCTGAAATGTGAACCCCAAAATGCACTTCCTGGGGACCAAGAAGCACCTGGCAAATACCTGGAGAGAGACTTGCTCTCATGTTCAGCAACACATGCAGGCACACACGTGCAGTTCCCCAGGCAGAAGAGTAAATGCTCGCTCTAGTGCTTCCAAGTTGAGAACACATATCTGGGCAAGCATAGGTTATTATAACTCTGGACAGCAAACCACAAAGGCATTCAAAGAATCACCACCACAGCATTTTACAGAATATTATTACAACTGTCACTAGGAGTTCTGTCAGAAATCTGGAAATTGCAAAGGACAAAAATTTAACTGCTGAGAAGCAGAGAATTCTCAAAAATTGTCTGGCAGTATGCTGGCACATTTGACCTGACAGAAAAGTGCTGGACTATTGCTGCTAAAGATCCTGGAGAGTAAAGGGGGACAGTAGTGTCAGAATGATACTTGTGTACCCCTGAATGATACTCATGTGTCCCTCTTCCTTCAAGATCCTAATGCATTCTCATTAGTGTTTTCATGTCTGCTTGCTCTCCCTCTCTGTATTGCACCACCTCTGAAGCTGGACTAGCTCCAAGGACTAACTTGAATACTGCTTAAAATCTCACATCTCATTAGAACTGAGACTTTGGAAACAAGTTTGAGTTTTAAGAGAGAGAAAGTAAATGGAGCTGTTCTCATATAACCTTTACCTACACCAACAAAATAAGTCACAGCAAGATTGCATTTAAATTGTATCTGGTTGGGCATGACCTCTTGTGCTGTTAAAAACCTTATTTTGTGCATTATGTATTCTGATAAGATGCATGGCATTTTGTGTTGCTCCAAATTTTAATTTTACTTTATGAATCCTTTCCCCTTGTTCCCTTGTTGCAAGAGGCTGTCAGAAGAGAAGTAGGGATTTGGACACAAGGATCTGAAAGCCAGTACTTTTGAAACTTGGGAGCTTCTGTAGGAAGGGGTTTTGGTAGTTTGGGTGCTTGGGATATCTTTTAGATGGGAGATGGAGCGGGGCTGTCATGCAAAGGTGCAGAGCTTGAATTCCTTCTTTAAGTCCCACATGAGCAGTGGCTCTGAGGAATCTTCTCCATGCTGCATCCTTTTTAGATGATACTTCAACCCAAAGTGATCCATGAGCACATTGCCTGAAAGCTTTTGGTTGCATTACTAGGAGTGAAATGATTAAGCACGCTAATTACCATTTCTGCCAGATTTCAGGAAAAGCAGATTTGTGGCATGAACTGAGCAGCTCATGTTTCTCTCGGGTTTAAGGTTTCAGGCTCCTTGCAGACTGAGGGGAGCAGTGAGGTTTCAGTAGCTGGTGTGTTGAAGGGCGAATGAACTCATTATAGAAGCACTCGTGACCAGAACAGGGCTGCAGCTCCAGCAGTGAGTGAGGACATGTTCATGCAGTTGGCCCCAGTTCCTGTCTGTGGGAGAGCCTGCCAGCATGTGTGAAAGTGCTGCTGGGGATGTCTAAGCTGCTGGCAACAAAGCCTTGTTGCCTCTGTCATCATGTATTCCAGGGATGTCTTTCTTAGAGCCCCACATGTGGCGCAAGGAGACCCTGTGGGTGCCCCAGTATGCTGGGATGGGTTTGCCACACCCAGAGTGATGCTGCCCTGTACAGAATAAAGGTTTATCCTGGAAATACCTGAGAGAGTTACGAAACATTATCTTTACTGCTGGTCATGCCCACCTCCCTCCAAAGCCAGCTGTCTTAATACTGATAGTTCAGGGCCTTGTCTGTAACACAGTACTGGCACTGTGGAGGTGTGAAAGTGCCCAGTTGTGCAAAATCCTTTCCGCCGGCACTGCTCTGATGACTCTGATGACAATCTGGAAATTGAAGTTCAACTTCAGTTTGACAGGACAAGAGGATATGGGCTCAAGCTGTGCCAGGGGAGGTTCAGGTTGGAAATCAGGAAGAATTTCTTCATGGAAGGCGTTGTAGACATTGGCTGCCTAGGGAGGTGGTGGAGTCCCTATCCTTGGAGGTGTCCAAGGAACACCGTGGTTGATAAGGTCACAGGCTGGACTTGATGATCTGGGAGGTCTTTTACAACCTTAATGGTTCTATGATCATATCCTCTCCCTTTGGTCCCAGAGCTGGATGGATATTTTGTTGTCTAGTGTGGTTATTTGCAATCAGGAGAAAAAACAATTGTATGTTTTAAGTGCAAAAAGCCTCATAAGCTATAGACCACAGGGTGAATGAGAATATGTTGGACCAGGGGTGCTTTTCAGGCAACCTGAGGCCATAAACAAGGTAAAATTGTGGATCGTTGTAGAGTCATATGATCCTATAAGGCCTAGAAATGGACACAAGACAATTCCTCAGGGGTGCAGCATGCTCTTTTCCAGCCAAAATGACTTATGAGATATTACACATGAAGCCCATCAGTCATCCAAGGCTGACTATTGTGTCTGACGTAGGAAATACCGATTCTGGGGGGAAATATGTTTATGTATGTGCTGGTGGTTTTATAACTGCTGCTTAGGTTTGGGGCTTCAGAAGTGTCTCCAGGGAGCCTGGGTTAATGGGTACAAGAGGTGCAGGATGAGTACCAGAGGAGGATTTCCACAGCTTAGCAGTTGATATCACCACAATGTAAGTGATATCAGTGTCTTGCTGAACAAAGCAATCCGTTGTACTGGGTTCTTGTCTAGGGTCAGTTCTGGCGTTTTGTGGCCAATTTTCACCAAAATTCTTAAGTCTGGGAGTATCCCACTGGCTGTGGCTTGAACTCAGTGGGAGCATATGCGTTTAAAACTTTGTACACGCACTTTAGAGTGTGTCAGCAGCCCATGCCTGGTGTGCTCCACGGGGCCAGCACCGAGAGGCTGAGTGCCATCAGCAGCCACCAGTGACGTGCGTGCTTCAGTCACAGCCTGCTCCCCCGGGTGGGTGGTTGCTTCACCAGACTGTTTTCAGTTACATTTTTACTCCTGACCAGGGATGTTTTGTTTGTCCCTTTCCTCTCAGACCTGTGCTTGGACCGTTTGTGTTGCTGTTTTTAAGAGCTGCCTTTAGCACAGGAGCTCAGACCTCTAGGGAATCTGCCTGGAATCAGCAAAATTGAAAGTGACAGATCTGCATACGGAACGTGCTGAATGTGTAACATCAAGTACTGTCCAAAGGAGGTATGAGCTCTTCAGGAGATCGGACTACTCCTGTGCTGGAAATATGGCTTTCAACTATTTGGAAAATTTGGCTGCTGGACAGATTTCCTTTTAATTATCTGTCTCTGAAGCCATTCCTAGCAGTGCTAAAAGCTTAGTGAAGGTAGTCACCTTCTCTGAAGGCCTGAAGAACACTCATTCCCTTGCATGTTTGTGCTATTGCCAGTACACTGAGCCAAAGATGCACACATTCCCTGGCTATGCCTATAGCCTGGATCCCATGCCATATCTCTTTTCACAGAGCTGCCCCCAGGGCTGCCTCACCACCCCATATATACACAAAGACGTGGCGTGACCCTTTATTCCTGGTCTTCTCCAACTCTGCTCTAGGGGTGGTCACCCCGGCATTGTCCTTTCCCATTCATTGACATTCTAATATTTGCTATTTATTTATTTTAAGCTGGACTCCACAGCTGCCCAAACAAAGTATCTTCTAGCAGAGTCAATCATCAGCACCTTTGGGGTTCATCATCCACCACCCATCCCCTGGTCTAGCAGGGAAGGAAAGGGGAAAACATGCACAAGCAAGGTCCTGCACAAGACAGGAACACTAAGGTTAACAATCATGAGCAGGATACTAATCCTGGCTTCCTAATATGCTCATTGCCAGCGAGAACAGTAATTTCTTTGAAGTCCCCAGAGACTTGTAGCTTAAATGGACGTTGGCTCAGGTTGCCTTTGCTTGATACAATAATTTGCTTTAACGATGTGAGTCAAATTACTCCAGTTCCCTTCCCGTTTGACATGCAGCTGATTGAAGGGGAGGGTGTGGAGGTTGCAGTAGGAGGGAGGAAGAGGGAATAGTCTCCTTTGAAAGCAGATAGATGTTACCACTTCTAATTGCATAAAAATGAAAAGCTAAGCCGTAAACTGGAGCGCAAGTCTGAGATTACTTGACACCCTGTTATTCAAATGCAGAATGCTGGATGGAGCAGATAGAGAGGAGCTTAATGTTGGATAAGGCACTTATCTTCACTTGTGAAACCCCTATGTGTATGAGATGTCATTCCCAGCCTAGCAGAGGAAGATTAATGCACTCCCATCAGCACTAAAAGGCATGGACACGAGACTGTAACACCAGACCCACATGGCCCCTGATCTGTGGAGAACTGACACGTCAATTTGGCCATAGCTCAGGCCCCTTTATCACGAAACATTTGAAACCCACCTGTCTGTCATGTACTGATGAACATGTAAAGTAATCATTTTGCTATGAGAACTGACTTCCCAGTCCAATTAACCCAGTGGAAAGACTCCTGCTGTTTTCAATGAGCTTTGAATCAAGCCCAGGAGTGGCTGATAACACACACCGCATGTTCCTGCGTGGCCCAGAGGGACGGCAAATATTGCTGCTAATGTTTGGCAGCTCCTGTTAAAGCCAAAGCACACCAGAGTGGCTCCTCAGAGATGACTTGCTATGGAGTGACAGAAAATTGGCCTCGGTGTTAAAATCCAGAGTTGTTTTCAAAGTCAACTGGAATACATATTTGTGTGTCGGATTTTTCCTTTGAAAAATTCAATATGCGGAAACCACAATTGCTCCATGATAAGAGGTAAACAAAGAGAAGAACAAAGGGAGCTGTGAAAGGCGGTGGCGTGTTGCAATCTATTTGAATGTTTATCTGCAGCAACATGCAGAGGTGGATTCATACAGCCAAATTTAGGCAATGAGATGTTCTCAAGTTAGGAGTCTGGCCTCCCTTGGGTGCCTCCTGTAGCTAATGGAGAGACAGGCAGGTCCACGGGGTAATTCAGTCCACCTCTGCTCTGAATCATCCTGGGAGGTGTCTGGCTCTTTCCTTGATGGTAGAGGGAACCTGGTGCACCTGGTTGCCTCCCTCAGGTGCATCTGGCAGCACTGTGAATGGACAGAAGACGGGACCCAGTGAAGAAGTCTACCAAAACTCAGGATGTTCTATGATTCTGTGAAAGATCAGTTTTTAATTTCCATTAAAATTAATTAGACCTAGCCTGGTTGCTTGAATGGTGAGCTGCAAGAGAATTGGAAGGGAGCAAACGGGATGCTAAAGAGGCAGAGGACCAGACTCTGCTCTGTACCAGTGACCCACTGCATGCAAGAAACCCAAGCAGTGTTGGGGGAAATACAGCAATGGCAGTCTTTGTGCTGCATGGATTTTTGGGTTGCTAAATTGGAGCTGTAAGAGCCCCTCATAAACTGAAATAGTTCTGAGGTGCTGCACCAGTGGCATCCTTCTTCAGGCTGCTGGACTGAGGAGGGTGATGACATTGGTAGATGACTACAGTTCTTTCAAAGTGGGATAGTGTATCATCCTGAGTTGGAAGGAACACACAGGGATCATGGAGTCCAACTCCTGGCCCTGCAGAGACACCCTTCAATCCCACCCTGTGCCTGAGAGCATTGTCCAAACACCCCTGGAGCTCTGGCAGCCTTGGGGCTGTGACCACTGGCCTGGTGAGCCTGTTCAGCGTGTGACCACCCTCTGGGGGAAGAACCTTTTCCTGATATCCAGCCTAACCCTCCCCTGACACAGCTTCCACTTATACCAACCCACTGCTGTTCCTGAGGCAAAACAGCTTCTCCAGCTTTGTTTTGGGTTATCAGTGTACAACTGCGAAGAAAGCAGAGCAAAGGTGTTTTCTCAAACAGGTTAGGGGTTCAGCAGCACCTTGGGAAGAGGGAACATAATCTCTAGAGCTGCCGATGTGTGCTTGGGACTTCCAGGCAGTGAGGGTGAGTCACAGGGAGGGACAGAGAGAGAGAGAAAGAGAAGGGAGCTCAGATCTGGGAAGGTAGGGAGTGTGGGTGGAAGGCAATTACCATGAAAGAGCCAAGGGTGGCTGTGTGAGTCAATCAAACCCTATAGATACTAATAGTTATCATAAATACCAAAGAGGTTTTAGCAACCACAATTTTCAGAAAGTAATAAAGGAAAACTGTTTCCTGTGGTTAGAAGGACCAGAGAAGATGACGTGAGTGGAGGAAGAGGAGGTATCAGGACTGCAAATGCAAGGAAAGGGGTATTGTGGAGCATGACATAATGGAATATGGATTAGCAGCAATTATGTGGCATGGGCAACAAGATCAGATGATTAGCTTTTCCAGAAAGATGCTGTGCTGTTTTTCCCAGTAATCTCTTATTAAATGGGTGCTAGAATGCATGAACAATACAAGAAAACCCCTTCTTATTCTAATGGCTTTTCTTTCCATAACTCAATAAATTTTGCCCATAAAGCATTGCAGGACAATTTTTTTTTTTTTTTTTTTTCCTAGTGCTGCTTCATTTCAGTGTTGTGTCTTGCTTGCTTCGGTTTTTAGGTGGCACTGAATGTGAGGCTTGCAGTCTGCAGAAACGTTTTTAACTCTTGAAGTTTCTTTTTGGGAGTTCTGTCAATGCAGAGATCACTGTTTACTGCTTTTACTTGCAACATTATCCCTTACTAGGGCCTGCACTGTGCGTTGCAATAGCCTGTCAGTGATTCATTTATCTTCTTTCTTAGAAAATGCATTGAAAGGTGAATAAGCATTATAACAATCTTTTTAGTCAGCTTTTAGATTTTAATAACAAAACAGACATGAAATAAAAAAGATGGAAGTGCATCTTTGAAGCTAAGGCAGAAAAACAATGTCTAGGACAGTGTTAAGTTTTCTCTAACCCTTTTAAAATGTTATAAAGCCTAAATTTTGGGCATTCCCAAAATTCAGAAGTGGGTTCTTTTCCCATTTCCTGAAGGACAGAATGCAGTGAATTTCAAATGTCATTGTCAATAATGGACCTAAGCCATTTCAACTGATTCCATTTACAGGTGAAGTGTACCACTGCTCAGAATGGATATAAGGGTGGGAAACTGGGCCACAGATGAAAGTGAAGGCTATGCATACAAACCAGAGCAGGGAGTGAGAATTTTTATCTGAAATTATAGGAGGGATTGTTATGCATTTGATATGGTGTCAAGACTTCTCTTGTTCTGTGACAGGAAATTTCTGCCTCAATAACTTCAGATGAGACAGTTCAGAAGATGCTTAGAAAAGAGGCTACAGAAAGTGATGCTGCCCTGACCTTTCATAGTGTGCTTTTGAACATAGAGTTGCAGTTGGTATCCAAGTTGTGCCCAGATTTGGTATTTGAAAGCTCCCATTTGGGTTAAAGTTTCAGTCTAGTAGTTATTTCTTTTTTTCTGACAACTGCCAATGGATCCTGAATGTGGTTCCCACCTAAGTGTGCATTAGTGTCTGATCTCTAATTCAGTCACATGTTTCTACAGTATTTCTGCCTCGGGGCATTTACTTCAAGTGGCTTTGGGTTGTAGGCTTTCCTCAGGGGCTGTGTCAGGGTAAGGGCTGCAGAGGGGGAGCAGAAGGCTCCTCTGAGTCAAGTATTTGAGTGTTGCTATATGAAAGTCTTTTGGGTTTTGAGTGAGTAGTAGCTATTCCCTGTATTTGGTTGCTTGATTCAGGTTCCCAGAATGTGACTTGCTGAAACAGGGAGTGATCCCAGCTGCAGAAGAAGTCAGAAGGATTGAAGGGGAGGGTGTTTTTCAGACAAAAAAAATTGTTTTGAAGGCTGAAGTCCTAAGAGTTGTCAAACCGTGGACCAGTCAATACTTCATAGCTAAATCTTGCTGAATATCTAAGGTGGGAGGAATAATGTCTCCTCTCCTCAAAGGGGTATCATGGGATGATTTTTCTGTGATTCTCTCACACATTGTATTGATCTTCTCTATACAAAAGGCAAGGTCAAGCTCAGACTCTTCCAATAAAATGGAGTTTGAAATGCTTATAAAGCCTGGGTG
This sequence comes from Corvus kubaryi, assembly GCF_017639235.1. NCBI lineage: Eukaryota > Metazoa > Chordata > Aves > Passeriformes > Corvidae > Corvus > Corvus kubaryi. Next base: position 1,365,138 of record NW_024582061.1, on the reverse strand, counting down.
TGCACAGTGAACAAGGAGGAAGCAAGACAACGCAATTCCTCATCAAGGGGTGCATCCACCCAGTGCACCAAGTGGATGAGAGGATCCTGTGGAAAAAAAAAAGTTGTGTTGCTGTAGAACTGCAGGGTGCATTCCATTCCTGTGCATGCACAGGAGACAGGTGAATTCAAGTTTCCCTGTCAGTCCTTGTCTTGGCATTTTCTGACTTGCAAGTCCTTGACCTCATGACCTGAAAATGTTACTGTAGAGTTGCTTTCTATCACTTAATATTATGTATGCTTAGAGAGGTTTGAATGGGAAGACTGGCAGAATGAACTAGGACGTAAAACCCTGATGCAAACTGTCTTTTCGTTTTAGGGAACAGTTCTTTTCACGCTTAATTTTCTGAGGCTTCATCTATGATGCATCGTAGTATATTGGCTCAGTCACTTTTAAATTACCAAGTTAATTGAAGCCTGTTAAATCCTAGAGTTTAACAGTTTGGAATTTTAGAGGCATTTCTCAAATTCATCCATCATATTGCTCTAATGACATTGGTATTTGGCTTATTGCACCCCTTTCATTTTCGAAGGCTAATCCTTCTAGTCCTACTCAAAGTGAAGAGATACATCAACTTGGCCTGTTACACTGGACTCCTTTGTGTCAGCAACTCAGTAAACAAAGAGACATATCTGGATGCCTTTGCAGGGAACAAAAAAAAAAGAACTACTTTGTGTATTGCCAAAGAAACAGAAGCGTTCATGGGGCAAATGAAAACTTTGCTACATGGGTGATGGAAAACTGCTAAGTGATAATTTCAGTGTTTGCTAAAGGTTGCACACTGCTTACAAACTCTTGATTAAATCCATCCTAGCTCCTAAATGCTTGATCTAATTAAAACAAGGTGTATTTTTAGATAAAGATGTTAGAACACTCTGCAATATCTACGGCTGATTGCACTCTGCAAGAGCAGGGAAAGAAGGTGAATGGCTGGGTGTGTATGAGCATAGGTACATGTGTACGTGTGTGCCAGTATCTGAAACAAGGTGGAGTTGAGTCTTAGTTGAAAGAAGAAAATCAATCTCAGCAGTTTCTGGGTTTGCTTTGGATTATTTTTAAGAAAAAGCCCTTGCAAAAGGTACAGCCTGCAGAGCAGCTTGGCTGTGTTTCCCAGGGTAAGTGAAGAAAGGTGGTAGGTAGTAGAAGCAGGATATTGTGGCATGTATCTGGATAGAAGAGTGGCTGGCCAAAGCCCATTGAACAGAGATCTCCCAGCTTCACAATGAGCAGCCCAAATTCTGCCTAGAGCAATATTAGCTGGGGGACATCACCACACCAGAGCTGCTGGGTGGCTGAGGAGAAAATAGATGTTGCGGCTTCAGCAGCGGCTCCCCCATGGGTCCCATCAGGCCACTTCTGTAACCAGTAGTAATTAACACCCCTATTTCCAGTGTTAGCTCCGTGGCCATGAGGCAGGCCTGGAAAGGTCTTTCCCTCTGAGAGGCCCCTGGGTTGTGGCTAAACTTGCAGAGTGAGCACTGCAGTATCCTTTGAACACACAAAGAGAATGGGCAGCTGGGAAGAACCTAAGATAGGGAAAGAGATGGGGTAAACCTGGCCTCTTGCTGTTTAACTAACCCAGGGAAAAGCAGTGACATCGGTTAGTGAAGAAAGAGAAAGCATCTACCTCTTAGGATGCCACTGTCAGAGTCATAGGGCAGAACTGAATTTCATACTGCAGATGTTTCAGTTTTCTTTTTGGCTGTCATTTGCTCTTCTGTGACAAATGTGTGTGTCTGAACCAATGACTAGAGGCAGAAAACAGAAAAATTCATATTTTTATGTTTCAATTGGAATCGCTAGAGCAAACTGCTATGGGGAGTGATGGGCTATTCATCTTGGAAAGTGCTCATGAAAAATCAAAATCCATTCCAGCATGTGTTTAAAGCTGGGTTTCTCAGATGAATAATTTGTGACCTCTTCAGGGGTCAAAAGAGGATTTGGGTGATACTACAAAGTGTTACATGGCATTGTGCAGCCCCTTGGTTCTTGAGAAAGAGGCAGTGCAGATATGGGTGTCCTGTAGTTGCACCAGCCAAGGCACAGCACCACAGCTTCAGTGTGTTGTAGGAGCTCAGCTCCTTCAGAACCATGGAATGTGCAGCAGGCAAGGATAATGGAGCAGAGAAGAGGTGTGTTATTGCCAAGTGGGGAGTCAGCACTTACAAATTCACAAAATTTGTGCTGGATTTATACTTGGTGCATCTATGTTAAGAATTTGAGATTTAATACATTCAGGATGTCCTCCTCATCCTTAGTGAGAGACAGTTGATCCACAAACTAGCATTAGCATCCTAGGCACGTAACTAACATATTAGTTAGTGTGTGTCTGTTTAACATGGCTGAATTTGAAAATTGTCCTTAAGATGGTACTCCTGAGCAACCTGAAGGAGATATTTAACATTTGCTGTGCCTACACTCATGTACCTTCTCTGGAGCTGGAAAGCACTGACACATGTTTGGCAGGAGTGAGGAGGATGGTTTGTTTTAGAATTACTACTTTGGCAACAACATCAGCTCAGCTGGGAAAAATCTATGGGCAGCTGGAGAGGCAAGACCACATTCCAGCCCAGTACCTTTCTTCTGTGCAAATGAATAACAGCAGCTATAGCAAAAGTGATCATTTAAAAGAGTTTGAAAAGGATAATTTGGATGGTGGGGGGAAGCACTAAAACTGATGGTACTCTAATTTTTTAATGCCTCTCCTTTTTGCTGTCAGCCTGTTTGTTATTGGTGGTGCCTATGTGAGAGTCAGTTGATATGTACCTTATAATTAATTTTTCAAATAAATGAATGCCTAGCACTCAGTCTGTAGCATGGAAGAGATCGCAAGTACGGGCAAGTCACTGTCCTGGCTTATGCTCTGCCTAGGAAGGTAAGAGATAAATGCAAAGAAGCAGGAAAGCAGCACAAGGTAAGGAGGTGGCTCACTCAAACCTACACAGCAGATCAGAGCCAAGAGTAGGACCAGATCTTGTTACTTTGATCCAGTATTGGAGCTGCTGGAGAAGTGGCTCTTCTCATCTGTGGATCTTCTGGAAGAATAGGAAAACAGGGAGAGAAAGTTTAGGCTGCTCTTCAGGACCAGGAGACTCTCAATATCCTGCACCTACTGGATGCATCCCTCCCACAACCTGCCTTAGGTTGTAAACATGGGAAGTGAGCTGATGTTCTAGGTGTGAACAGAGCAGTGCAAGACCTGAGTCAGATTGCCTGATTTTCTATGAGTCTATGTCTCCAGAGGACAATCTCAGATTTTCATTTCAAATCCTAACCTATGGGAGGAACTGGCCTATCATTCCGGTGATTTGACATTATAGTCCTACAGTCTTTCATTTAGAAAGACAACAGGAATGTAAATGTGAAATACTGCCCTCAGTGTGTGCCATGGAGACTTCCCATGCCATTTAGAAGCTGTAAGACTCTGAAATGTGGGAGATACTAGTGCAGACAACTAAAACCAGCAGAACCAAATCTCGTGTCCAGCAACTGCTTGGGTTTGATCCTGTCTAAACATGTACATCTGCAGGAAACTAACAGCTTTCTACAAGCTCCTCTGTGGGTTTTCAATCCCTTCCTTTTACATTGTGCTGTAAGGGTTGGAATTGTCTCCAAAAAGGAATGGGTGATTCTTCAAGTTTCAGTAATCACCAAGGAGCTGAGCAAGAGTTTGGTTGACAAAGATATCACATATGGAAGATGTCGCTAAGTTAAAATGGTAGGGAGCCAATTAAGATACTTTTCATCAGCTTTTTCATTAAAATTCATTAAAACCTTTGTAAACTAGAAGATGTTTTGGATTAATTGCCACATTCAAATTCAAATCAAACAGCTTTTTGCATAGTTCTGTGCTTCAGTATTCACATCTTAGAGTACCACTTCTCATCTATTGCTAGTGCTTGGAATTTTCAATCTCTGATTTTTTAAGACTCTAGGCTTTTCTTTATTTCACAGAGGGTAGGTTTGAAGATTATTTCATTTGCCTATATAGTGTCTCACCATGCTCAAAGGAAGGTTCAGAATGTTTTGGATCCCACCATCAGCTGATGCCAATTAAGAAGACCTGATGGAAACTAACACATTGTAGCCAGGATAAGAGTAGAGTTCCTGCAGCAGCACTTAATTCCTTGATAAAGTTGCTGTACAGAAATTGCAGGAGTCTGGCTTTGATTCCTAGCTTCAGTAACTCACAAGATCATCTCAGGGAACTATTTCTTCATGTTTTCTTTTTAGTCAGTGTCAGGTTACAATTTGGCTGCTTTCTACACAGCTTCCCTTATAACTTTACCCAGGCCAGGACAGCTGTAAGCTTGCAAGTCAACAGCTTGCAATCAAACCCGAGGATCTCAGCCACTAGGAAGACAGTCTGTCAATAAGAAAAAAATAAAAGTTACCCACCAGTTTGCCATGCTTCAGTGTCAGGGATATTTAATTCCACCCCCTCTTGCTTGGAGTAACAGCAGTTCGAAAATATTAGCTTACTTCTATGTGAGTTCACTGAATTTAGTGAAGCGTGGGGACTGCGGGTGGAATTTTGGTATTTTGTGCAGAATTTTAAACCCATGAAGATGCAAAGAATTTGTGGCCACTGAGATAAGTTATTATAGATAAATATAATACAGCTTCTTATTTTCACATTTTTGATTCAGATCATGATCAAACTGGTAGTTTGGAATGATGTGAGTTTGGCCAGCCTAGAGGTAATTTCCAGAACCCAGAACACCACAGCTGTTATCTATCATTGCCTCATTGATGGTCTCTACATAGAATTCAAGGACTTACTGGTTGTAGAACAGGAACTATCTCTTCATCCTCAGAGAAGATTTTTCCAGTTCACCAGTGAATACAGCAGTCATTGCATGTGGGTAGGGAAATAAGGGAGGTAGAACATCAGTTTCTAGAAACTTACCAGAAGAAGTGTGCCAGAATTTTTTTCTCTCCTTTCATTCTTGCATTAAAAAAATTACACCAACTGTATCTTATAAAAGCTGAAAAAGAAGCTTTTTATAACTGGAAAAAAAGCCATCAGGCAAACACTGAATTATCACTTTTTTTTTTTTTTTGGGCTATGTAGAGTTTTATTTTTCTCTGCAAGCCCTGTATTTGTCACACTGAGTCATCTGAGGTCAAGCGGCTCAATCTTCTCTGCCATAGTGCCCATCTTTTCTGGGATCTTGGCAGGCTGGCACAGGGCAGCTGTTGGCATTCCCAGGCCCAGCTTGGCTTGGGTGCCCCTGGCAGTGCAGTCAGTGGTGCCTGGCATGGACCAGCAGCTTCTTCAGGCCACACCACGCCTCCTTCCCCCTTCTTGTGCAGAGCTTCTCCTGGTGCTGTCACAGCTGGGAACACATCATGGACGAAGTGACACTGACAGTGGATAGCAGAAGGTTCACTCTATGAGACCTCTTTCTCCCAATATTTCCAGTTTTCTCTGGTCTGTCCTATTTTATTCCTGGAATTTATTCCATTTCAGCCTTGCTGCAGACTTCAGTCAGTAGAAGTGACTTTAGTTGGCTGCAGTGTATTAGGACCTTACACCACAAGCTACTTGATCTCTCTTTTGGGTTTCCATTTTCCTTCTGAGTGACTGATTTTTTGGCATGGGAAACACTTTTATTCATGATGAACTTTTCTCTGTTAGAGATTTGTGCAGTGGTGTTGTTTGGACATACATGATGATACACTGCTGAACATTTGTCAGAACTGAGAATAATCCCTTCACCTAGAAACTGGCTGTCAGTGTTTGTCTTTCACTGAAATAGCACAGTGGTGGTTTTGAGCTAAATAACCAAACTGGATAGGGAACTTATCATGACAGTTATGGTTCAAAAATAGTCCACGGTATAAAAATCATTATAAGGTCAAGTTTCCCGTTTGAAGTCTCTAGATCTGTGGATCCCATTTTGCTTTATTAGTAAAACAAGGAGGATCATCTCTTCTGTGCAGTGTGGATTAATTCATTACCATTTCTAGAAAGCCCTGAACTAGCCTATTTCATAAGTCTGGCTCTTTTGCCACCCAAAATTCTTCTATGGTAGGTTATGGGCAAAATCTATCCTGGCATCACTTCTCTTCTTCATTCGGGGAGCACGCTAAGAAACACCCTAAGCAAAATTTTACTCCTTTTCTTTTTGAGTTAAACCCATATTCACCTATACTTTGTATGCATTTCATACAGCTAAGTCATGAACATACAATATTTGTGTCCCCGAATGAGTCCCAAAACAGTTGCAGGCCTCTGCTGGTGTGCTCAGTTTTACATTCATGGGATTGTCCTCTTGGGCCATAGAGTTAAATACCATGTCTAAACTCCTAGGTTGAATAGTTTGAATCTGAACTGTAAAATATCAGCCCTTTAGCAAGAAACAATCAAATTTACTTAAGTAATCAGCAGGTTTCTTGCCCCCAGAATAAAAAAGCTAGGATGGTTTTTATACAGACAAAATGCAGAAAAACTGTTTAAACAGAACAGAAGAATACAACATATAGTTAATGCTTACAGGGATTCTACACAGGCAAGTCTAATTATCTGATTTTCCATCAGTTCTTTGATTCTAAAAAATGCCAGAGGATTTTTAATACCACAAGAGATCAAGCCCTCTGTTTCATCTGTGGGAGGCAACATCAAACTGTAGGACATGCGTCATCATCTATCACCATCTATTTTCATTGTGAATTAAGCATTTGTTATCTCCAGAGGAACTGGATTTTGGGTTAGCGTGAAATCGCATTGTTTTGTTCTACAACAAAGACGCTGATTCTTGTTAGCTTTGGGGAGTTGGTTTGTGATATTTGGATTGTATTATCGGGATCATGCACCATATGGGTTAGTTATCAGATCCTTCATGAAGTTACAGTTTTCCCAACACCAAACAAAAAACCCCAAAGGGGTGATTTTCTTACTCTCGTCTTTCTGTAAGACAGAAGGAATGCTGTAGTTTTTTTTTCCTTTCTGGTGACAGAAAGTTTTGAAGCATAACAAACAAGATGCTTAGGGGAGTTCTAAAGCATACTTTAAGACATGGCATTAAGGTATTATTTAAAATTTTTTTTCCCTGAAAGCATTCAAAATATTCTCTTCATTAAAGTAACTGAAGAAATACATATGTTATTCCCTTAGTGTAACTAGTTTTTCCCTTAAAATAAAGATTTTTAGCATTCTGTAAGTATTTTTTAGAACACACCAGAAGACAGAATAAAAGCAATTGGCTTGGAAAACACTGGCCAGCACAGGAAGAGTCTTGGGAAGATGGATTTTGAACAGCATGAACCGTGATTTTTTTCCCTGTCTGTGGGGTGGGCTTCCCCACACAGAAAGGCAGTTTGTGTCTCATGGTCAAATTTTCAAAATAAGCAAGAATTCTGTTGACCCTCCAAATGGGTGGCCAACTCATCACAAAGAATTGTCTGTCAACTGAGTAGATTTGTGAGAGGGGTGAGTGGTCCTACTTACGGACTGAACCCATGACCTCCTAATCCTATCTCATGTGTAGTGCCTGCCAGACTGTTCAATGGTCATTAGACCTGGGTGAACAATTTGGACAAAAAAAATGGAGCCATTCTGGGGATTAAAGATCCAAAGAAACCAAAACCCAGCTCTCAAAGTTCCTTTGGGCTTTCAGTTTCCACTCAGTTTTATTTTTTCGGAATGTCTTTCCCATGCTGCATGGTTTTTTTCCATGGCAGTAAACTTTCATCCTGGATCATGTAGGCTATGCTAGGAAGACTTGTGGATATGGCACAAATGCTTTGTGTGTGTGGTACAGAAACTGGAGTCTAAAGATTCGTGTTTAATGGCATAACGCAATGGTAATCCAATAAAATCAGGCACTTTGATTTTTGCTAGGGGTGAAATGCTCAGAAGTTGGATTAAAAATGTAAACACTGGTTTAATTCTAGAAGTGTTACTGGAAAGAAACTTACATCATCCATGCTCTATAGAAAATCCATGAATTACAGAAAATTCAGAAGCATTGAATGGTTTGAACTGTAAATCTTAACTCCTAGGGTCCCTTGAACGTACAGACTGACCTAGAAATCAAACAAAGTGTGACAGTATTTCAGCCTGCAACTGAAAGACACATTTTCACCAATGCATGTAGTTCCTTACAAGAAAAACTTCTCTGGCTTTGTTTGGAGACACAAGAGAATGACTTAGTAAGGCTGGAAGTGATGCCACCTCATCCCCTTGGTTCACAGATCTCCAGTTGGAGCAATTCTCATTCTCCTGTGCAGTCACTCCATTTCTCAGAAGTGCAATGAAACCAAAACACATCAAGCCCACTTTGGCTATGGTTTATTGGGAAAATTGATTCCTATGCTGTAATTCCACTCAATACTGCACCAAAACTTGGCGTAGATTTATTCAGGCAGTGTATCAATGCAAGGCAATATATGCAATATTTTTAAGACTCTTAAAATAGGTGCTTTTAAAACACAAGCTTTTTGTATTTTAGGTACTTAGTGAAGATACTTTTACTTGCCCCATCTCAGACACTAAAACCTCCAATGTAAATAATAAGCACAATCTAAGCAAATTGTTTTTCTACACTTTTAACCATACTTCCCCTCCATCTGTCCCGTGTTCTCAAAGTCAGATGCTGCAAATCAAAGGAATGCTCATAACTGGACACTAATTGCTGAACAGCTACTGTTCTACTAATGAGGGGGTGAGATACAAGGAGTCAAAATACTTTTGGGCCCGTTTGACACAGCTGCAATCCAGTCCATGCAGCAACTGAAGAAATCAGAAGCAATGGTAATTCACTGTAGAATGAGGACTAAAGAGCCACTTTAGGTCTCAACTCTATTGCACTAAGTGGAGCTAAAGGCATCGGGTGACAAAAGAGGTTATCTTATTATTGTATCCCAGAGGAGGAGACGGGAGTGTAATTCCAGTCATGATGTTTAGTTTATCTTCTTGTGCGGAAAAGCTTGGACCAGTGGGAGGGAGCGTTGAAAAGAGGGATAGAAATGATCAGAGGTCTCATGCACGAGAGGAAAATTTGAATGAGGGCTGTTTTGCTCTGCAGAAGATTTATAAACAACCTAAACGACAGTGCAAGGCCTGTAGGGACAAAATATTCTGTTCCTATTGGGTATCAGAGAAGAAACCCTGAGCTTCAATTGCAGAAATTTCATAGAATCATGGAAAAGAAATATTGGAATATTCTGAGTTGGAAGGGACCCACAGGAATCATAAAGTCCAGCTCCTGGCCCTGCACAGGAGAACCTCAAGAACCTCACCCTGTGCCTGAGTGTTGTTCAAATTCTCCTTGAGTTCTATCATCCTTGGAACCATGACCATTCCCTGGGGAGCCTGTTCAGGGCCCAACCACCCTTTTAGGGAAAATTTAGGTAGGATGATTTATTAATGGTACAAAGTACCTGTTAGGAGTGGGAAAGGTGTAGCTGATCCTGCCCAGGGAAGGTGGATGGACTACTGTCTCCTCACAGTCACTTACTGTCCTGTTTGCTCCCTTCTGTGAATCCTGTGCCTTCCCATCACCCCTCAGAGAGATGTGCTCACCACATTGCTTTCTCACCAAGCTCTCTCGGGGGAATGCAGCTCATTCAGTCCTCAGCATTCATGGTCTCATACTTTCCCAAAAGGAGCCTTTCCACATGCACACACAGGGGCCAGTTCTGCACACACAGCTGCCAGTCTGACATGCCTTGGCATGTGCTTTCAAAACCCTTGGTGCAGGAGTTCTGATGTAGTGCCTAAAGACAGGCATGCTCTTGGCCTAACACCATGTACAAAGGCATATCACATCGTTGGGGTAACCACTGGGGGAACTGAGGGGACAGATTGAAGATTTCACATCTTAGAGAAGGTCTGTGGCTGCCCTTGCCTATGACCACAACCCTTTTAAAACAAACTCTCCTTCTGAGTATGCCATAGTGCTTAAAATATATTTAAGTCATTGAGTTTTAGGAAACTTTGATAATTTCTCATCTTCCTCATAGTTTGTGATGCTGTTGTTAGCTTAAGTTTTTCTTCTGTGGAACAGATAAATGCAATTCAGACAGAAAGGTTGCACTTCTCCATCAATTTCTGTTTCACCTAAGGGTAAAAATTTAAAAGCATCAGGGAGAAAAATGAGAGTAAATATTTGTTAGCAGTGAAAGAAGATTTCTCTAAGAGTGTGGGGCTAACTGAAGATGAAGAACAGAATGTGGCTCAGATGTAGCTGTTAAGCCAGGTTTAACCTGCTCTGGGTGCTCACTGGATGACACTGTGTGTGCCACCAGCTGCCTATAGCCCCTGTAGATTTCATGCGACTCACTTTGGTGGAGCTGTTTTAGTGCTGCTTCTGCAGGCTCAGCTATGAATCCCAAACAATCCTTATCACTTACCTCTTTAAATCTCTTCACTCTTTGGATTGCATGGCCATAAAGGGACTTTTTCAAATTATTAGATTCAGAGAGAGAACTGAAGGAAAAAGAAATTGAAGATGCCCATAGTCAGCAGCATCTTCAGTTTGAAGGCAAGAAGCAGCTAAATTGGGATCAATATGCCACATAACAGAAAGGCAGGTAAATGCCTGCATGTGTATGATTGACAGTGTGTGTTGGATCTTTTGAGAGAGGATTTTAGGAGAAGTATTCCATCCAGCTGCTTTCACAAGCTTATAGCGATTTGCAAAACACCAAGGACACACCCAGCACGGGCCACTGGGATAATAACACAGATGCACGATTTTTATGGCTGCATACCAAATTTAGAAACTCCCTCTACAAAAACAACTCAAAATGACTTTTGCTAATCCTTCTGAACACCTGGAATAGACTCAACAAGCCAGGGAACTAGAAAAGTTACTGTGTGGTTTACCAGGCCTCTTACATCACTCAGAATTAAAATTTTGAAATAAGTAGCTGAAAGAAACCTTAGAAATTCATAGATGGTCCTGTTTGGTGTCACATTATTTTGTGCCAGTGTTGACAGTTCAGATTATAAAACAGAGAGCTTCTGTTCACAGAAAGCCCACATGCTGCATACAATAATGTTTTAAATGCTTGGAAATCTGCATAGGAAATAATCTTTTATATTCTGCAGTTTCTGAGGGGTTCACTCTTTTTTTCCACACTTGAGGATTTCTCAGACTGCAGCTATTTTATAGTAATATCCAACTTTTAGGTACAGATTTGAAGGTCTGATCAGACTGGTGATCAAACCCTATTTCCTTTCCTATTTTCCTATAACCAACATGTATAATCTCAAGTAGACAAATTGTCTCATAACTTCAGTAGGTTAATCCATGTAAGGAGCTAGCCATAAGTTTTCTATCTGATGGATCAGAATTTCTCTTTGTGTGACCACCAATAGCCACTGGGAGTTTTGCTGGGTGCAGGGAATGCAGGCCTGCTCCATGGAAGCGCCAAGCAGTTTTCCTTACAGCTGGTGTGGTGGTACAAGATAGGCTGCAAATAATTTTCTCATAGGGAAACAGTCTCAGAAAACGAGAGACAGAATTAGTTAACACACTAAGAGACTATTAAAAAAAATTATATCCAAGTGACGTTTGCTATTTGCTTGAAAATATGTTGCATTTTTTTCTTTTCAGTAACTATTAACTAAAGATATACAAAACCTACCAAGTGCAGCATTTCTGCACTCTGCATTTCTTAGGCAACTACCTTAGTGTAACACCTCTACCTTCTTAATTTATTTTGGGATCTGGTGTTTAGCATGAAGTCTTTGTACAGGGACATATTCTGGTGCATTGACTTGGGCTGAGTTGCAGCTGAACAGCAAATTTTCCATGGAAGCAAATAGAACTACATGACCAGGAAAACACAAAGGGTGTCAGCCACGCATCTAGCACCTTGAAATCTGCAATAGATCTCTTGTATTTAATAAGGTGGTCCTAAAATAATTTTCATTCCTAAACCAGGCTTTGCAAGAGCTTAGCTGAGCTATGCAGGCTGAAGGGGACTTTCAGGGCACTTTTGTTTGAAGTTGCAGCCAGCCCAGGGAGCTCATTCAAAGCTGCCTGTGCAGCCCTAGCACAACCTCCTGGCTGCCAAACCTGTCCTGGGAGCAGAACATGTATCCAAGCAATCAGCCTGTGTCAATCTGAGCAACCTGCTCTATTGGAAAGTGAGGCCCTGGCACAGGTTGCCCAGAGAAGCTGCTGCTGCCCCATCCCTGGAAGTGCCTGATGCCAGGTTGGATTGGGGCTTGGAGCAACCTGGTCTAGTGGGAGGTGTCCCTGTCCATGGCAGGGGGTGGGACTGCATGGGCTTTAAGGTCCCTTCCAATCCAAACCATACCATGACTCTGAGGAGCAGAGCAGCAGCTGTTTCTTTTCAAGGTGATGTGGAAGGTGCATTCTCCTTCCTGTCCTTGGTACTGGAAATGGAGAGTACATTCGACCTATGTCTCAGACAGAGGTACTTCTGCACCACCAACCAGCCTCATGCAGGCACACCACCCATATCTGGTGGGATATTGCAGCTCTCCAGTGAGGGAATAAACTCTGAAATGAAATATAAAAAATTTTTAAAACCCCACAGTTTTCCCCATTCTTACCCGTTCATGCTAAGCCTGGAGAGGTCCATGCTTTCTGCTTCTGGGACTTGGTGTTTCTTTTACAGTTTTTCCCACATCTTGAGAACAATGCAAGTGTGTTCACTATGAATGAGTGTTCCCCAACTACTGCAGTTTGAGAGAAAGGTGAGAGTGGGTAATTGAGGAGGAAAACACAAGGGCTCAAGGCTTCACAACCAAACCATGTCAAGGTGTCTAGTCCCGCTTGGATGGTGCCAAGGATGTACCCACTCCTCGCACTCACTTCCTCGCCTGCTGCACACCTGAGCAGGAGGACCTGCCCTTCTGATGATCTGTCACCCCAAAGCTTCAGCAGCTGTAGAGAAACATCAAGTGAACTCATTCTGCTCCCCGTCCCCCCTGACAACGATCTTGCCTGAGGCATTTAGAGCAGAAGAGAACAACAAATGCTGCTGCTGGTTTGAGCAATGCTCCCATTCCAGATGTAGGAGCCAGTAAGTAAACCTGACAGCACCAAGCTTATGGGTTTTTGGTTTTAATTTTGCTCGTGGATGTTACTTAATTCCATATCCTGATTTTTTATGGCCTTAGGAAAGATTTACCACCATGAAAACAGTGGTGAGGGCAGGAATAAAAGAAATAAATCATGGCTCGTAATAGTGGGGTATTCAGTGGATAAAAATTCAGTGTCACTGACAAAGAGAATTAATTTTTTTTCTCCTCTGCTGCTAATTCAAGACCAGTAAGACTTGTTTTGTGGTCATATATCCATGCAAAAATAGCGCTTTCAGTGGTCATTTAGTCTGAAGCACACATTGTGGGAGGGGTCAATGTGGCCTCTCCACCTTAACGACAAAAGAACATCTGAGACAACTTTGTATGGCTTTTTGGGTGTACCTCAGAGCTCCATACAGACTTTGATCCTCATGATTAACAGACACTGCAATGGAGTCTTAAAATATTAACACAAAAGACTAAATTCTCCAACATAATGGCTCACCAGTAGACTTTCAGAATTTATTCTCATTGGTTGCTCAGACTAACAAAAATGAGTTCCTACCTGAACCACGATAGCAGTAAAGCCAGTTGATTTCACTTCAAGAAGGAAAAGTTTTCCTTTCCTGTAGACCCACTATTAAATGCTTTCCTCTTTCAATTTTTGTATCATATCTATGGAAGCCTCATGCATGCAAAGCCAAAAATTTAAGATCTATCATAAATGTTTAATGAAAAATATCACAAAGCATATATTTTAAGATAGATTCCAGTAACAGTCCACCTTAAAGATTTTAAAGCCACAGTGCATACCTGGCATTTTAGAATGAGCTAACCCATGGATAACTGCTTCTGTGCAGGGCATCTGTGGTAGGACTGTTACACGCTTTCATCAGATCTGACAAATTAAGCAGGGTATGGTCTTGATGAATCTTGGACTTTGCCTGAAGACTTCCTCTTTCTCTTTTCCTCTTAACCTGTTCCCCAAAGAGAACAGACTGCTAAACTTTGGTTAGAGCCAAAGTATGCACTTTGCTTAAGTTTAATTAAGGCTAGGAATTGATAAAGCTTGGAAAATGCCCATATCTATACATACGCCGTATGTGATTGGAGAAAGCTTATTTGTTCTTATTTACTGTATGAAAAACATGACAAAACCATGGACTTTACATATAGAAGTGTGAAAATTTTATTTTTCTATGATACTGGACTGTTTTCTGCATAGACACAGAAAATCTGTGAGTTATCTCTTCCAGCCAGTTTGGTGTTTCAAAGTTGCATTCCACGCCAGGAGAACTGCAATATCCCCCTGCCAGTTACTCTGCAAGGGAACTTTGTGTTCCACTGTGGTGGGTTGCTGCTCAGCAAACAGCTCTGTGCCTCTCTGTTAGATATCAGTGTGGCTCTTTCTAGTGCTAAGGAGAAAAAGAAATGGAGTGGAAGGCAAATTATAGTAATATAATATATATAATAATATATAATTATAGACAACACCAACTGTGAGTGCTTAACAGGCATCTTGGCATTCAGGAATGGACTTTGTTGTTACTGAGGGTGGAAGCTGCTTGGTACTTTGCACGGTAAGGTGTGTGCATGTTTGCAGAACTGAACTGGTAGGTCCTGCTAATGGTGCTTATAGAGACAAAATAAAATAACAGTGTGAAACAAAATTGTTTCAGTTTGATTTCTAAATCTGATTAAGTTTTGGTTGTAAAAGGAATCAAATAGTTTTATATCAACACAATTTTTCATTAAGCCTATTCAGATAAGTTCAATTACACCATGTATGTCACCATCTTCATCACTGACAAGACCAAAGCAGGCATATTCCAGCCTTCCATGAATTGCTCAGGAGAATGCCAGAACTGCAGCCTTCCTGCAGCTTTCCAACACTGGCCTATCAGTCTTCTCTGGTTTAGCAAACCAAAAATTCTTGAAACACAAATTCCTTTGGAATCATTATTTGCCACACTTCAGATATTTTAACACCTGATTTTATCTTCATTAATTTTTATATCCACAGGATGTGTTTTCCACCATATAACAAGATGCCCCTAGAATAAAGTGTTTTGAGACAAGAAAGAAAATCTTCGTTATACAGTAGTTTTCCATGAAAATTCAGGAGGAGTGAATGTCCAATGAAAATGTAAATGTGAATTTGCTACTGTGACCTTTGCAATAGGACACATGAGGCATGTGAGGCATTTCTGTTCTCCACGAGCCTTTCTTTGGTGTAAAAAAGTTGAATACAGGTAAACTACAGATGTAACAGTCTTCAAGATATCCTGCTGCTACATATCAAGTGTTGCCTCACTGACAGATTAATAAAAATTATTGTAGTGGACCAGTCATACAGCAAATAAGATATGTGTCAAAATCAGATTTCTCTTGCTCAGTGAA
The DNA here is from genome assembly GCF_017639235.1 of Corvus kubaryi. NCBI lineage: Eukaryota > Metazoa > Chordata > Aves > Passeriformes > Corvidae > Corvus > Corvus kubaryi. Next base: position 1,349,690 of record NW_024582061.1, on the reverse strand, counting down.
CAGTAGGAATTCGCAGGAGGCTGGCGCTGGTTGCTGGTGCTCATCTGTGAACATGGCTCCCAGGCAATGTCTCCCCTCCTTCTCCTGAAGCCTAATGATTCACTGCTGGCTTCATAGCAACCATCCCAGCTGGCAGGTAGGGGAGGGTGTGATCCAAGGCTTTGCTGGTGTTCCCCCCATCACTGTGGCATACAGGGATGGGGGCCATGCCCCCACACCTCTCTCAAGCAGGCATTTAGCCCGAGGCATGTTCTGCCCTTGTGTGAGTCATCCCCTCAACTCACCTAGCCTGCCACTTTCATTCCTGCCAGCAAGCACACTACGTAAGATATCAGGTACTTTTTTGGGTGAGCTCCTCAAAGAAATCTCTGCCTTTCATTTGGTGGGAATGAACAGGTTGCTGTGTGCAACCCCCAGGTCCGGAGCCCCAGCAGAGGGGAGAGCACCACAGGGCTGTACCACCCAGCCTTACTGGATTTCCGCTTCAGTAACATATGTGCTGAACAACAATTTCCCAAAGCCAGGGTGGAAAACAAAACTGAAAGCCTAAACATATGCAGATGGCATTCAGAGCCCAGGACACTCCTGCCAATTTCTGCAACTGATACACACTCAAAATATTTACTTAGAAATTCTTAATTAAGTCAACCATTCGGTAGCGGTGTACAGTTTCAGATGTGTCGCAGTGTCACCACAAAATACCTCGGTGGTTCCTGCTAACAAAAAACCCACTATGTGGATTTTTTGTGAGAGGTGGTTGGGCAAGTTTTCGGTACAGTGTGCCAAAAAGCTGCACAGCTCCCCTGCTGATAATGGGATTCATGTGGATAAAATCCCTTCATTCCTTGCTGAAAACAAACCCCCTGCCCAATAGCAGTTTCAGGTGAATATCGAGAAGCAGAGCTGAGGTGGGATCTCAGTGACCCTACAGTTGCCTATCCAAGGGCTTGCAGTAAGGCTGGCTCAGTGGGAAGTGTGCACTGTGCTGTTGTGCAGCCAGGAATGCAAATGAAGGAGGGTGCTGGAGGAGAAGAAGTTCCTGAAGCCAGTCCTTGGCTCCAATAAAACGTAATTTGCCCAGGCAACATGGATTGGCAGAGAATTTTTAAAACAATTTAAAAACTTTTTTTAGCCAAAAGGTTAAAATCAACCTGTTTAAGTGTTTCATCTGTATACAATGCGTTGTTGGCTTAATCTCTTATTTTACATCTTTTGTCATGTATTTGTCAGAATGGTATATTAAACTCCTTGGAGAAATATCAGTACACATCTCTGCCTGTGCAGGAGCTTGGGGACAACTCCAAAGATTGGTTAGTTACTGCTCTTCATCTATAAGTGTACAACTTTGTTGCATAATTTTATCAAAGTTCAGATTCTTTTAACAAGAATAAAATTTAATTTTTTTTTTCTCATGTGCTTGTACAGCTGTCCATTATAAGGATTTACTTTATGTATTTTCCACTTGTGCAAAGACTCTGTAAACTGCAGTTCACATGATGACCTTCCTATACGTGAAATTAATCAGAAGTTGCAAGGACCTGATAACATTGAAAATCAATGAAATGACTCACGCTCAAGTTAAGCAAATGCTTGTATTTGCAAATATAAAATGGAGACTCAAGCAAGCCAACCAGGAATGAAGAGTACATTTCTCTTCCAACAAGCAGTTCTTAAAACTCAAGTGGCTTTAGTGTTTAATTTCGGAAGCATTTCAAAGACCTTTACTTTTATGACTTACTTGGAATACTTAATAATTTTCATTTCACTTTGTGAAAAGGGAAGCTGGAGTTGCTTAGGTCCTACAGAGGAGATACACCTGTAACAGGAAATACATTTGGAGGGAGAATTTTCTCGTTTTGTGACAGGATTCGTCTGTCTTTGCATAAGTAAGCAAGCATTATTTCAGAAAATAAGCTGAAACTTGTCTCCCACTGCCGTGAATTTCTGCTTGCTGTGACACAGTCCTAGTTATTTTTCAAAGGAAAAAACCCTGATATTTCAAAATTCTTATGCAGAGACCACGCCTTCCAAAACCTTGTTCATCAGGTTTAATTTGATGGAAGTTTGAACTACAAGGTCCTATCCAAGCCCAGATCTGTGGGGTTTTTTTGGTTTGGTTTTTTTTTGTTTGTTTGTTTGGTTGTTGTTGTTGGGTTGTTTGGGTTTTTCCTGTGGTTTTTTTGGTCGTTGTTTTTTTGCTCTTTTTTTTTTTTTAATTCGGGTATAACTCTGTTTATAGCCATTGCTCAATTTCAGTGCTGGTGTTTCCCTTGGATTAATGGCATAGGCATGAAGAAACATGAAGGCTCTCCATATTCCAGACACTAATGCCTTAGGATTCTAAGGACACTAATTCCTCAGGAAATGTGCCATTATTCCACTAGCTCTGTTTATCTGGATAAGCCATGTGGATGATGTTGAATTGGATAGCCCATGTGGATGAGCCAGCAGAAGACTCTGAGGCGTGTGGAGACTGTCGTGGTGCAGGATGGTTACAATTACTGTAAACTGCATCAGAAATCTTAACAAAATGACACACTCAGGAGTTTCTGGTGATAAGAGTCAAGGAAATTTGCACCACAAAGAAAGATTAGATGAAAGAAGATGCCAAAATGGGGCATGGAGGATCTGCCTTTTGACAGCTATAAAGTAAAACAATCTCCATCTCATAAAAAAAATGATGTAGACTTCAACCTGCCAAGGGGCAGGGGCAGTGCACAACCCTCCCGAATGTGTGACTGATGCACAAACTGAGGGATGCCACAAGAAATAGAGGAGAGGAAGCTTGAAATGCTGTTGGGTGCATTTCTTTAATAAAAATAAAGTTTTCCAAAACCTCAGTTTCATGATTCAGCATTTCTTTTGGCACTGTAACAATTTAAAAGTAGGCTAAACAAGTCTGAGGGAATATGCTGGTAAGTTCAGGCCAGAGAGGGGGAAGTTTCTGGAAGTAATAATAGAAAAACTAAGACCCCTTCAATGCCCAATAGTTGCAGTTTAATTGTTTTAATACACGTTACAAGCACACAATAATTACGACACCCTCACGATACCTTCTGAGGCAGATATGATCATGCTTATTTTCTGGACAAATAAACTGACCCACTGTCAGTTTGACCAAGGTCTGCTCCAAAAAACAATGGGAAACCAAAGAATATACTCTTTAACCTAATCATGAGACAGCAGTAATGTGTACGAAGCAAGCAACTTAACTGAAAATTATATGTTTAGATGCTGTGGCCAATTCTTGCTTTCCTTTTTTTTGAAAGTCGTAAGGTTTTGCTGCTCAACTTGAGAACAGTTAGTGGAAACTCTGGAAGCCCACCAGTTTAAAAAAAATGATGTCAGAAAGTTATTGCATGGTTTTTATCAGTTTTTAATTTAAAAAAAAGTATTTATATAACATACAAACAATTTTTAGATGTAATTCTTGCTAGTAAGATGGTGGCATAGCCTCAGTAACTTGATGACTGTCAGGCAGCTACGAGACCAGAACTGTATGTCTTGTGCATGTGCTAAGCATCAAATAGAATGATGAATGCCTTGTGCATGTTTCTTTCTTAGGAGTCAACCCCAGATTTCCTCAGGATTAGGTTTTCCTGGGAGGGTCAGTGTCTGAAGCAGAAGTGGAAATGGGTTACCAGGCGGGAAGGTCTTGCAGGACGCTTGGGCACCTGGTCTGTCCCAGGGAACTGGGCAAAGCCATGTGGAGGGGATGGGGTAAGAATGGGGCACAGCATTTTAGCATCATCAATGAGTGCATGTTTCTGAATTTAACACAAAACATCTATTAAGGAAAAATGCTTTCCTTTGTGTTTTACTGCAATATTTTCAGAATATTCATCCTACTTTGTGTGGGAAGTGGATGAAGTCAGAGAGAGAAAAGCTTCCAAAGAAAATAACGCTTTTACTTTTCAATATTGAAAAGTGTCTGATTTTTTTTTTTTTTTTTAAGTTAAATATTGATACTTTCCTCTGTGATTTTCATTAGCTTTTGAAGCCATAACATTAAGGTCATAAGCCACTGTAAAGAGAATCTTACCCCTATATCAAACTCATAATACTTTTTTAAGATTATCACATCTCTTGGAAAGTTCTGATTTAAAGACATCACTATTTAAATTTTTTTCTTTTTCTTTTTTTTAAATGGAGAAACACTTTTTGTCAGAAACAAAACCTTAGTTCAAAACCTGCATGAATCTCAGGGGCTCTCTGGTTCCAGTTAATGCTCCAGCTTCATTGCTCAGCACCCAGAGGAACACAAATTAAAGCTACAGGTCTGAGCACTCCTGCTCCAACACTGAGAGTGGTCAGACTGCAACTACCTTTTGTTCTTACTTTTGTTTAATAGGCAGAACAACAGGGCATGTGTTGATACCTTATCTCTATATCCATTCCCCTCCCCCCCCCGCCCCTGCCATAAATAAAAAACCCCCAAGTGGTGAATTTCTCATGGATTGTTAACTTTGGAAAAGATGCACAAATACCTATTAAAGGCAGAGGGAATCATCATGGAATTGCCATTCCACAGGAATAGCAGTATTTCATTTTGGCCAGGGAATAGTGCTCCATTTCACCCTCCTTGGTCTGGCTTTACTGTAGCTTATTGAAATGGCAAAATTAAACACTCTGATTTCATTGAAATGCAGCATTTATGTAATTTTGCAGTGATGAAGTTGATAAATTCTTATGTAATTCTTTAATTTTGTTTAGTCAGCATTTCCCCAAGGAAGCATTTCCAGTGGGAAATTTTTAATACTAAGATGAAAGGCTTAGGCTGGTGTTCAAGAGGGAAAGTAGAATCATGGGGCAGTGTCTGCTTGTCCAGAGCCACCTGAAGCATCTCCACATGGGCCTGGTGGCTACTCAGTAGATGTGACCAGAGGCATCACTGAACGTGTATCCATGTTTTCCCATTTTTTTCCCAAAATATTACCATTTAAAATGTAGCCTGTAAAGATGTTGAAAAATGAGCCTGTGAAGATGTTGAAAAGTGAGCTGAAAAATGAAAAATAAATACACTCAAGTGAAAACATATGGCAGGTGCAAGTTATATGCAAACTTCATAATGAATTCTGAAAATATACTTGAAGAATGAGAACTGCAGATATAGTCTGGATGGCACGTACTAAGAATCACTCCTATGTACTCCATGATGTTTGCCAGATCTCAAGTACAGTTATGCTGGTGAACTTCATTAATCATTCAATACCCTGAGCCTAACAATGGGCAAGAGTGTTGCTAGTGTCAAGTCATTTTCTAAATTGTGCTTAACAGTTTCAAATGAGGGGTGGATGAACTGGCTGCAGTAACTAAAACACTAAGCCTGAACCCGCATTCAAAGTAGACATGAATTTCAGAGATTTGTGGATGATCACTTGTCATTATTTTTCTTTTAAATAAGTCTTGCTTTCCACATCTCACAAGCTGATGTCTCTGTGTAGGACTGGAAACAAAAGTGCCAAAATTCCATTTCTTTGTTTTTTCTGGCACAAATCAGATCAGGAATTACTGCAAGATTTCCAGGCTCCTATACCAGACCAGAGACATTGTGCCAAGCTGGCATAATTACAGGAACTCAACCTCCAACCCTTCCCCTTTTGCACAGTGCCTTGCCAGCCACACAGCAGCACCTGGTCACCTCAATTTGGTTATAACGTGTCTTTCTGCTTTTTTCCTCAGAGCTTTGTCATCCGTGGTGGCTTTAGGAGCTAATATAATCTGCAACAAAATCCCAGGCCTGGCCCCTCGGCAGCGAGCAATCTGCCAGAGCCGCCCTGATGCCATCATTGTGATCGGGGAAGGGGCACAAATGGGAATCAATGAGTGCCAGTACCAGTTTCGGTATGGGAGGTGGAACTGCTCTGCGCTGGGAGAGAAAACAGTCTTTGGACAAGAGCTTCGAGTAGGTAAGGGTGTCTCTAATACGGTGCTGTAGGGATCTGTTTGAGATGGTTTTCTTTTGCCTTTCTTGCTATGGTCCTGCAAAGGTTTATAACCCTCAGAGTTCAACTGTGATGCTCCCAGAACAAGTGTGTTTCCACTCGCTGAAAAGTAACTGGCAAGACACATGAAATCTCCAGTGATCTGTAGATGAAGTCACTCATATCTGTGCAACTTCAGACCCAGCAATGGCCTCAGTGCCTGCACAGCCATCCAAGGTCACAGCTCATGAAGAGAGTATTTCCAGCTGTTGTCTTGTTACAGGTTGTCATGATAACTGTGGTGAATATTAAGGCTAATCAAAAATGAACTAAAAGCAGCTCAGAAAAATCCCTCTGAAGACTTCCCAGAAGCATAAATAATGCGATAGTCCCAAATAATTGATGGAAGTACTCTGCATATGACACTGGCCTTCCTATATGCGGCAGTGATACATTTTAGTGTTGCTATCATACTGCAAAGAAAATACTGCGATTTGAGGCAGGAAATCTATTCAAAGAAAATAACAAATGGTCTTGGCCTGACAAGCTTTTAGCTGGCAGAAGTTAAATCAATACCTTTCCATTTACCATATGTCTGATACTATTTCACAGGGGAGATTATGTAAATTTTTTTCCAGCACTGAGGTCACTATTTTCCTCATCACCCAGCTGGGTATCCTTAGCTTATTCCTGACCTTTTCTCTCTCCCCCAAGGGCTGCCCATTCTCACATGCTGTCTGCTGTTTTGGGCTGGGATAACATGTTGTACTGTGTGGCTCTCTCAAGGGCGCTCAGAGTGATACCATCCAGCTTCTCAGTGGGGTTGTAGCCTATTCTTCATGTGTTTCATTTTTCTCTGCATGATACCTCTTGCATTCAATGGTTCAGGTGAGTCTTGTCCCTCCAACACAACTGAGTGTGGTTAGACATAAGATGTCATTAAAACTGTATGAAAAAAAGGCATGACATTTAATTTCTTCTGTGCAAAGAGGAGTCGACTCACATGGTGCTTTTGTTTGTAGTGGTGGTCAAAGCTTTAGGGTTTTTTTCTAACACCCTTGTGAAATGAATGCCAAAAACTGAGGTATGTTTGAGTCAACAAGGGAACTGAATATTTTTTGAAAGAATATCCGAATCTGAGAATCTGGCTGGGGTCTGGGCACTTTAAGGACACAGTAGTTCAGCTGTAAAGAGTAAAATAAATCCATTGGCATTGGGCAATTGACTTACATTTGCAGAGGGTCTGTCACATTCTGTGAGCATTATATTATGTTCTCAAGGAATCATATTCAGGAATTAGCCTAACTTTTACCTTCAAATTTAAATGAACCAGAAAAAACTCTATTCACTTGTCTTGACTGTTAGAGGCATGGTCTAGTCCTCCTTGGTTGATAATATGTTTGTTTGCTTTCAGTTAATAACCAGAATTATGTTGCTGCCAGAAAATATACATCTGCCAAGCATGCTGTACTTCTTCATGCTCTGTTTTCATCTGCCAAAGTTTGCGGGCATGCTCTTACCTTAGATAAGTGGGTTCTCTTACCTTCTGTGAGATCCCCTATAGCCTGAGAAGGGCCGCTCTGGAGGGTTGTACCAGAGTTGGTGTCATTACTAAGCTTTCCAGTGAAAAGGATTTCACCATTTCTGCTCTCCTTTCCAAGCTGAAAATCTTGTGGTGCTTTACCAGCTCCACCACTGTGCTTATGGGTAACAATCCTCTTCACCACAGAGACTCTTTTCCTCCTCCAAAACTTCGCAAGTTAATGCAGTTCAAATGACTAAAGAGGACAAGTTGTAGCTGTGCTGCCATTCTCAATGTTTCTACTCAAAGTAAGTGCTACAAGGAACAGAAATTATTTGTCATTAGGATGGACCAGCTATCAGGTTGGTCAGACTATACAAAACTGGAAAAACCAGGGTTTTCTTGAGCCACTGTTCAAGCCATATTTGCCAAAATGTTTACCAGATTCTTGACCTCTCCACTGAACCTGAATGGTTTCTTGAAAGTCTGAAATGACTGATGTGGAATTTGGTGGGTTCTTTTATGGGTTAACCCGAGCACAGATGAAACTTGGCTCTTGCAGCTGAGTTCTGCTTTGACATTTGTTGGGAGTGAAACCACACAGACTCCAACAGATGGAGAAGGTTTACATGACCCCTTCCAGCCAAGCCAGACGAGTTCCATGCAGGTCTATAAAGGATCCCATAATTCACATGTCTTTATTTTTTTTATTAGTGGAGTAGCACCCAGAGATGATGAGGTCAGTACCTAGGAAAAGGATAGGGTTTAGGAAGTAGTGTTATTACACTAGCAAAGGGGGAAAAGGTAAAAAATGGACAAAGATTTAAAAACCCCACTACTTAAAAGTACAAGATACCTTTAAGCATAAATATTCACTTGTGTAACAAAACACACCTGTGTCTGACACAGAAACACTAAACCGGCCATTTGGTTCTGCCTGAACATACTGAAGAAAGGACTAAAACTAAAAAAAGACAGGCATGTTTTTCACTTCACCCCAAAGGAAAGCTCCATCCCAGAATCCCTTGGGGAGATGAACACTGAAGGTGAGTTATTCAGGTCTCAGGGTGGGGAGGGAAAGTAAGCAGTGATAACATGATATTAATTGCTCTCCTGCTGCATGGGAAATAGGGGACCTGCTCTTTAACCATTGGCCAAGACTCTACCACTACACTGACAAGTGAAGATTTATGATTATTCTAACTTGTATTTTGGTGCAACACTCCCCCTTCAAGATTCAAAGCAAACACTCAGACTCACCCAATGTGAGGTTTCTCCAACAGATGTGTATCTGTTGCTACGATCACCTCTTGGGTGCCTTTATGTTCTTACTATGCATGTCTTCCACCCACCACCAAGCCAGAAGACATGACACAGGGACACATGTCCCCCCTTGTGTTTTCCAAGGATCCTACTGTGCCAGGAGAAGTCCTCAGTTTTTTAGCTAAGCTCCAAGATGGATCAGTGAGGAGTTATTTACTCAAAGAGGTACTTCAGTGAATGAGGGCTGCATCACCAATACAGTACATAGAATCTGTACTAAAAAAAATGGAAATAGTCCAGAGGATGGAATAACAACCATAGAAATGATGGGGCATTCATGTTGGTGTGAAAGATTTATAGCAGCTGGAGATAAAAAGTGACAGAGAAATCTAAATTAGTGGCATGTACAAAGACTGTAGCATGGGATGAATTAGCCAAGCATTGCATATAGCTTATTTTGATATATTTATAGCTGGGAAATCCTCCATACTCATGCCATCCCCAAAGAAAGTCAGTCCTGCACTTACTTTACCCATGCTGTCCTGTACACACATTTGTCACCTTCTTGCACACATCCCTAGCTTTCATGCCAGCTTCTCACATAATCATCTGTACTCTCCACTCATCCTTCTTGCTTTAAGCCTCTTAAACAACCCGAGTCAAAAATTAAAAACTAAAAATTTTTAAATTAATTAAAAAATAATTATATATCAAATGTTATTACTGGTAATCACTGTTGAAAGATAATTGCCCTTCTAACATTTTGAAAGTGAGGACCCTGATCTGGATGAGTAACGCCTCCGGTCCTATCAGGTTATTGATGCAAAAGAGCTCCAGCTCCACTAGGAACTGGTCTCTATTCCCCCAAATGGGAATGGGATGGGCAGAGCAATTTGTCACTTACATGCCTCTAAAAGCTACAGATCATTAATAGCATAGAAAGCAAAGAACTCCACCCCAAAAAAGTAAGCAGTGCAGGCTCTGTAGTATGAAGTCCGAATCAATAGCAGAAATGAAACCTACTGTTGTTCTTTGACAGTGGATTATTCTGGCTAATTATTTGTGCATTGACCCTTTCCACTGGAATCCTTCCAGCTCAAGTGCTTATGAACAGACAGCTCTTACCAGTGCTAAATCCAGGGCAAAACAGAGGTGTTTTGGTGTTTTGAAAAATATATCTGTCAAGATATCCAAAGTGATCTGTACCTGTCTCCTTTCTCAGACTCATGAAGTAGAAAATGATCACGATTTAGCAATATTTGGTGGTGTCACTGGTGCAGTGATTTGGAAAATCATTAAACTGGACACCTGACAGGGAAATATTAACAAGTAGGCCAAACCCAAGGGAGTTCTGAAGTTTGGGTTTTTTTTTTTTTAATGTCTTACCTCTTGTTTTGGTCTTTAGTTTTCTGCTGTGTTGAAAAAATGCATCTGAAGGGAAGTTACAGCTCTGCTCACCAAGGGAGGTTTAGGAGAAGAACATTTTAAGAAGTTTCCTGTCTCTTCCCATTCACTCAACTTTTGATCCACTCTCCAGGCAGAATGGGGGAGGGATAGGAGAAAAACCCTGGATTTTTAGAGCAAAAAAAAATCTGTGCATGAATTTTATTAACTCCCAGGTGAAGAAAACTTTTGGTAAACACAATCAGATCATAAACTTGAATGTCACAGTTCTCTCTACAAGCATGCACTTGTACACATGCACACATAAACTGGGGACAGGATGGATAATTCCAAACGTAAGACTGGGAAAGGGAGGGGGATAGCTTCTGAAGGAGAGATACTCATAAAAAAAGTGATTCTTGCTCTATTTGTACTGGAATCAGATAACATTGTAAGTCCACTCTTGATCCCATGTTTTAGCTGCAGGCCTGAATTGGAACATGGGAATGGGGCATGAAAGATATCTAAGTGATGGAGTCACAGAGAAACGGTTGGCATCTTATCACACATGCTGAGGGAGTGTCAGCCAGTAAATTATTCTTGGTTCAGGCCATATATAGGCTTAATTAAACTTGGATTCCACATATGAATCCAGTCATTTTTATTCTGGGCTATGATGATGGTTTAACCGAGATGCCAAATGTTCATAAAAACTTCCTACCAAAAATGGGAGGAGTAGAGAGGCTCATTATTCTCCAAAAATGGATATTTGGGTCCAAGCAGATGGATTAATCTAGTGCAGTAGTTTCTAGTGTGGTATGAGTTGGCCAACTTGGAAAGCTTGGCTTTCAGGGTGAGCAGAAAACTTCCAAGACATGAAGACAGGCGGCATTCTTGGGAATGCTTTACAACCATAGTTGTGCTTTAATGCTATCAGCAAGTCAATAAAGGGAACCATAAATGAATCCAGACAGTTTGCTAAAGTAAGTACATTTCTAGCTCGCTTCTTGCCTTTATTTTCTCCTGCCATTTCCTTCTCGGCTACTCTGTGTTCTCATTTTCAATTTTTTAAAATCAATTTATGTTGTTTGTTATATGTTTGTTAAGGCTTAGTAATATTCATATATCAGGTTGACTGTATGTTTATTATTCTAACATCTGTGTATTTATTATGGGAAAATCTATCTTTATGAACTTGCACTATATCCAATAAAAACAATATGGGGGGAAAAAAGGAATTGTACAGCTGGAAACAATTTGGAGGGGGAAAATGAGTTGGAATTAGATTATTTTAAATATGATACAGAGCGGGGTACACACTTCACCAACGGAAAGGCAGTAATTATCTTTGTCATAGCAGTAGGTGCTATGATTGGTTTAGGCACTTGTCAGCTACGGGGAACCTCAATTGCACAGTGGCTTTTGGACCTAATGTGGAAAAATTTAGGGTTTTTTGTTGGATAGCATGGGCCCAGACAACAATGCCCTTTGAGCATTCAAGCAACTGAGGAGAAAAAAATTTGTTTTCAGTAATTTTAACTGGATTTCTCTGTTGGTGCTAGGATATAGTAAAAAACTTTCTGGTGTGAGGGGTGGCTTCTCAGAGCATGGCATCAGCTTTCAGCTCCTAGTACAGTGGGCTGTCTGGGATGCCAGGAGAGAGGTGCACAGGATGCATTCAATCAGCTGCAGTCTGTACTAAGGATGTGTGCAGCTCCAGAAGATGATGTAAGACCAGTACAAACAATATCCTTATTGCTCATGTAGCCAACTTGGAGTGACTGCTGATGTCCACTTCCCAAGATGCCATGTGGAGTCATTGCATTTGCACGTTTGATTTAGTTAAACTACAAATACCATGGCAAATTTAATGATCTGTGGCTTAAGCAAGCATAAGCTCTTAATAGAAGCACAGTGGTGCATAACAAGATGTATATTTCTCGGTTATTTGGAGAGGGAGAGTTTTCTCATTATTAGCCTGAATTAAAAAAAAAAAAAACAACAAGACATGCATGATGAACCACCACCCCTAGCAGCTAGGTAACTGGCTGGCAGGTAAAGGCAGGCAGTAAAGAGGTAAAACCCCCCAAATCTGTGGACTTCCTCTGCATGCTCATTTTGCAGGAAAGATTAAACACCCTGCAAACAGTCATTGTAAAGTCTTCTCTTAAAATGTCCCAAACAGCTCCTTTATTTTCACAACTGACATGTTGTTGCTGCAAGGAGAAACTAAAATATCTTTAACCTTAAGAATGTCCAATCTATTTGTTCTCACTTATTAGCTATATATTACTGCAGAAGGATTTTGGTGTGTCAGTGATTATCCCACAAGTTGCCTTACAGAGGTAGACAGGCCATGCTGGAGCAAAGCTGAGCTGTTCCACCCAAAGCCCTGCATGCTGCTCTGAGTAGTGAGAAAAGTCCTCAAAGGCAGGCTGCCTTAGCAGAACAGTTTCCTCAGTGCACCTCATCACAACTGAAAGCTGAACACGGGGGAAAAGGTGTGATAATGTAGTAGTTACAAGGCGAAGTGTGTGAGAGGGCCTTTCAGTTTGTATTATCATCTTTGGGGGAAATTGAGGAGTTGATTCAAACAGTTCATACTTTCTTACTGTAGAAGGGGGGCAAGCTTTTTACTCTCACAAGTAACAAAGTAAGACAGTAACCTGAACCAGAATAAGAAAATAAACCCTCCCAGCTGGCAGTAGCTGAGGTTGTGAAGGAGCAGTAAAAAAGTTATGAAACCACTAAGGTGCTAGGAATTTGTATTTTTTTAGCTGAGGAGACAGGCTATTGTGGGAGTGGTAGGTTCAGACTCTCAATGTCTGTCACTTGGATGTTTTTAAAAAAGAAAAAATATCTTTTTATTTTAAGGAAGTGCTGCTATTTTAAAGAAACATCCTGTTTTGACAGGATGGAGGATTCCCAGCTTGGTGAATCAATTTGAACATTTGTGGGTGATAATTTCTCTGTGCTTTAAAAATTTCTTAGATGCCAGAACCTCAAAATGATTCAGGGAGGCCTTAGTAATGTTTTCAAAACACATTGTCAATCATAGAGGAAAAGAAAAACATAAATGGACAGCACCATTTGTAAATTACGAGCTGACAGAAATAAATTTTGTTTGACTTAACCAGAAAAAATGTCACTTTGCTACATTCATTTTATAATCTTTATTTTTTTGTGTCCCTATAAAAGAAATAAAAGCATATATAGTCTGCAGCATATAATAATTTCCAGCCATGAAGAGACAGATTTTTATACATCTCAATTTATCTTCTCCACTTCCTAGTATTTTTGTAAGGTTTTACTGTTTAGTTCAAGTATAGCTCAATTGTGTTTTCTCTTCCCTCAAGGGTCATGAGTGTGAAGAATAGTATAAATTCTCTTAAATGAAAACATTCTTGTTGCCATTTAAATACTTACCTATTTGGCAGCAGACTTTCTTTAAAAGGCAGACATCCTTATTCCAAACACAGCACTAATATGGTAATATAATTACTTGGTGAACTGTGTGCGGCTCGCAGCTGGATGAGGAATGGTGGTTATTGATCTGAATGAAATCTGGATTTTCCATCTTAAGGAAAGGTCTTCTGATTCATTCCATTCCATATAAAAATGAAGATTTTCTTGGAACAGGTGCTTTTCTGTAGACATTTTCAAATTTAAATACACTAACATACCAGACTGTGAGCAACTCCATTTTTGTTGTCAGAGCACTTAATTTTAAATTTGTTCCATGCACTGATGTAAATTAATGCCAAGAACTGTAACTGGGAAGACTCAAGTCTCTGGATCTCCTCAACTCTGCTCTCACATGCTTCCATGGGTATGCGGGAATGTAAGGTTCCACAACGCTGCACATCATATAGCACGACACACTGTCTTCCTGTGACCTTAGATCTCCTGAAAAACTGATGGACTGACATGGGGAAGGGGTTCAAAACTAAATGGACCCTTTTTATTGTATGGAATCGCTCCATTTAGGCGTCAGTATGGAAAAGAAACATGTAGGGAGGGGGAGGGGGAGGGGGAGGGATGGGTACTGATAGGTTTTGGCATTTGATCATCCTACTGCATACTTAGGTGTAGTGGAAAAGGAATAGGTACATGTGATGGGGCCTTGGGTCTGTGATGATAACTTCCTGCTCTGCACCAGCCAGAACAAAAGTCCTCCTTTTCTCTTTTAGCTTTGTCTGTAGCTATTCAGGGTAACTTTTTCCATATTACTTTTCTGGTTTCCCTTGGGATGAGTCAGTCAGAGGTCCTGTGGAAAAGATAGTATGCAAATTCTAGGCTATGATTTAGTTGAATACTGTATCAAAGTTTGGACACAGGGCTAACTTCGCATAGCAGCTTTAAGCTTGGCATTTCCTTACGTCCAAATGCTTCCAAGGAACATTAATGTTCATTTAGTGTCATTTTTTTCATATCACTTTTTAATAAAATTGCTGAGTACAAATGTTCCATAGCATGCTGACTCATGAGTTACTTCAGCATCCCAGTCCTATTGGTCAATGACTTACAACAAAATGCATGCTTAAACCAGGAAGGCAAATGACATTAAAAGTCAAATAAAGTGGTGCTGGTCTTAATCCAAAAGGGCAGGGGCCAAATTCTTGTCCTATTGCTGTCAGTAGAAATTTTGCCACTGGTTTCACCAGAGCCACTCAAAAGTCTCCTGGCTTTTGATTATGAGCAGAAGTTGAAAGTGAAGCTGAATTTCATAGAGGGACTCAGCTAAAACCCAATTAGTTAAACAGAAATCAACCATATGACATTTGACTTTTTAAGTACAGAGCAACTTTGCAAACAGGCAGGTGCTGCCAAACCTTGCCACTGCAGGGGAAGTTCTTTATGGAGGATGACAGGGAGTACAGGACAGCACCTGCTGGTATGTGATCCTGTAACAACTTGGGGTTCTAATGACTTTGGAGATTCCCTGAGCTTTACTACTGCGGTTAAGTGTGTTGTCAAAATCTCTTCCCTAGAATTAGAGATGATAGGTTTGGTCATCTAGTCCAACCTCTACATCAAGCAGGCCAGGCTAAACATGCCATTAGACTTTAGAGTTACATATGTAGCAGCATCCCTCCCTTTTCTCCTCGGTTCTTAGGGATAGGTTCTGTTTGGTAAACCATCTGTTTCTAAACTGAAAAGCTTGAAGTGCAGAGAGAGGCATGTACAAACATTACAAAAAACACAGCATTTGTTATCTGCACATTTTGGTTTGCAAACAAATATTTTAGCATTCAGGATTAGATCACTGATCCATGCAGTTTGCCATCATGCCTCCAGTCACCAGCAATTTCTTTTCCTAATGAAGTGGCTGGTGTATTGCAAAATATTACATCTGACAAATACCTCATTTTCTAATTGACAAAATTTCCTTCGTGCGTATCCTGTCTGACCTTTTAGCATTGGATTAAATTGTGCATGACTGTAGTTTATTTCTTACTGATGTTCATACTGTGAAGTACAATATTATTTTTACTGACAGAAGAGGCAAATTTAAAAAAAGAAATAAAGCAAGCAAGAAAGAGGACTCTATAATCTATTATTTGGAGGCTTGAGAAAGTGAATCTAGCATTGTAGTTCTAAGGTAGTCATTCCCTCAGGATTCAAACTGGCCACAGACTCCAGCCATGCTTTTTTTACCCAATACATGCTTAACTTTAAACCCTCCATTGTAAGTGCTAATAAAGAGGCTTTGAAAGTGTTTCATTTTAAAGGCAGAACCAAGTGGTTTGCAGAATACAGAAGTCATAGCGAAAGACAGCATGCAAGATCAAGCTGATGATGGGTCCTTTTGCCCATCCCAGATCCACTTGGAGTGTACCTAGGAGACAGACTACTTTTAGCCACAAGTGTAATTTCTTCCTATCTATAATGCTTTCTCCACAACTCCAGTTCTGGGATTTTGTGAGAAAGATGATTCCTAAGACTTAGCCGGTGTCAGTTAAGTGGGCTTGAATTACTGAGGTGTCTTTTTGGTTTGCTCTCACCCCAGAATGATCACTGATGCACTGAGAGAAGACACTGCTATCTCTAGATAGAAGCTCAACAGACATGCACTGAACTGCTGTAGACCTTACAGCTCTATCCAGGTTGCTAAAACAAAAAAAGTTTACTCATGGATCATGACTTATTTTTACCTGTTCACTCATTTCTTCACCAAAATGTGGAGACTCATTTTCTGTCTGATTCAGCCTTCAGCCATCCTGTTCAGAGGAGATCTCCATTTTAAGTTCCATCAGACATGCTCAGTGCAACCTTGCATTTTCTGAGGGGAATGGCGCAAGAGATAGTAGTGGTTTCTCTCTGCTGCTGAATTAAAGGGTTTCAGACAACAAAGGCAGAAAAATGAGGAGCCCCTTCCTCACTTCTTTCCTTTGGCCCAGTTTCACATCACACAGCTCCAGGCATTTGCATGAGATGTCAGGCTGTATTCCTTGTATGGTCAAAGAACAGGGAGAAATGCTTCCAGAGGGTGATTTGGATCTTAACTCAACTGCATGACAGTCCCTGTTTCCTATCCTGGGAGTTTAGACTCCCCTAATACCTAATTTCTCTTTGTGTTTGAAATTTTTCCATCCCTATGTATGTTTCTCAGGCGAGCATGTGGTCCTTTCAGAAAGTCATACCTGCTTGCCCCACACAGCAGACATGGAAAGTTGATCTTTATTTAAAGTCCTACCTATTCTTAGTACTCAATCACCAGTAGTACCTGCAAAAGTTGTCTTATCTGAGGACTTTCAGACAGATAGTGGCAAAAAAATAAATGCTGCAACCACAGGCGTAGCTCCACCACTGCTCTTTGGAAATTTAAGAAGTGGGAGTCCAAAATTACCACCAGATGGTGCACCTATTTAGCAAGTGACAGAGACATGTTCCACAAAAAATGGAAGCCACAGTCTCCAGCAACCCACCAAGTAGCTTCCCAGCTGTTTATTCTCAGTTTGATATAAATTGAATGTGTTTGAAACATGGAACTGCTGGTCATACTATCCTGTTTTAATATGGAGTATGTTTTCAATCTTTGGGATGGAAGCCTTTCAACTGCCTGGCTAGGGATGTGAGGAAGTGGGAAAGAGTGTAGCAGACCTATAAATGCATGTGAAGGGAGAGGAAAGAAAAAGGGATGGGCCAGAAGCAGTAAAAATTGGTAATGGTGAAGGGCAATGACAGGATCCAAAATCAGATGTGGCCAGCACAGAGCACCTGTGCATTGCTGTTTCTGTAAGATGAGGCAGTTCTATCAGTGGTGGGTACCTGTCAGTGCATTTCTGAAGGATAATCTTGATGTCTAAGTCAATAGTTTGGAAACTTGCTAATGCCAGTATCCCAGGCAGAAACAGACAGGGTATTTCAATAAGTGCACAGCAAAGGTGGTGAACTTTCCTAAACAGTCAGGTGGGTTTTATTCTCTGACTGCTTCTCATTCCTAAGCATTTGGGTCCTCCACACTCAGAGAAGGATTAGCGCAATTCAACACGCATGTATTTTCTGCCATATTTGTCACAATGACAAAAGACCATGTGATTCTTTCAGCTAGATTTTCTGGCCATCAATATATTATCATGTGTAGCACATGAGCAGGTATCTATTCCCATTCTACTCTACTTCTTGCTTTAAAGAAAATTCTAAAGTAATAACTAGGTTCCTGGCAATCCTATTTCATGAACATCACAAAACAGAAGAAAGTACTGTGTCTCACTCCTTTGCTTATGTGGGTCTTTTACTGCTTTCTGGTGTTTTGGTGTGTTTAAAATGGTGCTATAAATAGAATTTAGTCTATTGCTAAGAATGATTAATTAGAAAGATTGTTCTTTTAGTTACAACTTCACCAGTGAAAATGAAGTGAAAATTTCCTGAGTGAAAACATTTGAATATTCTTTAACTTGAGAAGTATTCATGCAGAATGGATAAAAAAATTTTTCATTCTCTGAGTCTAAGCTGAGAGGAAGGCATCACGTTGAGAAGCTCAATACCATTCCCTTCCTATTCTTTTTCACATACCTTGTGTTTCCTAGTTCAATGCAAGAACAATCATTTTATGGTGAAAGTGTGAACCAGGAGATAATGGACTTGTTCTCTGCTCCCAGCTGTGCCTTCTCTTGTGTCCCTGGTCAAGTCACTTCATATCTCACTCTCTGGAAAGTAAAAATTACTATGAAGAATTGAAATTATTGGGGACTAACGTCCACTCAAACATTTGGGATGTATCCTCAAGCAAAACTGGTTGCTGTTAAAGTCTTCTTATAAAAAGAGGAAAGAAAAGGACAGAAATGTCATGGAAGAATTTGGTCTTCTAAAAAGTGAGTCCCGGCCTGAAAAAAAAACATAGTGAAAAATCTCAGTAGAAGAGGTCTGGTAGGATTATTAGCTTAGTTTGCAGAAGAAGGAAGTTTGGAAACCTTAGGTAACTGTCCACTCAAATTTCATGAAGAGAAAACACTGAACTGATGTTCAGTACTTACATGTAAAATAAAAGAGAGCAAATAAAGCCCACAGGGAGAGTAAATCCTCATTACTTATTGTATGTGTGCTGTGATTCTTTGAGTAAATCTTCCTGTCTTGAGTTCCCTCTTTTTCTAGCTACTGGTGCACTGTGACATCCTGACACCAGAGATGGGGCGCTAGAATTTTTCCCTCTTTCCCTTCCTTTCTCCTTGCTGTCTCCCATTTTCCTTCACTTCAGCAGTTCAGTAATGTTGAAATCAAGTTCCCTTCCCTTTTGTTTGCTTTTCCCTTGTCTACTGCTCAACCATGTTGATTATTACAGACACTGTAGTATTAACTATAGTATAAATAGAAGCTCTGAGCAGGAGATTTATCTGGGTGTTCCCTGCCCTCTTACGCAACCGAAGGTTCTGCAGTACCCCCTTCTTGTTTGTTTTCAGGGATTAGTGGCAATATTCCACATACTACTGACATAATGAAGCATAAGCTTCACTCAGAGAAAGCAAGACACTGGTTTTTTGGGAGACCCTGAAACACTGTGCTGCTAGGAATGGGCATGGAAAGTTTGAAAGGTGGCAGCCTACCCTCAGAGCTGAGTGGCGGGAAGATTGCTGATGGGGTTTTGCACATCATGAAAGCACTTCCATGAACACTGTTTTCTTCTTGAAGTTGGATTCAAAGTGTCTGCATGGAACATCTCATGCAGCAGCATGTGCATGCTGTCAGTTTGTGTTAACCAGAGGAACATGACATCATGTGATAGACAAAAACACTACTTGGTACCATATAGCCTGATCCAAAACTTTTCACGTGAAACATTTGTTTTGTTTTGGTTTTAAGACATTTGCCTTTCTAGCTGGTCTGTTTTAATTAGAGCTCAACCTGAACCACAAACGATAGATTTGAACTTTCCCAGAGTTCAGCCGTGTTCAGATCTGGCTTTTGGTTTGGCCCATCACAAAGACAAGGGTCAGCTCCAAAGTTCAGATCTGGAAATAAGCTGCTGCAAAATGGGGGGCTGGAAAGATTATTTAGTGAGACCCACATCTTGCTTTAATGGGGAATTTGCAATAGAGACACTTGCTAGTGGTTTTTAGAAGCAGTTTTACATGAGCAGCTTCTGGAATACTGGTATTAATACCAATCTATCTATTGAAATACTCACGTACGGCAGAAAGGGTCTTGTTCCTCCTTTCCTGGTCATAAAGTCTGGATCCTGGTCTGAAGCTGGAGTACCTTAAAAACCTAGAAATTTTTCTTCTTGTCTTTGTTTAAAACTCATCATTCATTTCTAGGGTATAGTGGTTAAAAACAGTTGACTGTGGGCTAGAAATTTGATATTTTTATTCTTATAACATTTAGTTTTTTCAGCAGGTAACCTGCAGGGTTGTTATGGTATCTGCCATTTGTCAATCTCTTGCAGGTGTGGATCAGCATTTTAGGGAGGGCTCGCTCAGTACATGGCAAGACACAAGCTTAACACAACATAAATAATAAACAGCAACCACTTGTCTACTAGATCAGATAACCTGAACCAGTGGTGTTAGCTGGACAGGCTCACATTAAACATTGATTCAGTATCTGTCATGAATCCTGAGAAGATTCAGATAACCCTTCCTTGTTTATGTGAATCTTGTCACTTCCCAGCTCTTGTCAGGACCAGAAACTCCAGAGCTGAAAAAAAAAGACTTTGCTCTTGTGATGCTTCCAAACTAATTTTGCAAACCAGAGAGGTTTGGATCAGAATCTAAACTTAGTGTATTTATCCAAACTTCTCTGAGATCTTTAGTCTTTTAAATCTCTTTCATATGTGTGATTTGTGCTGTGTCTTGCTCCCTGGGATTACAAACGTGACTACCAGGCAAGGACCCTTTAAACGCCAAGAAGGGTGGACATCATCACTTGACTGTGTCTCTCCTCCCAGCAGGATGTACAGGCAAGTCAGACATATCAGAAAGGTGAATGCAGCCAGACAAGCAGTGTGAAAGAGCATTTAGAAAACATTTGAGTAAATTCAAAAGCAAGTCCCAACCCAGCCCTTCCACCAGAACTTTCTCATCTGCTCTCCACAGCCTCTGAGCTCTGAGAGAGGACTGTGGTCACTTGCAGGGTTTACTGCCCAACCTTTTGCCCTGAGCCCAGGAGATGTGACCTCTGAGCAGAGTTAGCAGAGCACAGGCACAGGCCGGGGTCTGCCAGCCCAGCCCCTCTGCTGCAGCCACCAGGGAAGGGCTGGGTGGGGTGGGCTAAAGCCAGCAAGGCACATCTGCTGCCATGGGAGATATCCAGAGAGTGGGAACATCCTGAACAGCCCCATAACACTCACTATTGTCTCCCCTGGCCAAACTCTGCCTTGCCAAGAATGCAGCAAACACGTGAAAGCCCCCACACCTACAGGATGGGTCACCTGTGACAGTGCAAGTGACTTGCTTGTGGAATTTGACATACTGAGTTGGTTCTCTAAGGTATCCTGCCAGACACTGGAAACCATGCCAGGAATTTATGTGAGCCACAGATTTGTAGGACAACCTTAATACAGAATTATCCTCCAAGAGACAATCCAACAGCCATTCCCAGCAAATGCAGCAAGAATGTCTCTGCTATGTTCCTGTGCAGAATTTTTACAGAAGACAACATTCTGGTATAATATTTGATGCAAATTATTTTTCCTTTTTTTGGTCAAACTTAACTCATTTGTCTATGTCTGTGCACTTATTAAGAATAAGGCCATCTTGAATAGTAGAGTCACCAGACAAGAAAGCATAACAATCTCTGTGCCTGGAAAGTGCTGTCCTAGGCACACAGGAGCTGTTTCTCCATGACCAGCAGCCTGAAATGCTTTTCAGAGTTCCCAGTCTGGTTGTCACCATTTCTCGGTTTGGGCAGTATGTCCTCCATATTCACTGCTCTTACCACGAAATGTTGTGTAGAACAAGGTCATTAATTCATAGTTATTTCACATAATGCTCGTCTTGTGTTACTGTTGCAGTGAGAACTAAAATGTCAGTGGTTATTCCATTTCATTATATTTGTCTGGATTTAGATTGGAAATCTGAAAGATAATTTAAAAAAAAATATATATATTTATTAGACCCTTCATAGATCACCTAGATGCCTAGTGTATGTGATTCAGTTTAATAAAAGATACTGCTGCTCTTCATAAATCTTGCTTTAGAAATGTCATGACTAAATAGAATTAGTACTTTATGTAAACTCATGCTAATTCTGTACTTGATAGAACCAAGTTAAATGCTACTGAAAAAAAAAAACCTAGAAAAAAACACTAGAAGAAGTTATATTATGTTCAGTAGAATGTCTTTTTTCTAATCAGTGAAACCAACAAAGTCATCTCCTGGCTTTTCATGTAAAGAAATCTTTTTTCCCCAGTCAGAATATTTTAAGGGTGGGCTCTGCTTTTCTAAAACCACCATGTCCCCCCAGCAATTACACTTAGATGATTGCTGCCAGCGCAGTTGGAAAGACTCACTGTGCAGGGAAATCTGGCTTAACTCTGATGGGATAAGTTTAGACTCTCCCTTTCTTTGCATTTTGTACTGCCAGTTTCGGGGCTTCCCCATGCAGCTTGATACCTTCTGGGAGTCTGGCTTTTTTGGTTTCTAATTCTCTCAGTGCTTGGTGAGGCTGGATTTTTGTGTCAGCCACATGGAAAATGCTATGTGGAAGAACATCTAAAAGACAGGCTTTTAGAGCCAACACCCTGTTGCAGATTTAGCTCTAGGTGATTAGCTCTTGCCCTATAGATGTAATTAATTTTGTATCCCATACATGTTAGGACCTAGTTTGAAAGCAGTATCTCATACCTGCTAAATGTCCTGGGCTACGCTTGCTTTGTATGTGTTTCCAAAAGGAGGTTTCTAGATTTATATATTTCTGTATCTCTATCTATCTATCTATCTATCTATCTCAAACGTTTGTGTGGGCTAACATAAAAAGTGAGTTAAAAAAAAAAGTCTATGCTGACAAACAGAAGATCCAGTTTGAAGCTGCACATATCTCACTAGTAGTCAAGAAATGTTATCAATTCCAAATGGGGATGCGAAATCACTCGATATCTCTCTGAAACAGAAGCAGACAGGACCTCAGCAATTCTTCTGAGAAGACTAGTTATTTTTTAGTCAGTTATTTTTTCCAAATTAAAAGAAAAGGAAGGATGTGGATCCATGCTAAGCAGGTATGGCATGTGAGGATGTGTGTGGGTGTGAGTGTAAGGAGTGGATTCCAACAGCCATGTCCTTCTCTGGCAGGCATTGGGATGCTCAGCATTGCTGGGTCAGACCTCTCTATGCTTCTGGCAGTAGATGTCCAGTTCAATACTGTATTGAACAGTGGAAGAGCAGAGCAGAGGATTTCCAGTCCCAGGACTGCTGCTCCTCTCTGGGAGGGCTCCTGTCCCACCATGCAGTTCCATGGATATTCTCCCTGGCTTGAATTTGTATTTCAGTTGTTGCTTGAGAAGACTGCAACTGAGTTACTCTGTTATCTCTGCACAAAAAGAATCCGACAAGAGGACAGCTTGTTCTCTTGCATGTCCTTCTGTCCTCTGGATGAATATCTTAACCTCTCCTCTGTGGAAGAGAGGTAAAAATATCTCTCTTCTCTTGCCCTCTCCAGCTGAAAGATGTATCTCCTTAGAGCAAGGACTGCCTCTTGCAGAAACAGATTTGTGTCCAACACCAATTTCATCCAGGTATCACTCAGATATTTGTAATTCAATAATTCTGGCAAAGTGGCGCTGGCCCATTCATAGGCTCTGCACAGGACACTCAGGTAATACTCATGATTTAACTAAACCACTTCAGGAAGCAAGATCAGAAATTTCATCTGCAGAATACACAGAAACCCACACACACACACTCTGGCATGCTCAGGTATAGGAGCTTGGTGCATACAACTACCCATAATTCAGTGGACCCTTTAGAAGGTGTTATTATTTAACATGTTTCTACAGCAAAGGACAGGTATGCACAGTGATTTACAGAAGAATACGGACTTGACCTCTGCCCTTGGGAATTTGTTATCTGGGTTAGAAATGACATAAGATGATAGAGGAAAAGATGGCTCCATGCAAATGGCATTCATGCAGATTTATTTTTATAGAGGTGCTCTTCAACACAGCACAATTATGTTAGGCCACTGAGATGATTAAAATCAGTTAATTAAAATACTGATCCAGCAAAAAATCCACTGAGAAAGTCTGATTCTGCATGGTAGTGGATTTTTAATATTAATGAATATTATAGAAGGAAGGACAGAGTATTTGTGAAATGGGGTCCAGAGCAAAGCCAAATATAGACACAAAATCACCAAATAACTTAGATTGGTAGGATCCTACCTAAAGTACATCCATTCTGAACTGATTCACTCATGGAAGGCTCAAGCCAATAAAATCTATGCACATGAAAATCTCAGTGGTATGGTAGCCACCTGCTCTGCTCTTGTATCTCATTAAATAGAGCACAAATTTGACTTGAAAGCAAACATACTTTAAAAACGTGATTGGTAGTACTGCACTCTGTTTTCTTGCCAGGTTGAGAGTGGAGGTTTCTTTTCTGCTTGGTTTTTTTTTCCTTTTGTTTTTTATTATGTGGCAGGCATATTTTCTACTTCTTAAATCAGAGTGAACAGTGTTTCCCTCGCTGAGCACCACACAGGTACCACAGAAACCTTTAACAGGCCATATTATAGTGCAAGAGTAGTATCAAGACCAAACCTAAAAAAAAGATAAAAATATGTGCCCACATAGTTATAGATTCCCTTCCATTTTTCTTAAATATTGGACTTACTTTCCTCTGTGAAATGCCCTTTAAAAGAGAGACTTTAATGCATTGTCAAATCCTACATAAGAACTGTTGTTAACAGGTTGAGGCAGTTGACTTATTAGATTAGGATAGAATAGAATAGAATAGAATATGTAACACATCTGGCTCCTCACAGACCCATTTAATTTAAGGACATTGGTATACTTAAGAACCCAGTTTCTCTGGGATGCCTTCAGATTTCCATGCTTTCCATGCAAGGGGTGCAAAGAACTTTTTAAAACTCCAGTATACTGCAAGATGTCTCCAGCTGAGCTTTCACATACTATGACATATCAAACCTCTTGTCATCGCTGAAAAGAAAAGGCACCAAACATTCAGCAGGGAATTATTGAGTGCCACAGTGGGACACCAGCAGGTCCAGAAGAGAACACAAGCAGGAGACAATCTCTCTGCTCCAGCTCTTGCTTCCCACATGCTACTTTGATAGTATTAGCAGCAGCATTGTGAAAACACAGCCGGCTGTGACACACACAGGCTGTTCTCAAAGGCACAGTGCATCTGGGAACTACCCCCTCGTGCTCCTGAAGCCATGCTCTCATGCACTCTTTAAATGTGTGCTCAGCACCATGTTCTGATTTAACTTTGACAAAAACAAGCACTGGTGCTTTGGGACCAAACCTCAATTTCCCCATTTTCTGTTAAGAATGGGATACAGTTTGCTTCTTAGGGCTGAGTTGATAAGAAATATTTGTTATGGCAAATATAGTGTTATAGTGGAGAGCAAAAAAATTTCATATTTCTCTGGGCACTGCTAAACATCCTTTCACAGATTACAGCAAACTCACTAACCTCACAGAAACTGTCCCAGAAAACTTCACCAAGGGACATGTTGCCAAAAGACAGTCAAAAACACAACACGATTATGCTCACTGGAACAGAAGTGCTGACTATTGTTTAAGGTTGCCAGGATTTAACGGAATAAATTTATGGGGTAAATTAAGTAAAAAATCCTTGTAAATCCTTGGAAGACTCATTACAGAAATCACTGTGGAAAGTACTACCAAGACTTTATAAAATAACCATGACATTCAAAACATGTTTGAAAAAATGTGAAAAGCAGAGGCAGAGTAAGTATCTCTTCTTAATAGACATGCTTCCAAAAGTATATAAACAGTGACAGCAAGAAGCTACCATAAGGCTCGTGTGAAATAATTCTGGTTCATGTACAGCCCATTCTAAAAGAAGATTTGACAAACCCACATGAGCAACAGAAAACAATCCAGTTGACAGAGCAATTCTAAACGGACGGCCCAGATCCTGGCACCTCCAACCATAAAAACTTAGTGGGAGCCTGGAGATTAAAAATGCCGAATAAGAGAAGAATCTGTAAATAAACCATTATGTCATATCACTACACATGCTCAGCTTTGAGATCTGCAATATTCTCTGTCCTGGCCACATGTAATTGAAAATAGACACCACAGAGAGCCTAGGAAGAAGCTGCTGTAATCATGTGCAACCCCTGCTCTAGCTCTAGTCCAACTAAACAGACCTATATGGATGAAACAAAATTAAACAAGACTGTAGTAGAAAATCAGGGGTTTAAGGAGGAAAAATGAAATGAATAAATACTGTAAAGAGAACATTACTGAACATGACGATCAGCAGGCTCCATAAGACTTGACCAGAAAGTCCTGCCAGTAACAGATACTCAACCAGTACCAAGTTCATTGTTCAGGAATATTTCTGAGCATAGGTGCTACAAAGGAACCTCACAACATGGATGGCTTTATCTTTTTTTTTTTTTTTTGACAGAAGGCTACACAGAAATCAATGAGTCAGTAGTACTTTGTCAGCGAGTAGGAGATGTAGAATAAAAGCTGATCCACTACTCAGTGGAGTGGACCCCTGAGGAGAGTGCAAACCAAGGATAATACCAAGAATGCCAAGCATTCTTGCCTCAGATTTCACTAAACAGGTGAATGGTGAGCAGATGGTTATAAACTAATACCATCAACACAGGAATACCCTCTGAGCATTAGAGAGCAGTATTTGTCCATATTGATTGCTTTCCAGTTAGCTGTCCCTCATCTCAGAACATTTAATGGAGCCAGTGTGCAGCTGGTAGTCCTGACAGCCACTAGTGCTGAAAAATTGCGGAGAACTCTAATTGAGAAGAATTGAAAAGACAAATGTATGCCTTTGTTTAAAAAAAAGAAGAAAAGAAAGGAATTGTAGAACCAATCAGCTTAACTTCAGTAACTGAAAAAATATGGGAACAGACCCCCGTTTGTAAGCTCATAACTAAGAACAAGGAGATGAGTAAGAGTCAACCAGGATCTGTCAAGAACAAATCATGTTAAACCAATCTCATTTCCTTCTTTGCTCACCCAGGCCCTCAGAAGCAGAGCAGAAGCAGTTTGTACCATACATCTTGGACTTAAAGGGAGCTTTTGACACTGCTTTATATGACATTCTCATAAGAAAAATAAGAAGACGCCACATGGGTACAGACCATCTGGAAATTGTACTTGCAGGGTAGTTATCAAAGTGGAAGGGCGTGCTGACTAGGTTTCTTATGATCTGTGCTGGGTCTGGTACCAGTCAGCATTATACTCTTGATTTGACCAAGAGAATGAGCACACTGCATTTGTGAATTATGTAATGTTGGGAAGGACTACCAGGAAGCTGGAGGAAGTCGGGTCAAAATTGAACATGATGACAGAGAAGTAACCCAGAAAAGAAGAAAAAAGAGCTAAAGCAAAGAAAGAGGAGGCAAATGAGAAAGGCAAATACAAAGGTCTATACATGGGAATGATCATCTGCAGAAGTACAAGATGGGAAACATCTGGTGTGAGAGCAGCTGCACAGAAGACAGCTGCAAATTGAGCAAGAGTCAAAAGTGTCCTGCTGCTGTGAAAACACCATGCTGGCAGGAATAAACAGGACTACAGCACACAAGGCATATGAAGGGCTCTTTCTGTTCAGGGCCCAAGGAGGCAAGACCTCATCTGGAGCACCCTGTCACATCTCTGCAACACCAACCAGCCAGTTGGGAGAGCAGGGGCAAGGAGCAGAGCTCTTGGGGGTGCTGGACAAGGACTGATGATGGAACACATCTGGGAAGGGGTGGAAGTCTTTACATATTTCAGGGCTGCTGCTAGAAGGAGGGAATAACTGGTTCTTGGCAGCTCTAGAGAAAGAAGCAGTGGGTTTTCACTCAGAAAGACAATTTCAGGTTAATATTAGTGAAATACATACCAGTGGGGGTCCTGAGGTACTGGACTAGACCCTGGAACCTCCTCTACTGAAGATCCTTAAGAACAGGAAGAATAAAAGCTGTTGTGAGGAACATCTGTCTTATTAGCCTATGTCAGGGTTGACAGACTAGAGACCCTCCTGTGTTTCCTGCTCTTCTGCCTTACTTTTTCTGCCTGTACAAAGGGGTTTCAGTGGCCCTTAGTTCTGACATGTAGCACTGGGTACAGAAAGTTAGAGGGACAGAAAAATTAAATTAATCCCTGCTTTTATAAACCAAGAAGCTCAAAGTTAATTACACTGAAAATGCAAATAAAGAATCTGCTCCAGACAGTGAGAAAACTCCTTCTGACTTGTATTGCCCTTGGATCAAACCCAAAAAGAAGAGCCTGCACTATTTTCCTTGAGAATTGTTAATATGTGTGTTGAATAAAATACAAAATTACAAAGGAAATAAACTTGTCTGTAAAAGTCTTCATCCAACACTACTTAGGCTGCTGTTGTCTGAGTTTTAGTTTATTCCTCTAGATGTATCTATTGTCTTTTGCCATAAAAAATGACTCAATCTGTCATCAGCTTACAAGACTTGTTGAAAAGGGTAGGTTTGTCAAAAAAGTTTTAGTTCTGCTGTGGTTCATTTCTTTTTCCCATTGACCTATGGTGTATTGTGTCATATAATCAATCTGGTGTCTTGTGTAAGTGCATGAAGAATTTGTTATGTTTAACGACAGTGTGTAGTACATTTTTCTATCATTGCTGATGCAAGATCTAGGAACTTACTGGCCAAACACTGTATGTTCTGCAGTTTAATATTTCAAGTTAAATTACAGTTCTAATAGCTGACATTCAGTGGCAGCCTTATTCATCTAGCTGCTGACATGAGTCATTGAAGGATGACATGTGCAATAGCAGAATTCTCATCTAGTTACTCAGACAAATAGATGTCTTGCAAATAGCTGTGGAACAGTTAAGTCTTTTTAACTCTGTGTTCACTGCTGAATAATTGAATATGTATTTAGCCTCTGTGATTCTCAGCTGATTGTGGCTCCAGGCTGAAAATACTCTGCTGAATCTGTGCATGTTCGAGTCTGGTAAGCTACAGCAATTGTGGAACTTGTAAGAATTTCCACATCAAACCACACTAAGTTTAGTGCTCAGTTAGAAGTCTAAAACTTTGTCAGAAATGGCATCTAAATGAGGGGTAAAACATAGGCTACTCCTTGACTCCAATGACAAAAAAGGCTCCTCTCTGCCTATCTGCCAGAAGACACACACTTAAGGAACCAGTGGTCCAATGTCTGTCTGTCTGAGCAGCAGCTGCCTGCATTGCTGTCTATTAGAGCACTTTTAAAGTACAGTCCTTTGTTAGAATTCAAATGAACTCAAGAAAATGGCAGTAACTCAGACTGGCAAACCACAGACTTCTCTGATGGCCTGGCAGATGGCTAGAGGTGGCTTTGAGCACCTTCACCAAAGAAAAAAGGCTTAATCCTAATTAATACTGGCAGTCATCTCCTTTTGGAGTTATTAGATCAGACAGTTATCAGATCAGATGGTTATTAGATCATGTTACTCATGAAAACATCCCTTCTATGTTTTGGGAATAAAGTCAGAACTGTTGTCTTTGACACCAAGGCAGGCATTTCTAACAGAGAAATGGATGAATCCAAGAGTTGCAATAAAAGCCGAAGCAATGTGTTTTTCACCAAATAAAAATCTTGACAGAATTATTCTGGTCTATGTGACAGAAAACTTTGGAAGTCAGACAAGAATTTTTCTTGAGACAGAGACACTGAGTATATACAGTGCTAAATAACTAGATAATCAGGATATTCACTGGAAAAAGAAAAATCTAGCCCCAAAGTTGGGTCAAATCCCAAATCTGCTGCTACTTATGTCTTCATTTCATGAACATTTCTGGAAAGACTTGTCTCCTTTTCGTTACAGACCAAGAATATTTTTGAAATCTCAGAAAATTCCATAAAATGAGATTATTGTTCTCCATTAAGGTGTCACAGCAATCATTACATAAATATTTTTAGCTGCCTAACAAAGATTTGCTTAGAACAGATTCCAAGTGATGACATGTTAATGGAAAGCTTTGTGTACAGCGGACATTATTTGAGCACAGAGGTTCCCCTCCCTCCCCCATCAGCAGTTTCTGATAGACTGCACTGATCCTGGGACTTTAGCAAACTGTTCAGGAACACAAGTGAAGTTTTAGAACATCCTCTAGCTAAAAAATTAGTAACTCCCAAAACCCTTATTTTTTTAGCAGGACAACTTAACTTGCTAAAGAAACCTGGCTTTCAAGCCAGGTCTAATTTCTGAGACCTTCTTATTTTAGAGTTGCATCGAAACGGGAGAGTAATCTCTTCAGAGAGTCACTGTGGTCTCCATTTGATATTATCCCATGACTTGAGATAATTCCATCCCTCCTATAGCTCTCAAATGGGTAAAGGAAAGATACTTTCCTTTATTGCTCATGGTAGTCAGCATATAATAGGAATATTATATGCTGAAATTTTATGAAACTGATCAAGGGAAGCAATGTGTGAAAATTTACAAAGAGGTCACAGACACAGTGGCCATAATAAAATGTCTTACCATGTATTCTGGAGACATAGGGAATATATTGAGCTTAAACACAAAATATGAGCAACTGTCACTAGTTAATCTCTGAATCTACTGAACTGTAGGTCACAGCTGCTATGTTCCCTTACAGGAATAAATTTCCTCTTGTTAATAAACCTTTCTACATGTACTTCAAAGGTGACTGAACCAAAAATTTCCCTGGGTCTGATTTTGCATTGTCATTTACCCTCATCCTGAAGAAAAGCAAACTGTATCTATGTATGTAGCTTCTATTACCTCTCATACTTCCAATATTTCAATTTATAGATTAGAAATAGAATTTTTTTTTAAAGAAGAAGAAAGAAATCCTGCAAGTCAACAGAAGACATTTTAAAACAAGAGTGCCAGATTTGACTTCAGCTGGCAAGCGAAGAGGAGAGGAGTGAATATCAACATATGAAGATAACATTAGGAACTAGAACAGTAGTTTCATAACTGTTTTGGATTGCTATCAACCCTCAGAATTTCTTATGGACCACCAGGCATCATTATCATCAAAGTTTTAATTGAAAACACTATTTAAAATAGTGTTTAATATGGCTCTGTGGATTAGCCGTGAACCCTTTACCGTGGCCTCCTGGACCACCAGTGTTCTGCGGACCATGGTTTGGGAAGCACTGCACCAGACTGCACACATCGTACAGCCCAGCAAAACACCTCTGTGTCTGCAAGCAGAGGCCGTCCTGCAACTGCACCATGTGCTCAAATAATGCACATGTCAGTTCAGCCTTCTTGGTAGCTGAAGAACACAGCACCCTTTTGTTTTTCCCTTACCCAAAGTTTCTTTTCTATTGCTTTAGAGAAACAAGCAAATGGTGCCAAACCTCAGTTTCTGATTGTTTCTTGTAGGATCTTCCTCATGTCTGGCAATGATGTAATCTTTCAGGAAGCTATCTATGAAATAAGAAATATAAATCCCCCCATTTTTCATATAAATATCATATAAATATCATATAAATGATAACTGTGGAGTTATCATTCCAGAATAGTTATGAGATCTACAAATCCAAAAATTAAAATATTAAAACTAGCTTCTAAATTGGTTTTTATTTTCCTCCTCTGGAAAATTTGTTCCTTGTTTTTCCTTCCCAAATGCACTTATGATACTAGAGCTCTGTGTGTGGTCATTAAAGCATTTCAGCAACTTTCTGCAAATTCTTTACAGTTATTCTTTGGCTGCAGCACTACAGGATTGTCTGCTTATTACCAGAGAAACACAGAGGAAAGCACTGAGAAGGGAACTTGTGGGCAAGTGTTATAAATAAGTGCAGCAAAACACCTAGAGCCGCAATTCAGCCCTATGTGAAGTCAGTGACAGAGCGTGGTCTCACATGAGAGCAGGGATGGGCTGTAGCTTCCCTTCCCATCATTCTGCCTCGCTATCTCCTTGCACCTCACAGGCACCTCAGCCCACCAGTATAGAAGGGGGCCTTATTTACCTCTCTTCATATACTCATTATCAACAGCTATTACATGGAATTGGCAATGAGGAACCTTTGCAAGTAGCAGCATCACAGAAAAAAAAAAAAAGAACTCCTTTTCTAAAACAACTTTTTTTAAAACAAGTCTGTGCTTCCATGACAATATCTCTCCTGTTTTGGAGAGAAAATAGTGCTGTCACAGCACTTCTATGCCCCTTGTATGCTCAATAGCCATGGTAATGCAGAGGTTTGATTCAGAGTAGGACTGGAAAAGGGTCACTTCAGCCAAACTAATGCACAGGAGAAGTCTGCAAGGGAAAGGAGTAACCTCTACCTTGAAAGGAAATGAAACCTACACAGTTCTTGTCTCTGTAGGTCTCTTGCAGTACTTTGCACTCAGCATCACTAATGGGTGCTGCTGGAGCATTTATAAAGTTAGATTAATAATCAGCCCCCTTTGTGCCCTGGTTTTTTTGTTGTTGTTGTCTGAACACTTTTCATTATCCATGCAGTGCCAATGCTTAGAGGTAGTTATTAACTCACTTTTTATTAATCTGAAACAGATGAAGTTCAGCTTGCAAACCTGACTAGACAGTGTGAAAACAAATCTTGTGGCCTCACCTCACCACTGTCCAGATTCATTGCCAAGTTCCCCTCTGGTGAAGGGGTTTACATGGGACTATCACATGGCTGCATACCTGGGGTAATAAGCCCGAGTTGAGCCAAGCATTTTAAATATGCGTGGAATTCTGTAAGAATGAGAAATCCACACTGAGCAGTAATGCCCTCCTCACATTGCTGCCTGACCCCCTTGCTGTAGATAATGTGTGTACTTTCTTTAGTAAGTACGTGCTGCCTTTCTGCCAACCCATCAGCTTTTGGCTTCTCTCCACAGGAAGCAGGGAAGCTGCGTTCACCTATGCCATTACTGCTGCCGGGGTTGCACACGCTGTCACGGCCGCCTGCAGCCAGGGCAACCTCAGCAATTGTGGCTGTGACCGAGAGAAACAGGGCTACTACAACCAGGAGGAGGGCTGGAAGTGGGGAGGCTGCTCTGCGGATATCAGATACGGCATTGAGTTCTCCCGGAGGTTTGTTGATGCCCGAGAAATCAAAAAGAATGCACGGAGGCTGATGAACTTGCACAACAATGAGGCTGGAAGAAAGGTATTCCAGAAAGGACAAGGGATGGGGATGTGTGTGCTGGAGGATGGGGGGAGGCTGGCTTGGTGGCAGGAGGCATTCCCTGAGAACTTACCCTCTCTCTGATGTTATCCCGCACCCACATCAAGTCACCAGATGGTATCTATTGTTCACGGTTTTTTTGCTGTTTCTTTTTATTCAGAGCTGGCCATATATTACAGGTACTCCTGTAAAAATTTCTGCTTCCTAAGCCTTCTTTCCAGCCCCCCTGATAACAGGGAGGAGCTTGCAGGATCTGTTTGGTGTAATGATACATCACTGCTTTTCATCCAATTTGCAAAAAATCTAGCAAGGGATGTCAGGGCTTGTGATGGGACAGAACTGAGTTGTCTGCATTGCTCAGCTTCCACAGCACTTCCAGATATTTACTCCAGCCAAACCCAAACCACTTATTTGACCCCGGCTCTAATGAAATACACGTAGTAGTACACAGGGCACTTCTTGGCAAACACACAACTGTCTCTTTGTAACTACACAGCTACAAACGGCTGCATAAGAAGAAACAGTTTCATGTCTAGAACCATGACTGAATTGCTTGTCATGGAAACAATAAACATCATGGATCTATGCTGATTTATGTTCACTAACAATCCTCATAGCTCTCAAAGCTTGTAGTTTAAAAAGTGTAACAGATCTTCCTGCATCATATATACCTACCCCAGGAGAGATTATACCCTTTAAATTGTTTTCCCCCAGGAAAAGCCCTCCACTCCGATGTTGCAGAAAAATCCAATGTATCAATATAGCAATCCAATAAAATCCTTCTCCTCTAATCACCAAAGTAAGATTGAATTTTCCTCCTCTGAAACCATGTGTGCTTTCAGTCCTGCAACTGAGCACTGGGCGAAGAGAGTAGAATTGGTGGTGACAGAAACAGTGCAATTATCTTACTGCCTGGATCTTGCTTATTAACACAGTTGCATTGGCCGTGCACTGAAACTGAAGGTTCTGTATGGGCAGTAGTCACTGGGATGGAAATCCTACATAAATTCAATGTGGTGAGAGAGGCATAATCTCAGGCATAGAGACAGGATTGTCTCACACTGAGGTCTCCAGATGTGCAGGAGAAAGCTGACTGAAGAGCCAAACAGGAAAGCAGCCTTGAGGGGCACAGTCCTTTTTTCCTAAAATATTGTGGCCATGGGCACAAAAGAACCTCATTCAGCAGTTCACCATCACATTGGAAGACCAGGTCTGACCATTTCACCTAGGCTGGGAATTTCAGCTCAGCATCATGAATTGTGTTTGGAGGCAAAAGAAGATGGAAGCCAGCTCTTAAACTTGCCAGGGAGAGTTTATTACTGCTAGATGCATTATCATCCCTCCTTAAACTGGCATCCTCTGTGGTGTGTGCTGTGCCACCCCCATGGAGATCCTGATGCATGTCCTGCTTGGAACATGTCACCGTCTAGATGTGAAAGAGGGACAAAAGAACAAAAGCAGATGCTGAGATGGAGAACAGTGAAGTCCCAAGGACAGAAAGAGCTCATTATGTGAACCGGGCATTGATCACGGGTCCCCCAATTCTAAATACAGCCCAGTAACCACTAGACCACATTGCTGATTCTTATTAAGTATTTTACTTTTCATCAGAATTTCATAAGCAGAGGGACATAAGCAAACTAAAGAAGTGCATATTTTTACGGATACTCCTGGTAACAGCATTCATGCAAATAAATTCCATTTAACAATTCTAAAATTTTCTTTTTTGCAAATGTTCTTGCAAAAAACAAATCATAATACTAATATAAAAGGTGGTTTTGAGAGTCATGTTTAGAAATAATGTTGGTGTTATGATATATATTTCCATAAAATGAATATTCAGAGTTGTAATATTTAGTGATTCTGGTTCTTCTGAGATAATTTGCTATTTGTATAAATTAGACATTCTGAATTCAAGACTGACTGAAACTTAAAGTTAGAACAAAACTCTGGAACACAGGATATGCTTTCTGTGTTTCTGGGTTGGACCCTTACAAAAGCAGTTACAGAGTTTTCTGCAATTTCAGTGTGAAATCACAAGTTCCTTCTGAGAATCCAGGCAAACTTGTAATCTGATCTACATTCACCTGAAATCTGGCAGTTTTGGGGGTCCTTGGTAAAGCTGGATTGGACTGTGAGCCTGACACAAAATCTGTAACCAGGAGATCTTGCTTATGCATGAATGAATGTAATTCTTACATACTCCACATGGTCCTTATTCACAGTCAAGTCAGAAATCACAGAATCACAGAAGCAATCACAGAATCACAGAATGGGTAAGGCTGGAAGGGTCTAAACCCCTCTGCTCAAGCAGGATCCCCTAGACCATGTTACTCAGGATTGTGTCCAAATTGTTTTTGAGTATGACAAGAGAAGGAGGCTCCACACCCTCTCTGGTCTCTGTTCAGGGCTTGGGCACTGCCCAGGGAAGAAGTTCCGCCTCCTGTCCAGGTGGAACTTCCTGGGCATCAGTCCCTGCCCGTTCCT
Organism: Corvus kubaryi; assembly: GCF_017639235.1. Taxonomy (NCBI): domain Eukaryota; kingdom Metazoa; phylum Chordata; class Aves; order Passeriformes; family Corvidae; genus Corvus; species Corvus kubaryi. The sequence continues at coordinate 1,314,370 of NW_024582061.1, read as the reverse complement.
CTGGTGCCATGGCTGGGCCCCACGGAGCAGAGCCTGGGCCCTGCTCGGAGCCCTCCCTGCACACAGGGACACCCAGGGCTGAGGGCCCCTCTCAGCTGGGGCTCCTCTCCAGGCTGAACAGCCCCAGCTCCTGCAGCTCCCTTCCTCCTCATAGGACACTGAACTCCATGATCTTGTGGTCACTACAGCCGTGGCTGCCCCCAACCTTCCCATCCCCAACAAGGCCTTCCTTGTTTGTTAGAGTAAGGTCCAGAAGCGCACCTTCCCTCACTGGCTCCTCCATTTGCCTGGATACTACACTGAACCTCCATCTTTCTCCTTTTCCCTTCCAAAACTCTCACAACACAACTGGGAAATGCTTGTACTGCTCTGAGAAAGTCTCTCAGTATCATCCTGCTGATCTGTATGTGGCTTGTCTTAGAATTTGGAAACACTTTGTAGCCAAGCTTCTGGTTCATGACTGCTATTATAAAAACCCAAAGTAAGGATATTTTACCTGTGTAATGAATAGGAATGAAAGGTAAGAAGGAAAACACAGTCAACTCTGTTTATTTTTTAATTACTTCATTGCTTCAGAAGTGCTCAAATAGTATTTTCTACCTTAGAGTGGTAATGGTAAAGACAGTAAAGGACATATATGCTTTTGTAGCTTCCTACAGAGATTTCACAGCACTTTGACCATTTAAAAAACCCCACATTCACATGTGTAATGGTAAGGCTTGCAGTTCTTTTTCAGTCATATCAAATAGGTTTTTTGAGTTAGCTAAGAACAATTTTTAGCCAACAAATGTGCTACCTTCATTTTAGTCTTCTTTTTGAAGCCCAGAGCCTTCTAAGATAGAGACATGAGGAAAAAAGGACACGAAGAGGTCCCAACCCCAACTACAATTATTCCCAACTTGCTCTGAAGTCAGTGGTAGGCCCTTGATGACCTCAGTTGATGTCTACCAGGTGGCAAGAAGTTCATTGCTACGATCATTAGTCAAGGCCACCAGTTTTTCCCCCTGAGCAATTATTTGAATGTTCTCTTATAACACCACAAGGACTTTCTCATGTGCTCTCAGAAATCTTGTCCATTCTCAATCTCTCCCAGCACTTGTCCCACACACGCCTGGGCATCAGAGGGGTTTGTAAGTACAGCAGTATGGCTCTAATATTTTGCCCTTGTAGGGATGCTCTCAAAAGCTGGCCTGCTGGCATTTCACTGTTGCTAAAAGCAGAGCCCAGAGGAATTTTTCTTCGTGGAAAAACAGCATGCTGTAAAAATAATTGCACAAACTTTGCAAACAGATGAGGGGAAAAACAGTCTTGGGGGGTCTTTTACTGGAGTCTAGGGTTGAGATGTTCAGTACTACCCTCTGATAAATTACCTCCTTGGAAAAAAATTTCATTTAGTCTTTTCAGGGAATTTCTGATGACTGTGGAATGAATGAATCCCCCAATTGCCCTGCCGTGCATCCCCCAAAGGCTCTGCATTGCATTTCTAAGAATTGTTTCAGCTAATGGCAGGTTTGCAAAGTTTCTGACAGATTTGCAATAAATAGCATCAGTGACAAAATCATAATCTTGCCATTGGTGTCATTTGGAATAAATAAATGCTCAGGGATTCTTGGTGACACAAGATGCTCCTGATGGAAGATTTATGCTTGGTGGCAAAGCAGCACCTCATGGTGTGAAAGAGCAGAGGAACAAACTTCTCTGTCGGTTTCTAAATGTCCACTATGATTCGGGATGGAAAGTACAAGTGTAGTAAATGAAAACAAGCCCCCAAAGGAGGACTAGTATAAGTCTAATACAAATGTTACTGAAAGAATGTCTTGTGGCAAATCTGAAAGATTACAGAGAGAGCTGTGGGCAAAACTTTGACAGAGTAATGAAAAATTAAATACCAACAAACCAAGTCAGCTTAGATGCTGTTTTATGAGACAGCTTTCTACCATGTATTTTTAGAAATAAGTATCTTTATTCTGGGATAAATGAATTTAGAGTAACATCTAGGAACACATATCATTAATCTTAACTTTTTGTTGAAAGCTTCAAAACAATAACCATCTCTCATGGGGAATCTCATTTATAAAAATGGATGTTTCTCTTTGTTTTTATGGGGTGAGTATGAAGAACAAACTGACAAATTGGTAGCAGATTGCAGCTTTTACCAAAAAGTAGAAATGTTTCTAACAGTTTATCAATCAATTAGGCTCTTACAGTAGACAGTGACTGTGGTTACATGGAGAACAAACTGGCCCTTCCAGAAACACACCCATCACATTCACTGCCAGCAACTCAGCCTGATACCATCCCAATATTTACTCCTTTGTAGTGGCAATGGGTTTGTCCTGTTGTTTTTTTGGAATGCCTGGAAGATGACAACAGTTTATCTTATATATGAAACAGTATGGGGTGTGGGGAAAAAACAAGAAAGATTTTTCTATTACTTGGGACAACATTTCCATCTAAGCCATGGCTTTTTCTCATAGTTTCAGGTGCAACAGGCCTGTGGCATTGGGAAGGGGTTTTTCTGCTCACTTGCTTTGGCTGTAGAATAGCTAATGAGGTGATTTGTTGATTACCTTTCATTATATATATATATACATATAAAGATATAAAACTAATATATAATGCAATACTATTACTAATATAATATAATATAATACACAGGCATAAATATACGTTGTGTGCGTGCATGTTATAATGGATATTTATACATATTTATGTATATTGTCTGTGCATATATTATGTAAGACAGTGTAAGCTCCCTTCACCTCACATGAAGCATTATAATTAATCAGCTCGCTCCTGCAAGATGCACAGCACCTGATATGCTACAGACTGCCCACACTGTCACCTGACAGGATGTAGAGATAAAAAGCAATGCCCAGAAAAAGACTCTGCATGAAATGTTCTGAAGACACAGTGGAGGCTGAACTCCAGTTTCAAACGTGACAGCCAACTAATTTTATGCTCTTATAAGACTAAAATATTCTTTAAAATGTGACTTTGTTTCCTAAGTCATTTCAGTGATGCAAAGAATGTGACTTTCCAGGTTTTACAGCCTCGAGTCCATCATTTGCTGAAAGTTTCTTTCTCTAAAAGTGACAAATTATTTCACTACACATCCCTTGTGAGACCACTCATGAAAGAAAAGCTTTTGATAGTTGTACTTCATGCTATACTTTCCATCTTCCCACTTAGAGTGATTTGCAGACATAAATCCAATTTCAAAAATTTTGGTGCTATAGCTTGGGTGGGTTAGATGGACAACTAAAGGCTTATCCATATGTCCTGAATATGCAAGCTTTGGCTCAAAATCTCATGAGAATAGATCTCCTGCTTCCAGTTGGGCTGGATTTGTTAGCCTATTTGTTCTTCCAGAAACACACCCTTAACGCAGACTGCCAGCAGCTACATCTGGTACTACCCTAATTTTGAACATTTTGCTTTAAAATTAGAGGGGGGGAATAGCCAAATATTTTAGGACTTGCTAAATGGTTTTATTCAAGAAATGTGCATGCCCCTTCATACCATGTAATGCATTCAAAACGTATCAAACATCAGTGAAATATCACTGCACGACCTCAAACCTGACACATCTGTTCTGCTTGACAGAAAAACACTACCAGTGAAATATTTTTAACTATTTAAGGTGATATTTAAAATTTTACCTGTAAGGTTTACAACAAATAGAAAAGAGAGTGGAACACTGCAAGCACACTTGCTTTGGGGATGATTGGGAGGACGTTTCTGAAGAAGATTGCTTTTTGCAACATTCCACTGTAAAAATAATATTCAGAAAGTTGTAACCAATTGCAGCAGTTTATTGCTCAAACAGCTATTTTCTCTTTTCCTAGAAAGCAGAGAATAAACACTGATGGATTAGGCTATTGTTCATCCTCATAACAGTAGAGACATTCATCTAATGGACAGCAGGTCCCAAAATGCTGGGTTAATTTTTCTGGTAGCTAAGAGGAGAACTTGTGTAAAGAGTGCAGTGGGCCTTCCTCAGCTTTTTCAACGCATTAAGTGGGGACACTATGGAAGAAGATGCCTTACCTAGGGAGGCAAGTGGAGGGCAGGAGGAGGTGAATTGATACCTCTTGGCACCCCCCACAGTCCCCAGCCCTGCTAAGCTCTGGCCAGTGCCAGGGAAAAACTGCCTCATGCTGTGTCTGGATACTAACCTGCTGCAAAGCCAAGGCTCCCTGCTCCCATTAAACTAAACAATAAGAAAAACAGGGATGTGACAAGAGGAATAAACACAGTAATTCAGTTCCTCATCCCACATCCCACAGAATATAAATACTGTTGTGACGCTTGATGGAACAGCTTCACAGAGGAGCAGAAAGAAAATCATGCAGCTGAAGTACCCTTATTCCTCTCCTGCTGGCTCCATGCTCCCTCTTCACAGGGCTGGGCACAGCCTAAGGAGACACATCATGAACTACTCAATTTTGGGCTCTGTGATCTGCTATTAACAAAGAATAATTTCAGGACATTTGTATTAGAGGAGTAGCATTACACCCTACTAATCTTAGTTACACCCCGGCCTATCCAAGATAAAAAACCAAACCCAAACAAACTCATCTTGGATTCCCAGATGGGTCCAGAAGATCAGCATTTTGTCAGCAGTGGTGGGCCCCAGACTGCACTGAGACTTGGGTTAGCCAGTGCCCACACATCATGAGCAAGCCTTCGGCTCTCGTGGCTGCAGCTGCATGAGCATCAAAGTGGTGACATCTTGTGACCAAAATCTTTCTCTTTTGGTAGTTGTTACCCAAAACAAAAAGTTGATCGCTTGCATATTTGATGAGGCAAAACTCTTAAAGTCTTTTATTTCTTTTTGATACTTCAGTCAAAAAGTTATATGGATTTTGTTACATTCAGCATTTGGTCCAACAATGTGCATTTCCATTAAGGAAAACACAAACCAGCAGGGCTAAGCCAAAACACACACAAAATGTAACTATTGTTTTTACATACTTTATCCAAATAGGATTTTTACTATGTACAGAAACTGTATCTGATATTATGCAGTTGGGTCTAGATATGGAACTTGAAAAACTGAATTTCTTTTCATGCGTATCATTTTGTTTAATTTTGGTCTTCGCATGTCTTTTTCTATTTAACTGGCAGCCCTCAAATTGCATTTTAAATGTATGATTTATATAGGTATAAAAAGATGTGGGATTAAGAAAGCTTTAAAGTTATATTTCACAATTCATTTAACAAAGTATCAGTAGTTAGAAAATTTTACTTGGCAAGATCTTTCTGGGGTGGGAGTGGGCCTGTATGTGGAAAAGGGACCTGAGGAATGTTCCTATGATTAATCTGAGGCAGCACAGCCCAACGATGGGAATTTGCTCTGGGAGGTAGATCTTGCTGTAAACCATTCAAGATTAGATACGAGGCACTGACATATGACAAATGAAACTGCTGAGAGAGTGGCTCATATGAGCTAATGATTTTCAATCTTTAATTAAGCACCTAGCTTGGCATCGTGTCTTAGATTTGAGTAAATAAGTACCTTTAAGGTTCAGGGTCAGAGCTTTGATGGGAATTTCACTGAGGAAAGCTGAGCTGGAGGGACATTTAGGAAGCAAAATGTTAGTTGCTCCTCATTCAGAGCATTGAGCAAGCAAGGTCAGATCTGGCCACCTTTGCCAGGTCCCATGGCACCTCTCTGGCAAGTGGGAAGCTGCTCAAGACACCATGCAGAGAGACATTCCTCTGGGAGGGCCAGAGCATGCTGGCTTGTCAGCAAGGAGGGGCACTATGCAGCATCTGGGTGGAAAGAGGGGGGAAAAAATGTTGCTTAGAATTTGCTTAGTTCGGGCCTTGTATTCCCTGACCTCCAAGTTTTTGGGCACAATTTTATACCCACAGCTGACTGTGGGCACACAAATTATAGCATTCAGGAATTTAACTACCTGATGATTGGGCCTCTGCTCAGTGTTGTAACCCCAAGCATTCCACATTCATGAGAGAAGCCTCCAAAAAAATTTTAAAAACCTGCAAGATTGGCTTCAGGAGCATGAATTAATACTTTTCAAAACTTCTGCTTTTTCGAGCCTGCATGGCTTGCATTTGCAAGTCCTCCCACCATCACAAACAGTGGGAATCTCTGAAAAAAACACAGCAGTGAAATCAGGTTTCTGCTCACCAAAATGAATCACAAAACTGGACCTTCAGAAAGATAACAGCAAAAAAAGAAAATCAAGACTTAGGATAAAGTTGCTGGAGATTGTACTATAGAGGCTGGCAAGCAGTGTCTATAGATTATATATATACATATATATACAAAACATATGTAATAATGTATATAAACATCAGTATCTCAACCAAATACACATAGGCAAACAATTATTATATAGACAGACAGGAATCCACATATAAAAATACATTTCCAAAGATGTCACCCAGGACACTGAAATGGGTGATGTCTGTCTTTCAGGAACAATGACACTTTCTAGTGTATCAGGGAAGCACATCAGAGGCTCCTTGGGACAGTGCCCACAGTGTTGAGACCACAGAAGAATAAGGAGCCTCATGAACTTCACTGCCTTCCACTCTCTTAGCAAGTTACTGGCTTGGCCTTTTCAACCAAAATGCAGCCACCAGAAACACATGTAGAGCATGACAAAATATGTACACTTCATCAAGATTCACTGCTCAGGGAGGAGTATGACTCAGGGGTGACAGATCCCATCAGCAATGCTTTCCTGGAAATCCTTAGATCATAGTGCTGTTTGGTGGAGGTGTAAAGGTTGCCTCCACCTCTTGTCATGGATTTTGCTGCAGTTCTTATAGCTGCAACTGCATGCTAAGAAAGCTGCAGGAATGGGTTAGTTTCAACAAAACCAAACATTTTTCAGCAATATCAAGCACAGCTTCTAAGCATGTTTATACATACCTACAAACATAACTAAATACCAATAGATTATTTGAACCCAGATTTGTGGAACAGGATTGAAATCTTATTTGGGGGTCTTTCTCCAAAGATCTTCTCCATAGGCCTGAAATGGTTACAGAGGAGATCCTAAAAGACCCCAGAGTACGTCCAGAGTACATCCATCTCCTCACCGCCACTGAAATGCTGCTGCTGCAGCAGAAGGTGGCAAGTTTTCTCTTCTACCAGTATAGGAGACAGGAAGGTGATACAGTGCATTCCAGTGTCCACAAAAAACCCAGCTCATCACAGCCTTGCTGATTTTCTTTAGAGCAGTTGCAGCTATAGGAATTTCTTCCCCAACTCAGTAAACCTTGCTGGAAAACACCTTTTCTGCCTCTGATAGGGTAACTTGACCTTGACCTGGGTAAAGCCTGTGGTTCCAGAAGGTCTAATGTATGAGCAGACCAAGGTCAGACCTCAGCAGGGGCTGCGACTCCTCCTGAGGGGCAGTGGAGGGGCAGCTCCAATCTATGCTCTGTGTGACCAGGGACAGGACCCGAGGGAATGGCTGGAACTGGGTCAGGGGAGGTTTAGGTTGGATATCAGGGGAAAGGTTCTTCCCTCAGAGGGTGGTGGGGCACTAAACAGGCTCCCCAGGGAATGGTCACGGCCCCAAGGCTGCCAGAGCTCCAGGAGTGGTTGGACAATGCTCTCAGGCACAGGGTGGGATTTTGGAGTTGTCCTGAGCTGGACTCAGTGGGTCCCTTCCAACGCAGGATATTTTATAATTCTTGTATAGGTTGCTCAGCTATCTTATACTTGCTACCGTATGTTGGCAAGGGAGAATCAAATCCAAATAGTCTCTTTAATATTGAAACCCCAGAAATTTGGGAAAAAACAAACCATACAATTTAAGTGAAACTCAAACAACTCAGGAGGGTGCCCTCTATTTGCAGGGATAACCAGATCTGTACAGCTTTTATTTTAAGGCCAGTTTCTGAAGCAGTAAGCAGTTTTTACTCCCTCCTACTTCATTATGCCATTGTACTCAGATTTCGGCCCTTTTATCCTTTGCCCATTTCAGTCATGTTCTGGGATCTGCAGTGAAACCACTACAGGAGATGGTCTGCAGCATCAGTAATGTTTTCAGACAAGCTCGGTAGCTCATATTTCTTTGTCAGCATCCCATTGCAAAGGGGAAAGATCAGTTCGCTTTGTTCTTAGGCCTTGATTTTCATAAGCTAATGATGCCTGTGGGTGTAATTATGGTCAGGCTTAAGTGGTAGCGCAAGGGCAGAAAAACAGAGAGGCGCTTCCGTGGAGCTGGCTTCCTTCTGCTGCACACACGGAGCGGGAGGGCATCGCTTGCCTTCCCCCGGGCACAACTTGGCCCAGGGAAGGAGGGATGTGCCAGTCGTGGCATGGCTTGGCTGCAGCAGAAAACAGCAGAATGACAGTGGAGCCTGAGCCCAAGCAGCCACCAGTTTGTGTCCCTTCTGACTCTGAATTAAACCCCTCTGGCTGAACCTCCTACAACAGCAATATATTTCTCTTTGGCTCACTGTTGAGCAGGACCCTTCAGTGCATTTTTTTCCCTCTAATGCTGTGTTATTATTGCCCTGGTGGAAAAAAATGTATTTGTGACTGATTATTCACTTAATAGTTGGACTAAATACTGCAACGAGTGCTGCTTTTAAAGGGGATGGGACATTCTGTGGGTGGAATAGTCCATAAATTTACCACTGGTGGTATAGGTATAGGTGCATAGGCAAAATCTTTAATTATGCAGTGAATATAGAATAATAAAATGGTTTGGGTTGGAAGTGACCTTAGAGATCATCTAGTTTCACCTCCCTGCATGTAGGCTTATTCAGTCACCCAGTATATACTGTTCCTTTTAAGCATTCTTTGATCGTTACTTAAAGCAATTAAGTATTCTGAATCTTACACCACTTAAAAAACCCCCAACTCCTTTTTTTTTTTCTGTTTTCAAAATGAAAATATTTTGAAAAAATTTAAGTCCCCTGTGGCTCTAAAGAAATGTCTTCTAAAATGTCAGTAAATATTCTCCAATATTTGGAAAGACAATGGAAATTTTTTACCAAAAAATGACAAAACACTGTATTTCCAACCAGGTGCCACTTGAAACAAAATGTGTTATGAGCTGGGAGGTGAGAAGACTTACAAGCATGCATTCAAAAAATTTCAACCAGCAGTAATGAATATTCATATGACCTAAACAGACCCAGGTTTAGGCAGGATTGCAATACTGTTTTCCTGCAGTAACAATACACAAATGTCTGTACCCATAGGTTCTCGAAGAGAGAATGAAATTGGAGTGCAAGTGTCATGGAGTTTCAGGTTCCTGTACAACTAAGACCTGCTGGACCACGCTTCCTAAATTCAGAGAGATTGGATATATTTTGAAAGAGAAATACAACGCTGCAGTGCAAGTGGAGGTGGTACGAGCCAGTAGACTGAGACAGCCAACCTTCCTGAAGATCAAGCAGATTAAGAGCTACCAGAAACCCATGGAAACAGATTTAGTGTATATTGAAAAGTCACCCAACTACTGTGAGGAAGATGCTTCCACAGGGAGCGTCGGCACCCAGGGACGACTCTGCAACCGCACCTCTCCCAATGCGGACGGGTGTGACATGATGTGCTGTGGAAGAGGGTACAACACACACCAGTACACCAAGGTGTGGCAATGCAATTGCAAATTCCACTGGTGCTGCTTTGTGAAGTGCAACACGTGTAGTGAGCGGACAGAGGTGTTCACCTGCAAATAACGGCATCATGTGCAAACAAACAGAACAAACCACCGAGCGAGGAAAGTGGAGTACAACAAACGACAGCGTCATTTTGCACATCTAATTCTCTTGGGGAAAAGAACTCCAGCCTACACCACAACAACCACTCCTTCCCCACTACTACTTATACTTCTAAGGATGGTGCATTTTGGCTGGCTGGCTGTTGTAACTGCTTTGGAAACAAGGGCAACAGGATTAAGGTGATGTTGACAACCACATGAAACTTTCTCTCTGTCTCTATTTTTTTTAAACTACAGTCTGAGTGTTGTAGAGTTCTCTTAGTGTTTTAAATTATACATATCAGAGAAGCTGATTGCATTGCAGCTCCCACGACATTTAAAAGAAAAAGACACTTTCTCCTATTTTACAGCAACAAAACTCTCTAGCCCTGTGCAAACAAAGACTTTTTTTAAGGAAATGAAATCTTCACTGACTAGAACACAGCATTCTCACTGCAAAAACCAAAATTTCTAAGAAAGCAGGTAGAGAGCAAACAACTGGTAGGGAGCAAAATTTATGGCAGAAATACTCCACTATCAGTTTGGAAAAAAACCCCAACAGACATTCACAAAATTACAACAGCTGCCAGTGACACTGGAACTCTTTGAATGAACATTAAAAATAATTATTTATGTTTTTAATAGTATCAAAAAATTCTAAGCACTAACGGGTAGCTATGTCTTAATTCTGTACTAAATGTAAACTTATTGGAACTCTGACTTTATGACTTTTGTATTTGGTTCTCCCTAAGTTCTTCAATGCTACTGATCTGTTGTCACTCCACTATTAGAGAGTTCAATTACTGTAGGCCTTAAGCAATTTTCAGAACCGAATGAAAATATCACATGAACCTTTGGTTACCAATGCTTGATACTGACTTTTCCTGCTTGCCTCCTGAATAAGAATGACTTTTTTTTAGACTCAGGCCTGAGGTGTGGAGCACCCGCTCACAGCTCCTCATAGGGAGTTTTAGGATACAAAAACGTGCTTCAACAAATATCAAAGGTTTTGCTTTGCCACTGAATGCACTGGCAGGATTTTCCAGGCATTGTGTTTTCCCTTTAAAGTTAATATTTCCCTTGAAAGTTAATATTTCCAAGAATTTTAAATAACTTACGCGCAGTATGCACTCAGAAGTCAATAAAAGTCTGGCAGCTGAGCTCTAGGTTGCTGCACCCTCTGAGCTGTCATGGCTTCACAAGCATAAGAAAGCTAAAATCTGGATTAGTCTGTGTTATCTTTATTTTAAGATTGGCAATAACATACCCCCTGTTAAGCACATGAATGTTAAAAGAAAGAAGCTCACTTCTTAATAGCACTCAATCCTAATTCCCATACCTTTTCCCTACAAGAGATTTTTAAAACAGCCTCAGATATTTTACTGCTGTAAAATCTAGTGTTTTAACCCCAAGAGCCCAGATATGCCCACTTATAACACAGCCCATTTAACCATGTAATTATTTGCTTGTCCCAAGGGTCCCTGCCTGATTTTCTGAAAACTTGAGTTAAAAATGTCCTTACATCTGCATATCTGCATTTTTAGCTTTTCATTTTTATTTTCATTTCATTACTTATACTGGGGGGCTGCAGAACCATGAGTCCTCCCCACCTGACACAGAAGCACTTGTCCATCCACATGGTGCTCTTGGGGAAAGGGGCTGCTGGACCCAGAGCTCCACCAGCTCCTGTGCTGGGTATGTGAATGAGCCAGAATTACCTCTGTAATTTGTGGACCCATATTATCAAAGGTAATTAAAGATTCGGGGACCTTCATTTGAACACTTGTGAGGACCTGCCTTTCTGACCCCAAGCACTTACCCTCTGAAAATCAGACCCCTTTGATAACTCCCCCACAGAGCAATGCAAAATTGCTTATTTTTTTCAATGTTGCTGTTGATTTCTAAATACCAGCCTCAGCATGAATGAGTGCAACTTCACAGAAGTCAAAGGGGCCCCCAAAATACTAGATTCACTCCATGTAATTTAAAGGCCCTTGGATTCATGGGTATTGTTGTTGAATAATAGTGATAATACTGTACTTTCACTACATTCTTGACAGGAAGCAAATAAAGCTCCCAAACACAGTAATGCACAGTTTTATGGTACTAGATACTGTAAATACATTAGAATAGTATTTGTTAAGTACAATTGAGGAATCCAATTAAGTTATATTATTGTATATCGTTTAAATGTCTATAGAGTATTTTAAATTATTGCGAACTACACTGCATTAAAAAAAGAAAAAAAGGAAAAAAGGTTATATATTATAACACCAACCACTCTGAAAAGTGGACCAAAGTGACACTTTCTCTCTTCCACACCCCTATTTGAAATAGCTCTGTCTGCTATTATAAGACCACTGTAACAGTCCCATGACTGGGTTAGCAGTCTAGAATGTAATGTTTCAGAGCATCCTACAAAAGCTTTGCTCACGTGGAGGTGCAGCATTCAAAAAGGTGATGTATGGCACAAAGCAGGGGCTGGCAGTGGGAATGCTTGGACTTTGAAATATGTCCCAAGGAAAAGTAGTTTTGGTCAGAAAACACCATTACCACTAATACACTGAAACAACCCCCAAAACGGCGACTTTTAACGAAGGTGTCTGTGAATAGAAGTGGGTTACACACAACTTTTATATTAAAAATGTAGTTTAATGTCAAAGACCTGTGACAATAGAGGTTGGAACATGACCAGCAATGTGTGGTTTAACCATACTTTAGCCATGACAAAACTCAAAATACTTTATGTTATTAAAGAACTTAAGAACAAAGATCAATTTGTTTACTATGTTAATGTTTTATGGCAAGCAGAAAACAAAAATGAAATGTGTTTCCATTAAAACTTAATTTTTTCCCCTTCTAGTTTCTTTTCCTTTTATTTGTTCTTTGTTTAGGAAAAAAGAAAAGGCAACAAGGTCTTATGAAAAGGCCATTTGTGTACAGGCTTCTCCACATGAGAAATGACGGGCAAATTCAAAGTCCTAAGCAGTTTTTGTGTTTTGGCAAAAATAGTAATGAACATGACTGTGTGTGGTATCAGACTCAAGCCATCTACCTACACCAGTGCTACAGAGAAACCAGCACCAACATTGCTGCTATCAGAGACTTTAGCCGGCTACAATGAAAAGACAAATTTTTCGGTGGAAGAAAATAAAGGTTTTGTGATAGAAATTTGGCATCCAACTCAAAAATGGTGCTTGTCCATGAACCTCACATAACAGATTAGCAGAGAGGAATAAGAGCCATAGAACAGAGGGTTGAAGGCCCTGACTTAGTCACTTGTACATGCTCCAGCTTATTCAAGCCAGGTATGGATACATCTGAAAATCCTGCCTGAATCTGAACCTGAAGGATTTTACAGCACTTACTTTGGTTAAAATAGTTACAACCTGTTTGATACTGAGAGTGCCTTCCTATACAAAATCTAAAGAAAATGTGTGACTTTTGCTGTATTTACCCTCAGGGAAGATATCCAGATAGAGCTATAGTGAAATTCTACATGAACTGAGTCCAAAATAACTTCATTAAAATGAACTAAGTTGGCCTGGGTTTACAGCAGCATAAGTATGCACAGCATTTTACCCACAGATGCCAAAGAAAACATTGCACCTTCTTTCTAATTACATCATGGGAAACTTGTTAATAGAGCTGCAGGAAGCTTTTATAGCACACGATAATATTACATTTGTTTCTACAATGACATCTGGAAACTAGATGAAACTCATCAAAGGCTTTGCAAATCTTTTCACAAATCTAAAGCATGTTGTAAACAGGTCACCTAAAGTTTTAAACATATTTCCATGGGTTTCTTTCTCAGTTGAAGGTTGAAACTCCAAAGTGATACTGAAGGTAACAAATCAAGACCTTCCCTTACAGCAGCTTTCCCATGCAAATAACTCACTGTGGCTTTCACTATTGAAGGCACGAATGGCATTCAGCAGAAAATGCTTTCTATAAAGCTAATTTTCATAACTGGACAGAATGACTGCACATTTCCTTTCCAGCTCTTCAGAGCTTTTGTTGCAATGACAGTTCCCACAGCGAAGGCGATACAGTAAAGGGTACAGTAAAGACCCAACATTCTTCTCTCTGAGTGATAGCCACAACAAGATGTGGGATATACACAAAAACCCCTATGCCTAAGGAAAAAAACCATCAAAGTTGGAAAGGCATGGGAAGTTGTAAGCAATTTCAGTTTGTGTTAGTGATATTGTAAGAAACCTCCTGTGTGCTAAACAAACCGCACTGTAGGCTGAACTTCACCCACAAACTCATTTCCCCTCAACTCCAAAGTCCCCGTCTGCATCTCTGTGCATTCAGACTTGAACAAACCTACCTAAAGGTTGGCAAATATTTTCTTTTTCATGTTTTATTTGCTATTAGGAAATGGTAGGGGATCATTTTCTGGCAGGGAACATATATTTTCAAATTTAAAACTTGCATCTAATTTTTTAAATGAAGATTTAGGGCATTTCACCCCTGCACATTCCTGCAGTAGAGATATGTTTGCTTTAAAAGATTTATTCAGTGAAGAATGGCAGTTCACATAATACATGGTAATTGTTTGCAACGTGTTCCATAGAGCACAAAGACAGAGGGTATAGTACTACTGTAAACTCAAAATCTTTTGTCGTGCTCTTTGTACTAAAAGCAATATACTATTTATTAGCTGTTTGGAGACCCCAGTGTGAGTCTATTTTGATCATCCTTTTCAGAAGTCAATGCAATGAAAGACCAAAAAATTGAAACATTAAAGTTTGCTTTGTTTCCAGGTCCTCTTGATGCAAACAGATACTCAAATCAATAACAAACCAGCTTAATGAGACTTAAACTTGCATAGGTAATAAAAACAATTAAGATATTTGTTTCATAGGCAATCCCAAGCAACTGGCAACCATACCAGAGACTGGAAATGTTTGTATCGAAAGCCAGCTGTATGATTAGCCTCTGCCTTCATTTGCCCAGCAATTTAGGGAAAACCCTGCATTTTAGATCCCATACAGCTGAAAGGAATTCCCAAGGAGATTACAAGATTTTGATCTTATTGTTTAATTCCTGTGGCTGAAAATGAAAAGGAGCATTCCCTCAATCTTTGGGTAAAGGGAAACCCAAAGGCATTTTGAAGGCTATTCACACCACTCAACTTAAAAGACTAAAAGACGGGTTAAGGGAAGTGACAGCCTCCCTGGAGCCCCTCTACAATAGGGAGAGCAATCTTGCTCCGGGGGGGGGGCCTTAGTTCAGCTCTGACAGACCTTCTCCCTCTCATCTGGAGAAAAACTCTAGGAAGACAACGCTGGATAATTTATCTGCTGAAATTAAGCACCAGAATTTGTATTATGTGAATGCGCTTCCATTTCCCCTCTACCATTTGCCTCAGTTGCTCTTGGACACCAATTCTATTTTCCTTAGGTTTTTTTAAGTGCAACCTTTATTATTTTATGTGTTGTGGAATACATATGCTACTACATCAGTGAAATTTGCTTTGCTTTTGGTTTTTACTGCTATCCGCTCCTCTCTTCCAGCCAATCTCCAACTCCTGATTTAATGCATGGACTATTTCCCTGCAGAAATTATTTCAAAGAGAATTGTTAAAGCAGACTATTATTCAGTGATTTGATTGAAGTAGTTTCCTACAAAGCATCTTATTTATGATTTTGAATTCCTCTAAACATATAAGCTGTCCAGAGAACCCTTATTCAAGGGGTGAACATTTAATGATTCTGGTTGTGGACAATCGTAATGGATGTCCATTGCAATCTTCTCCTGGTTCTTGCACCAGAGTGGATCCAGGCTGCACTGAAAGGCTCTCACAGCAACTGCATCCCAATTACCTGCAAGGATTGCACCCTGACATTGCACCCAGCTGAGTTCAGCTTCCAGGTTAGGCTTGTTCAAAAGGCAGTGAAATTTAACAATCACGTATTTTCAGTAGTGCTAGACACAATACAAAATTTTCCGTCGTGCTAAATATCACCTCAGCACTTTGCTGAGGGACGTATTGCATTCTTTTAAGACACAGAAATATACATATAACAGGAGGTTTAGGCTAGATATCAGGAAAAAGTTCTTCCCCCAGAGGGTGCTGGGGCACTGAACAGGCTCCCCAGGGAATGGTCATGGCCCCAAGGCTGCCAGAGCTCCAGGAGGGTTTGGACAATGCTCTCAGACACAGGGTGGGATTGAGGGATGTTTGTGCAGGGCCAGAGGTTGGACTTGATGATCTTGAGGTGGCTTCCCTCTAGCTCAGGATATTCTATGATTCTATGATACTTGTAGGAATTAGCATACCCAGAGAGAGGGGGAAAAAAGGTAGTCCTCAAATTGCATCTTATATCCCAAATAAAAATCCTAAAATGCATGCACATTATCCATGTATTTCCACACACTTGTACAGATACATGCAAATACATAAAAATGTATATGTGTGTGCATATCTGAAAAACACTCACTGCAGATATTCAGAACAATTTCTATAAGCTCCTTCCTCAATTTTCCCTTTTCAAGGGGAGTGGATTTTGTGGCCTCCTACTGAAATACAGAGATACAAATTTTGTACATTGTCTTCCATATGTCTGTGTCATCAGCACCCAATAACTTCTGATAAGACCTCCTTTTTTATTTGTAGGTATTTTCTTTTATTAGCAGGTCTCAATGGAAAGCAGAAGGGGAGTTGGATTTAGATGATGTTTACGAGCCTTTTCTAACCAAAACTGTTCTGTGATTCTATGATTTTGCAGTTGCTAAAAGGGGATATGTGTGAAACCTCTCCCTCCACCTAGTAAGGGAACAGAAGGCAGCCTAATTTAGTTCTAAATGTCCTGCCAAAGGCCCCAGCAAAGGCCAAGAGTAAGGGCTGAACTCAGACGTCCTGGATTTCAGTGCTGTTACCAGCCCTACCTGCCGTGGTTCCTGCAGCACACAGGAGCGACAGTTGTGATGAATATACATTTATTGGCAAGCACCTCACAATCCTTCCTCCTTATCTCTCTCTTAAAAAGATAAGCTACTTAATATTTGCCCCTGGCTGATATCAACAAATGTGTCATGATATGCACTTGATCTGCACCCGTGTTAACCTTTTGAGCAGATGCAGGCACTTTCAGTCAGAAAACCATCACAGGTATGCTCTGTTAGTACATTTACAGTAATGAGTCAGAAAAATGCTTTCTGTTTTTAAAAGGCCAGAAGCAATGCAGCAGGACAGGTTTGTCCACCCACTGCATTTTGTTCCAGCAATTCTGGCACAGAGCTGCATCTGGGATCAAATAGTCTTAGGAAGCCAACATGCCAAGCCTGAAGAGTAGGCTAATGTAAATATATAATGGCGTGGGAAAAAAATCTTTTGTTTGTTAATATTAGGTGATACAGAATATCTGTTGTTCAGGACAAGGAACCAGAGAGTTGTTGGATTGTGTTCAACAGTGCCCAGTTGTCTTTTTTTTAGTGTCTAAGTTGCTTTCCTCCCCGTGCGTGTGTGCACATGCAGAGGGACTTGGGAAAGATTTACTGAGTCAATCCACTAATAAACTTTTCTTTTCATGAAAGAAATAAAAAAAGAAGGAGTTAGGCGGAATCTAAGCAAGAAGTACCTGGAGATGGGTCGCAGCAGCATGGTAAGAAAATACGTGCTTTGGAAATTTCAGCTGACTACCTAATCCAAACCACTCCTGGAGGAAGGGGAAGGAATGAGGAAGTCAGTTTGCGGTTACCAGCTTCTCTGGCTGTGATACCCAGTACATAATTATTACAGGGCTACAGTTCAGCCAGCTTTTGACAAATGAACTACCAAGAGTTTTCTCTACATGTTTTCTATTCAAGTGTGTTTAGTCATAAATACTTGGTTCTAATGGCATTTTCTTAGTCAAACAGAGCCACTCCTAAGCATTAATGTTCCTGGAATAAGCCTCTGTTCTTTTATTCTGGTTGAAGGTCTTTTTACAGAAGTTGGATATCCTGAATTTTTTTCGCCCACACTAATTTTGGCTAATTACACCCCTAGCACTCTACATCTCCAAACCCTTTGCAACAGTTCACATAGTCTGTGCTGAAACGTCTCCATGAAATAGAAATAA
The DNA here is from genome assembly GCF_017639235.1 of Corvus kubaryi. Taxonomy (NCBI): domain Eukaryota; kingdom Metazoa; phylum Chordata; class Aves; order Passeriformes; family Corvidae; genus Corvus; species Corvus kubaryi. Next base: position 1,296,597 of record NW_024582061.1, on the reverse strand, counting down.
CCCCTGAGATACTCAGTAAAGTTATAAAGTTAATTTTAGAAACGGAAAAAAATGTAGCAAAAGGACACAGACATCAGGTCAGAACAGCAAATTTCCTTGTTCCCAAGCACCTTATTCAAATTCAGCTTCTCTAATCTTCAGGATCATAAACCAGAAACTCCTGAGTTTGTAATGCTCCCATTAACTTATCCAGAGGTAACCCCATTTCAGAGGTATTTATCAACTTTCAGTCCCAAAAACCTGCAAGAGGAAGCAATGAACCATTAACAATCCCTGGTGATGCCACTGTATGCTTTGGCTGTATTTGCAAACTAAATATTAAAATGAAAATGTACATGTGGAAAATGTTAATTTTTAATCAGTGCATATTTTTCAAACCGTATTACTTTTTAAAGTGAGAACTAGCACTCTTTTTGATTCTAGAAGCAGATAATAAAAAGGTCCTACACCCCTTTGAGGATGTTTCCCTGAAGTGGAAGTTAAGATTTAGTGAATTTAATGCCCTCTACTAGTATTCGAACCATTTTTGTAGTTTTTGATTCTGCATTAGGAAGTCATGTATACACAAAACACATTTAGCGAAAGTACCAGCACTGTCAATTTTGTTTTAGGTAGTTCCTGAAACTCTCTTCTTATGCCTAACTACCCACCAGCAAAGAGAATAAACAGAAATAAAATTTTTCAAAACCCAGCTAAATTAATGGTTTCCCTAGGACCTGCATTCGCTTCCCTCTAAAAAGAGAATCCTCAGTTTTCTGTTTAAAGCCTTTTGCATTCAAGAGCTGCCTCTTTTCCCTAGGTGGGTTCACTTGAGCTTCCTTCTCCACTTCAGCTTTTTAGCTGGCTACACTCCCTCACAACCTGATACCTGTTCAAATGTCTCTACTCAAGCTGAGACAGATCCAAAAGGCACTTGCAGAGGGTGTTGGCCACGATCCTGAAAGCCTTTCTGCTGGTACTTCAAAGCAGTGAAGTGTTTGCCTGCTCCTATCGTCTCCAGCTGAAAGAGGAGGGGGCTGAACTTCCCCTTCCACTATGGATGACTGCAAGGTAAGACACATCAGCTTAAGGAGCAATAAATCAAATCAGGCTCTGCTCAACTCCTGACCTGAAACCTGCCCAAGGTGATGGTTTGCACCAAATTCGGCTCTGAGTCTACACCCAGCAAAGCCAGACTAGAGGATCCTAGAGGGAGTCTTCTAACACTGGTGTACCTCTCAAACTATGCAAAAAAAAAATCTCTGGTGAAAAAAGACAGGTTAATCAAGACCAAAATAGAGTTGTGATGCATATCTCAAATTAAATATAAAAACAAAAGACTAAGGAGTGAGAACATTTTTTAAGGCAGGCCTCCTCAGCATCCTAATTTTTGCATTATTTTAATTACATATTTTAATATATATAATCTAAAAGCTTGAAAGAAAGGATGAACAAGACACAGAAAGTTTTCACAAATATCAAACTGAAATTGGTTGACTGGTCCAAACCAGACCCTATCTTAAATCAAGGGGAACTATAAATTTTTGTGCTTCCTTGGAAAAAGAACACTTTTCAGGATTCTTTTGAGTGTGTGAGTGTGTGTGTGTTTGTGTATTCATGATGGGGAAATCATCCTACTCCTAGTTAAGGGGCATGTTATCTTTTTGAACATTTCTGTTCCAATGCAGCTGATAATCTTTCTTTCCTCCTACTTTTGCAAAAATCCTGACTAGGTGACCATGTGGAGTTTCATATCTCAGTTCCAAAAGAAGATAGTCCTGTATTTTTCCCCTCTCTAATCCTTCTCAGATATATTCTGTTATTGTTATTCTTCCAAATTCAGACATCCAAATAAAAAAAAAAAACAAAACTGGATTATACCACTGTCTTCATCTCAGAGAAATATATGAAGCCAAAAGGTGTTACGAGTATTTTTTAAAGATATTAAGATATAGAGAAAAAAACCCGCCAAAACAACACAGAAAACAACATTTAAATAGCAGAAACCTACCATTAAAACAAAGCCAGGCTACCATATTCTGCCACAGTTTTAAAATAAATACAGCTGATTAAATACGAGCTTACTGGCCTGACCTGAGATCTCATTTGTGAAATATTTCCCAATGACTGGGTAGTTTCCCCTTTCCTTAATTCAGCAAACCCTGGTAAAACTCAGTCCTGATGTCAGGTTTAGCAGAGGACATGTCAGAGAGATCAAATCAAACACAGGGATCAAGGAACACACAGTAGGTGCAGCAAGGCACAGACTGAGCAGGGTATTTTAACCTCACCACAGCTATTTGTGAAACACAGGAATACTCAATCCAACAGGCAATCTATGGCTGGAACGATTTTCAGTCATTTTCAGTACTTCCAAATGGAAAATGCTTGGCTTCTCTGCACTTATTGAGTAGTGACTACTTCTGCATCCTCTGGGGGAGAAGAGGGCAGAAGGCTACAGAATGCTACTTTGAGAGCTACAGGAAAACTGCTGGAAAACTTGGTGTGGTTGTTTCTGCTTCTCGTGGTACCAGCTCAGGAGAACACATGGAGGCCAGTGATGGAGAAGCTATTTAAGAGAGGGAGAGACAAGATGCAGTCAGTGCCCAAGCAGAGGCTCCCAAGTGACACTGCAGCCCTGTCGCAATGCTAACAGCCCTTTACTGAATCCCATATTATTCAGCCTTATTATTTGGCTCGTATTTGTTTCCTTGGTGCTTTCCTAAAAGACAAAACTTTTCTTTTCAAGACCAGCAACCAAACAGTGCAAAATAAATATGCTGCCTGTTGCTACACAGCTTCAGCACAGGTTGAGGAGTCACTCTGAGTGTGGATGAGGCAAACAAACAACTCTCACCCAGAGGATAAAGCAAATACTCCATTCATGTCATTTTGGCTGTGGCTTGTGTCAGGAAATCAAAGGTACAGGGGACCCCATCTGCTCAGGGGAATGGACTGGGATTGCTGCCCTTGGGAGGCTGTTCTGCCACCAGCAAGGAGCCATGGTGTGGAACCAGGAACCAGAGAGGTGTAAGCTCAGCCTTCAGCCCACCTCGATGCCTTTTCTGCAGCTCGTGCTGAGGAGATTGAGTTTGCATACTCAGGGCATGAATAAAGGCAAAGTTTTCTGAACTATTTTAATGTAAATACAGGGGCGTCCACAGTTAACCAGCATGGCAGTTCAACTGGGACGACTGCCAAGGAACAAATTTAATGCAATGTATTTCATTTACTCCTTAACAATGGGTAAATGGCACTCTCTTACTGTTTCAGAGGTGTACCCGCCGCTGTCTACGTGTCTGCCCACAGGTGTTGTGCCCTATGAACACTCACAGTCTGTTAACACAAATCTGTTTGCTCATGTTTGCTTCCCTCTTCCAGCCTGGCTGCTAAAGCCTATCAAAGCTCCCAAGCCAAACAAGCACAAACACTGCTCGCAGAGTGTGTAGGCAGCAATTAGAGCTCACTGAGGTAGGTGCAGTGCTTCAGTCACACTGGCCCGTGGCCAAGGAGCTGCATGAGGGAGCTCTGCTTCCCCAGACATGCAGGAGGAGGGAAGAGGAATGCCCTTCGTGCCTCCCAACGTGCTGATAATGACAGAGCTCCATCGTTCCAGAGCCGTGCCTTCGTCCTTGTGTTTCCAGCTGCCAGTGGACATTCCTATGTCACTTATTAAAATTTGCCTTCACTGCAACCACTCTTGCAACCCCATTAAATACTTGTAGTAGCCCCATTTTTCCCCCAACCACTATTTGTGACTAGCAAATAAACTGCTGTTGCAGTGAATTTATTACATTATTAAAAAAAATACCAGCAGCTCTTTGCTGGTTTTGTGAAAAAATCATGAAAATTCATGGCCAAATCTAAAACAGAAAAAATATTTTGCTGTTACATAATAAAAGGTGGGGAAAAAAATTAAAAAGCAATTTTAAAATATCAAACGAAGATATTTGATCACTTTACAAGCTTAAAAATAAGCATGCACAGAAACATTTTGCTGAATTGTAATCCAAGTGCTTTTTACCTTCTGGTACAAAACCCCCAGTACAGTAGTGATGATGGAAAGCAAAACAATCTGCTAATTCTGTAAGTTTTTCATTCCAAGATTTTTTTTCCATTAGTGAGTGTATGTATTATGGTAAGGAAATAGATTCAGCTCATGCAATTTTTCCTTTGGACATAAACATGGGAAAAATTAATAACCACACAGTTCAAAACAGCACCCACAAAACTTTCAGCTTTCTGTTTGCTCTTCTATTGCTGTGAAACAACTAGAAATGAATCCCATAAATTAGCATACAAATAGTGTATGTAATTCAGTGTAAACGGCATTGTTTATAAACATCAAACATTATTTATAGTGCTCACGCACGTTACCATGGAAACAAAGTAATTGCTGTACCATTAGGACACAATTTCTCTGTGCAGTGAGAGAGAACAGCAATTTATCTGTATCTGGGTGGTTTCACATTGCTGCTCGTGGTCACAGATCTCCCCTCCAAAGCATCTTTTGGATGTGGAACTAGTTTTGATTACTGAAGAAAAGATTAGATCAATCTAAGAGGGAGATTACTTGAAACAGAAGTGCACATGTGAAAACACTGCAATTATTGCCCAGGAGTGATGTGAACTATTCAGTGATGGGAACTGAAAGGCAAACTGAGGAATTTCAAGCCCAGTCAAAGGTCACTGTAGGCCAGTGTTTCCCATCTCACCATTGCCAATGGTCAGTGGTTGCTGCCATCTGTTTGCTGCTTGGCAGCCTCGATGAAGTAGCAGTATTGATTGTAGATCCAAAAGGTAAAAAATTAGCAAGAAGAGACATCCTTGTTTATAATCCTTCTAGTAAGGTCAAGGGTTGAATGGACCAGAGAAATGTTTTTCTTCTTTAAAGAGAATGGAGTATATGCAGTGTCAATATTTAAAGGTAAACAACTTTATCAGACAACTATAGGGGCAGAGTTTGGAAAGGACAGATATGTTCTGCATAAAGAGAGAGACATCAATAGGGATTTTTGTTAATATCAGTAAGAATATAAGGCATTAAGACCACTGCTTTCCTTCTTGCACTTGAAATGGAGTCTGTGATACAAAGAAACCTGTTCTTGGACTTAATAGTGTTAATGGCAAGATTATCACACCTTGGCAATAACAGCTTCCAGCTTGGTCTTTTCTGCCCAACAAGAGCCCTTTAACAGAGTTAAGAGAAAACAGGTGGTAATTCATCACAGCATCATACCAGACTGCACCAAACCATGGCTTGAACTGATCATGTATGTTTTAACATAAGAAAATATAATAAAATTCTCAGCTGAAATTATCATTCCCTTTAACCAAAATCTGTAAGCTTGGGCAGACAGGATCCTTGTACTTTCGATGAAAGGTTCACTCTGAGGCTAATTTTGCAATATCACTGCAGGCACAACTCCTAGAGATGGTAAGTCAGAGACACAAGGTTACTCCAAAAGGATTGCATGTAGAAAGTCCCATTGCTGCATGAATTGACTTTATTCCCCAGCTAGATTTCCTATGAAGTATCTGCATTTTGTCTCATCAAAAAGTGCTCCTAAATTCAGAATGGAAGATTCCTTTGTGCAATCTGTGCTAATAACAATAAAACCAGAATGGCTTCTATATTTCTGACAGAGGTTTTTCTCTAAGGGGGAAAAAAGTCTTCTCCCTCCTTGCAGATCTAAATGCTGCAAATTACTTCAGGAGGCTTTAGGATAAAAAAGCGGCTGGAGTAAACACAGGGTATAATTATCATCATCTGTCTTCTCTGTGAATCCATACATTTTATATTCCATTTAAAACAGAAAAAGCCCCTCGACGGGATGTCTTCCAGTGAACCAATTTAGCTAATGAGAGTGAATATCAATGACTGCTGGCTAATCAGAATGGTATTAGCATAAATTTTACTTAATGAGGACATATTTGCCTGGTGCCAGGAGCAAACTGCTACTGAGCTAGATTGTAAAATGCAATGGATGGGTAAGTCTCATCTGAAAAAAATACCAGCAGATCAAGTAAACAGAACTGTATATGAGGTTCCTGCTAAACTAGATTTTTTTTTGCTACCCAGGATTTAAAACTCACTTGAGGATTTTCAAACTTCTCCATTATAGTAGAATGCTATTAAGTCTTTAACTGTGATGAATTAAACACCCTGGGGAACAGCTTGACAAGAGATTCCACTGAACTCTTTTAACCTTATGTGGGTAGGTAGATCACTGAGGGAACTTGCTTTTTTAATTTAAGGCATGAAATACGTGCATTCTGCTGCACAATGAAAGTACATTTTCCCTTTGTGCATTGCGTAAGGTGCTTTTCTGAAAAATCCTTGACACTCCTCCCAGCTTCAAAAGCAGCAATGGTACATTGCCCTCTGTCTGCCTGCGAGCGATCTTGGGTGGAAAACTCCCTTCGGTCACTATTGTCTTGAAGGAGTTAAGTCCCAGCAGCATCCCGGAGCTGTTCAGCACACTGCATTTCTTCCTCTTTATACAGAATCCCTATTAGACAGTCTGAGGAGGCTCCATGAACAATATGAAAGATTTTTGTCTACAGGAACATAAAGGGGTTAGAGTTCAATACTCTCACAAAATATTTGATCTTGCAAAATGCTATTTGTAGTGTCATTCTTGTATATACCTGCTTTGAAATTCCTAACCTTAGATTCTTCTATGTAAAGGAATATAGGGCACAAGTGTTCTTACCTTTGATATACTATAGGATCTAACAATATTTAACTGGTGAAGTCATTTTTGTTTCCAAACCTGTGTCTCAAATATGCTTGGGAACGTGGAAACTCACAATGCCCTTATTCATGACATCAAAATCAGTTCCATGGTAACACATTGTGATGACAAAATACACAGATTGCAAGGTCACAAGTCACACTTAAGAACAGGCAGGGGAGAAATTGTTAGTTTAATGAATAACATTAGCCAGTTCCAATAGGAATAAAAATAAAGAAAAAAATAAAGTGCCTAAAGTAAACACCCTTAAATGCACTTCAAAACCATTTCATCTTAAGTAGTTCTTCAAAGGCAGAAGCTTCCACAGCTTTCACCTCTGCAGCAAAGAGAAGCCAATGTTAAGAAGAAAAGAGGTGCTGTGCATTAATGATGGCCCTATCAGTGCTTTTACATGCACAGAGAGAATCAGCAACGGCAGGAAAGAAATGTTGCAAGAAAATGAGTCATGTTAATTCCAGGCTAAATCCCTGAAAGCAACTAATGATTCTTATGCTCAGCAAGGACTGTGTTTCTCCACCCAGTGAGAAGCCACTTCTGCATGTCTTTGGTCTACAGACAGGTACTTGGAATATTTCTGTCACAGAACTTGGCAATGACAAGTGCAGTACGAATCCTTCTGCTGAATTTGAAGTTATTGTTTCATTGCTTGTTTACTGAACACTGCATCACAAGAAAGAAATCCAGGTTTATATGGTTTTAATGTCCAAAGGCCACCTCTGATATTTAAACCCTTTTGCTGCAAGGACCCCACTATCTGTAGATATGAGAAATTCCTGCAGACAGCTCATTGCCTGAGTAGATAAAGGATGCAAAAGAGAGGAAGGAAAAACACGAAAGAGGAAATGACCAGCCCAGTATCCGAACAAACGCCAGGCACCTCTAAGACTTTGACAATGCCATTAGATTTGCTTGTGATTTCCTGGGCAATGACAGGAAAAATTTGGAGTTCTTCAAGCAAATGAACAAGAAAAATCTGTGGTTAAGGGAATGTTCTTGCATATGGCATGTCTTAGTCATTAGGTGGTTGGTCCATGAAGTCACTGCACAAAAAGTAACAAGAACATATTTGAATGGGTTTTCCCTCCTGACTCTTACATCTAAACCTTCTTTGAAATCACAACTCAAATATGTCACATACAATCTATTTGACATGACTGTGTCATAAAATTGGCACTGTATGTTCTATGCTTACCACAGTCTGAAAGGTCAACAGAGAGGATAGATTTCCTTTAGCCTCTTGTTTAAACAGCATCTTATTTTTATTGGAAAAGATGGTTTTGCTTTTTTCACCATATCATGGCAGACAGCCCTATCCCAATACATCCCTACATAAACAGCGACTGAAGAGCCAAAAAACAAATTGCAACTTAAACTCTATAAGGAGAACCACCTCAGATTAGTCTTCTTTCCATATATCAGAGCAAAGGATTTGAAAGGTGGAAGCATTTCAAAATAGATCAGGGAGCAGCTTTGATTTTATTTAAATGATGTAAAATCACTGGATTATCCAAAAACAATGAAGCATGCTTTGGTAAGGCATTAACATTTTTAACATATTCTTGTACTCTGGCAGTGAAGGGAATGGTAAAATTCCCTCTCTATTAGATAAAACGGCTTGACAGTTGCACACATACTTAACCACAGGTGGGGGGTTCTTCTTAATTTGGTGTCTATCATGTGATGCTTCATAAGCAAAGAATAGCAGGCCATGCTGCTTTATTCAATTGGGTTATGCTTTTACTGATTCTTCCTGCATGTGAAAAGCATAACAGAGAACTAGCAGAGCAGAAGTAAGATGTGTTTTGTTAGTTGTCTGAAGCCCTGGGGCCCGGAACCGGATAAGTCCTGATATTATACCCTGGATTGAGCAGAATAAATCCATTTTGTTTCCTCCAAACATTTAGCCATTAAAAAAATATGAGATAGAAAAACAGACTTTGCTGTCTGCATGCCTTCTTGTAAAGCTTGTATTGTGGAAATGTCAGAATCATTAGGTCATTGGCATATATTTTGCAAGCTAATGCTTCTACTTTAATTCTCACTGGGGACTGCATGTCTGCTTTTCAAATAAAACCCAGACTGAAGAAGGTGAAGAGAGCTTAAAATGATGCTGGTAACGCTCTATGATGGCTGATAACACGTCAGGATATGAATAATTAGGAAATATCAGCCAAGGCTGATATAACTACAGCTATTAAAGTATCAAGCCCCACAAAAGCAATTGGTAAGTGTTAAAATTGCCTCATAAATATTTGTGGCTCCTTTAAAATGCACACAGAGGCACATGGCTGAATAAAGTTTTAAAATAAATGCAGCACAAGAAATAAATTTAATATGTGAAATTATGCACATAACAGAAGCACAGTGGGTTATATTTCAGAGGAGACAAGTGGATGAATTTGCTCCTGAATCACCCAAGACAGATGCAGAACAAGTGGTCACAGAAACAAGCCCCATTCCGAAAAGAGCTGCTTGTCTCTCAAAACACGCATTACTGATAAAATCTGTCATGAGGTGAAGAAAGAGGTTAATAATAGTAGACATAATAACACAAGTAGAAACACTCTCAACTCACAACTGGATAAAACATTCTTGAACTTGCAGCAGTTACTTTTCTGCCTGAGTGCTCACTGCCCAGACCAGCTTTTCAGCCCTATGCAGACACACACTCACACTTCATTCTGTGACTGAGCACATCTGCTCGAGGAGAAAGGACAGATTCCCTCACTTAAAGTCCTTCTATCAGAAGCAGACCCAGCTTCCCTGCGCAATCCTGCAGCCCTGCCAAAGGCTCATGGCAGGGAGGCAGGACAGGTTTGGCACCTCCAGGCTTTCCACCTTGAGCTTGGGGCTCTACTGAACTCAAAACAGCCGCTCAAAACCCAGCCAAAACCACTGGGTGCTACCTCAATTTTATAGCATGGCCAGTTTAAACTGTTCAAAACCACAAATTTAGTGAGATTTTCATACCAGTTTATAAATCAGCCTAGATTTATCTGAAAGAAGAATTCAGAATCAGTAGACAAGTTAGTGGACTTGAATAAAACTTCAGACAAACGCAGTTTTTATTCTGAATTTCCAAACAAATCCTCGAACTAAACAAATCATGTAGTTTCTGTTTTCATTGTGGACATCTTGCACAGCCCCAGCTAGCTGCAGATTTCTGTGTCCATTTTTATGTTTCTGATCCATATTTCGTGGTTGCATGCTTCATAACAGTCCTCAAGGATATATCCCGACTAACTTTCACAGGAACTTCATGTACTGTGACATACTGGCTTAGAGTTACACTGCTCCAAAACACAGGAAAATCAACTGTGAACACTGGAAAGTGCTATTTCACCTGGCCTTTTTCAAGGTAATAGCTTAACTTACAAGTATTTTAATAACCTAAAACTTTACTGTAAACTTCTTTACAGTAAAACCAGAGTGGAAATGCAAGACCCAAAGAGATTGTGAGCATATGTATAAGCATAACTCCATAGCCATCAGAACAGACATACATTGTAAAACCTGAACCCTGCTCTGAGTTTTACTGATCTCCTTCTTCAACCTGCTCTCCTTTGTATTTATTTTTCTTAAAATTAGTCTGACTCTAACAACATATGCAAAACCCATCTGTGTCATTCCTCTGAAACTGGATGGCATTTGCATTATCCTATACGCATAAAAGATGAGTTTACAGGGTCTCAACTTCTACCTGAAGCCTCCCCCCTTCTCCACTGCAGGAGTGGGTGAGTTGAACAGTAAATAACTTGTTAGAAATGCTAAATTGAGTTTTACTCAATTCTTTTTGTGATTCATTCTTGTCCTTCAACTAAGCATATTGGGAAAAGATGAATTCCCAAAAGCTTGAATACTGGAATAAAATAATTTTCAGAATGTATGCCTGAAAAAACATTAAAAATGTAATCTATGCACTGTAAATAATCCTGTTAAAGCAGCAGTGTCTGACAAAGAGCAGAATGTCATCTCAAACATTAGTACCTTTGGTGAATGCTTGTAGACTGATTTTCAGAGAGGAAGAGGGTTCACAGAAAAATCTGGAGAAATCTGAATTAACAGTTTCTTTGAAAAATTGTGGAAGGCAAGTTAGTTTGAAAACATTTTTTAAGAAATGAATACATATTTTCAGAAATGGTTTTGGATATAAACTTGCTCTTATTATTAGCTCAGTGGAACATTTATTTAATCTTAGCTGCTACACAGAAAGAGTTTGCCAAGTATTGGCCTCAGGTATTTTCCTTTCCAGATCAAGCACAAGAGCAACTGGAACATGATTAAAAAGAAGCCCATGTTATTGCTCCAGCGAGCATGATGGCAATGCTTTTTGTGGGTTAGGGCAAAAGAGGACACATGCTGCAAGAGAACTGGCCATCTAAAAGGCATGGAGCATTTAATTTCATCCTGTCCCTAGATGTTTACTGACTTTGTGGCGAGCGCTCTCTGCCCTTGGTTTCTCACTAATCCCCTCTTTTCACAGTTTGCTTATTCTAGAAAAGACTATCTATGGCTTATAAGTATCAATGCAAGATTCTCACTGGAGTGGTGACTGAGCATTATCTGATCCCATAAATTTGGAGGCAATCTCTAAAACCTGAGGTGGAGATTAAGGGGTAAGTGCAGGGCTCATGTCAATCACAGCACTGCTCCACGACATCTGTTACACAACTGAAAGAGGTTCAACCAATATTTTCCTCCGTGAAGACAGTGATGGGGGAGAAGGCAAAAGTGGCTATTATTACATAGTACTGGGTCAGAAGCACTAGATGTATTGAGGAGAAGAGCAAACTAGTTGCCATTCTAAATTACAGAAATCACAATGCTGCAGTTTCAGGAAAAAATCAAGCCATTGGGATAGAAATTTCCTAGGAGACAAAAAGATGGAAAGACTTCTGAGGTATTTAGCACCATTTTTTGACTGTGACTGATTAAAGCTGTAATCAGATTTTGATTTAGCTCTGTGGATCACAGAACCAAAACTTTAGCCATAGCCTTAGCCAAATACCAGGACAAAAAGCGAGAGAGTGTGCATGCCAGTATTGCGAGAAATAGAAACAAAGAAAATGTTGTGGGACTCTTCACATATGGCTACAAGTTTTTATGGGTTAGACATGGGTGCATAAATTATTCTCACCCCCAGAGAGTATGTACAGGATACAAGTCAGCTGAAGTTACCAAAATCATTTTGAAAAGAAAACCTATTTATAGGGAAAGAATTGATAAAATCTTTCTTTGATGACATTAGAGTGAAATCAAACCATAACATGTGGATATGAACTCCATGTGAAAGTATAACAAAATCTAGAAGAAATAACATTTACAATTGTTTTCTTATAAAATATTTTCAGGAAAAGGAGTACTTACTCAAGGGGTGAAAATGCCAGATATTAGGTTGTTAAGAATGTGAATACAGTAGGAAGACAGAAGCCATTAAAAGCTCAAAAATATATTCTCAGATGTTTTTAATGGCATAGAAAAGCTATCAACAGAACACAAAATAAAGTTAACAGAATTCAAATTCTGCTATACATGTGCCAACACATACTTAGAGGCATACTTAGATGAAAACTTAAGGAAGAAATTAGACTTATTGCTCTAAATCCAGAAGAGAGTACTGATGCCCTTTTAGAATGAGTCTTCCATCTATCAGCTCCAGAAGAGGAAGGGGAAACCTTCTACCCCCACCTTGAGCTTAAAAGAAAGCCAAGAGAGGGACTTTTTATAAGAGCATGGAGTGACAGGACATGGGGGAATGGCTTCACACTGACAGAAAGTAGATTTAGGTTGGATATTAGAAAGAAATTCTTCCCTGTGAGGGTGGTGAAGCCTTGGCACAGGTTGCCCAGAGAAGCTGTGGCTGCCCCTGGATCCCTGTAAGTATCCAAGGCCAGGTTGGATGGGGCTTGGAGCAACCTGGGATAGTGGGAGGTGTTCCTATCCATGACAGGGGGCGGGATGAGAAGAGCTTTAACATCCCTTTCAACACAAACCATTCTGTGATTTTATGTTCTATCTACCTCCTAAGGGGCCAAGCCAATGCCTGTGCAGAACTTCACATATCTACCAGGAAGAGTGTTTCTTAATAAATGCATTTACCCCCTCTTCCTCTCATCTCATCCTAAGTAGTTCAATGGGGTGGTGGAAAATTTCTTTACAAAGAAAATTATAGTCCATGAAATTTTAACTTACACCCTCTAAACACAGCACTTCACTGTAACTTTTAGGCTGTGCACTGCACCCATAGTGTTTCCTGAAAGGATATCCTAACGTGGGAATATACAGAAGTTTACCAAAGGTATTTTGCTGTGAGTATGAACAATAGAACGGTGTCACAGATGGGGAGTTGGTGGTGTAAGCTTGGAACATAACAGACAGCAATGTAAAGGTAGGAGTGAATAATTAACTTTCATAGGAAAACCAGGTCTGATCTGGGGGCCCTTCTAGGCCTTGGGGGGTTAGAGATGGCTATCAATTATTTCTTTACTTACAGAGAAAAAAAGTACACATGAATGATAAATTTGGCTGGAAAAAAATTCTATCCAATTTGACTGCCATAATGGTTGATCTAAAAAACTTTAATCCACAAAAAATGTGTACAAAACACGTTAATCATAATAATTAGCCTAAGAACAGCTTATGAAGAAGACACCCTTCCTTTGCTTTTCTGATGGTAATTGCTATACAGAATCATCACCTGAACCCGCTATGTGACGTCTTGCAACAACATTTTTGCAGTGATGGGGATTGTCAGAGACTGTAGGTAATGCTTCAGGAAACCTAACAGAAGGTGAATGCCAGAAAATATGTTCAGGAAAATTAAAAGCTTCCAGTGCTTATGCCTGCACAACCCCTTGGCTCCTTGTTTGCCAAAGCAGGCTATAAACTGCTTATGCCAGTGGTGGAGAAAAGAGTCTACAAACAGAAAAAGTTATTTCAATTGCAGATGGATGATTTACAGCCAGAATATAAACCTGGAAAAAACTCTGTCTGAGTTTTCAGTAAAAGAGAGGTAGTACAAACACCAGAGTCTGATGTTTTTCGTGTAAACAGGTTCAAGAAAGTTTTCTTGGTCTCAGACAGGATGCAATCAGTCACTGCAAGAGACAGTAATGCAAAAAAATGCATTGACTTTGCAAAAGGTAAAGCCAGTGATTAAGGCTGGCTGACCTTCTGAGTGTAAACCTACTCCTTTTAACAACTTTGAAGGAGAAATTTATGTGGCAGACGGCACTTTGCTCAGAGGTTCTAGATAACTGGCATGTAAAATTGCAATGTAGCAAACACAAAAGTGAATACATGCAAGGTCTGTGGACACCAGGAGTGGAGGAGTCTGGTTTAAGAACATATGATATTTGATTCAAAATTAATGCAGATTCAGGGGAGAATAAAGCCCTATCAATACAATAGCAAATGTCAAAACCAGGAATATTCAGAAACTAGAGGGGTGGGGGAGAAACTGTAATTTTAAACAAGGTAAGACCTATAGACCACATTTGATGTATACAGGTGTACGTACATAGATGAATAACTATTCATGTTTTGGTTGGCAGGACAAGCAGATGGAGACTCAAGATGTACCAGAGGAAGTTTAGATTGAACATCAGGAAGATTTTCTTCACCAAAAGGGATGTTAATCATTGGATGGGGCTGCCCATGGACTTGGCGGAGTCCCCATCTCTGGAGGTGTCCAAGGAATGCCTGGACGTGGCACTCAGTGCTCTGGTCTAGTTGACAAGGTGGGGATTGGGCACAGGTTGGACTCAATGATCTTGGTCTTTTCCAACCTTAATAATTCTGTGACTATATGGTTATTCCTAATTTCCAGGAATATGATCATTCGGGTACTCAGCCATGAAACTTGTGACCACACATACAAAATCTCTGTTTGTGTAGAAGTTACTTGCTTTGGAGAACCAAAGATGGTATTAATGCATTTTTTAAAATTTGCGCACATATATTGAAACAAAATGATACAGAAGACCTACTGCGACAGTATATCACATGACTTAAAATCTTTTTATGCACAGAATAGCACACTGAAGGTATTTGACAGCAAATGCAGTTATGAAAATCACTTGTGTCCTGTAAAACAAGTTCATTCATTTCTCTGAGATTACTAAGAAAGTCCACACAAATAGTGCCCACCTTAAAAGCTGCACAAAAGAAAGAGGAAAAACAAACATCCTGAGGCTCCAGGATCTGAATCAGAGCAGACTATAAATGGAGAGGGGATTAGCCAACATCAGTCTGAGAACTGAACAAAACACTGTGGAGAGCTACAACCAAAGGAGCACCAGTTCAGAGCCCAGTGGACAGCTCTGAAGAACTTGCTGCATCATCATGTGAATTTTATCCATGCCTCCATGGAGAAATGAAAGTCCTCAGTGCCGTCCAAGATCTTATTTTAGTTTACACCTACCTATGTAAGCAGCCTGACTTTGCTCAGGGAGCCATCTCCTTTTCTCCCAAACTCTTCCTTTGAGCAGTTGTCAGCTTACTTTGAAAATGACAAGTGATTGTTTTGGCTACCAGCTAAAGACACAAGATGAGCCTCACAGAACTTAGAGTTCAGGTAGACAACTATAATGATGGTAGATGGGAAAAGCAACAGAAGCTGAATTTCAAGAGACAGGCAGAGGGAAAGGAAACCCTCTAATTCCTTCAGTATGTTAATAAAAATTTCCATTTCCATCTCCTCCAGCATCTTTTTCAAGGCAGTTTAAAGAAACAAGTCATCTTCTGGGCTAACTGAGTTCTGCAAAAGAGAGGGAAAGAGACAGGCAATATTTATAGTGAATATATTAATTTGCTTCAGAGGAAATTACCCCAAGACTACGGGGTGCAGCCATCCTGCAAAGTCTGCTCCTGCTCAACTGTATTACTCACCCAGAGTTGATCAATACTAGTAGTTCAAGATCCCTGAAGTAACTTTCTAGATTTACAAGATTCATTATAACCATTTTGTCTTGATCCCTCCCTAGACTTTCCCCCTATTTTGTGTATTTAGACCACAATGGAGGAAAATAATTTATAAATGTACTTAACGTTAAAGAGGTGATTAATGCCTAAAGACATAAGTAGCAGGTAAGCACATAATTACTTACTTACATCTAAAATAAGATGAGATTTGTACACTTTAAGTGCATTCCTAAAAATATTTCTTAAGGGAGATTTTTTCATCTTGTTCTGCTTGCCTGTGAAGTGCCTAGCACAAAGATTTCTGTTAAAAAAAAAGAAAAAGAAAAGCAGAAAGGTTTCCATGCAAAGATGTTTAAAAGAGAAACAAGATTTTGATTTGCTTGGAACATAGTATATTTTAACACACATCGATTTCTTCAAACATTTGCAGAATCTGTATGAGGGGATTTTCAAGCCAGTGTAATTTATCTTTCGATTTTTCAAGAATAATGTCTATGCCTGTACTTTTGATTCAGCCACAGTAAATAAGAAATTTGCCTTCCCTTTTTGCAAGGCCTGTTTGATGCTGTTTCTTGATCTTGAGTTAGTTGTTGACTCATATCAAAGGCAAATCTAGTCCTTTTACACTATGAATCATCGCTGCCCTTGGTTAAGGAGTAAGAAGAGATGAGAAAGGAAACAGAGCATTGATGGACAATACTGATGATTGAGGGCTGGTGTGACTCATGCTTAGGAGGTCTGCTGCATTTTCAAGTCATCAGCTGAGGAGATTAAGAAGCAACTTCAAACAGGGCTTTCAAAGGGAGAAGAAAACAGGAACTAGGATAAGGTACAGAGTAATGCACACAGCCACATCCTGAAGCCCTCACTGATGCAATTCCCAGTGATATTAACTTTATGGTTTCCAAGCAGTAAGCTTAGAGTTCATGGTCTAAGACTGGCCCTCAGTCAGCTGGGAGGTCCAAATAGCCCAAAGTCCAGTCAGTAGAGTTTTAAAGTAATTATTTCTTGGTCAGATTTTGTAACAAACAGGAGTTCAGAGAGCTGTATGTAATTTTCCTCAAAAAACCCAGTTTCCTGCTCATATACACAGCATTGTTATGAAAACTGTTGGCATATCCATGGTTAGAAGGCAAAGGATATGGATGGCGACATTTCCATTTGCTGAAAATTAGGTGGGGAGGACAACTCTCAAAGAAGCATCAAATAAATCATTCTTGTATCCCATCTAATTTCACTCTACATGGGAACTTAATACGGAATTAGAAAAACATCTGTCCACACAGCAAAGCATCTCTTACTGATGAGAAATAACATATTACAGAATCAGTAAAGTCAGAAGTGTACCCACTTTGCTATTTACTGACAGATAACATTTTTTCGCAAACAGAGGTGAAGAATACATTTTCTTCAGTTCTAAAAATCGTAAGAGATTTTTGACTATTCCCTTTTAGACTGTCTAGGGGAGAGAGGTGTTTGGTTTTTTTAGTCAAAGATTCTTCCATGCATTACTTTCCTACCTAGCACATACATTACTGCACAGGAGCCCGTTTTGTACTCAGGTACACCAGGTTTAATAGCAGAACCGATCCTGCTCTCTTTGGAGGACAAGGAATCTACATGTCTTTTGTGCATGAGTCTTAATCCCACAATAATTTTCTAATTCCTTTCATATTCTTGTCACTGCTGTTTAAGAAAATAACTTGGTAAAAGGCCTTTAAAAAAAAGTCAAGGTATTGCTCAAAAGTTTGAAAAGAACACGGAAGAAGAGATTTACCTATTTTAGAGCAGCAATGAAACAAATGCTTTTACTTTAAAGAGTTCAGATGACTTAGCTCAGATTAATTTTGGATTAAAGAACAAACACAATTAGGATTACTTGGCAATCATAGTGGGGTACTCAGCCAGTGATCCTGCACAGAGATATCCTACTGCTATCACTTTTACCCAAAGGAGGGCATTGTACTGAATGCCAAAGATCCAACCTGTGCTTGCTATCAGCAGGCAGCTGTCCATCAACCCTCCTCCTCCTCCAAAATCCCTGGCCACTATCTTGTCCCCCTCCTCCTCACCAGGCTTCCCAGCTGCTGGGGATCCAAGGGAGCAGGAGGTGCGCTGCCTGCTGGCTTCGCCCTCCAACCCCATCCCCTCCTCTAGACAGTACCAACCAACTGCACCAAACCACGCGTTCTGATATGACAGATTAAATGCCAAGAATGAGGAAATCAAACAACACACGAAATTCGCTAGGCAAGTTCCCTGGACAAATATTTCCAATTAACTCTGCAACGAGGGCTAGGTTCAGTGAAGCTGGCTCTGAAACCAGACACCTCACAGTTCGCCAGGTGGGTTTCATGTGGCTGTGCTGTGCTAACACTGAAAGTTTCTGTAAAATATATCACAGACACGTTCTAATTTGAAAATATTTGCATGAACAACAATGTATTTCATGTGCATTCAGCTAGCTGTATCCTTGGTTAAAACAGTAAAGCCTCTGACAAATATTTGAGAGAATATGTGCACGGAAGGGACTATGCATTTGTGGTGTCTGTTCTTGTCTGTATAAAATGAAAATAGGAAATCAGGTTGCCTAGGTTTTTCATTTTAACGTAACTTTCTAGTTACCATCTGATGTCAAGCTGCTAATTACACACAGGTGGTGTAACAGTCAAGTGGTGAAAGTTCGAGGCTTGTGGCACAGAATACTTACAGTTTTGCAGAGATTGTAACATTTTCCACTGAGCAATTTGATACCAGATTTACAAAACAGAGCCATAAAGTTATGACCCCAAATTCCCACTTGCAAAGACACAGCCCAGTGAGTAACAACTCCCACTATCCAGTACTATCTCCTGTGCACCTCAGATCAACCTCTGATGGAACTGATGCATACTTGTCATTCATTTAGGTAAACTCATATGTTTGGTTTTCTGCTTTAAATTAGGTAAACTCATGTCTTGGGTTTTCTTGCTTTAAATTCCTCTCTTTAAAACATTGATTCAAATAACTTGTACATGAAAATGCTGGAGGAATAAACTCCCTGTCAATTTTTAATGTTTAAAAAAAAAAAAGTTTGTCATATTTTACATAGCAGTATTTTTTGTTTCCGCAACCAAAAGGAGATTTAAAAAAATAAATCTATGCTAGGCCCCAGTCTTAGCCATACCTTCTGCACCTTCCTTTACATTATAGCAGGGCACAAATCTATCAAGGGCAGCCAGTGGGCCTCTGCTGCTGCTTCCTTGCACTGGGGGCGGCTGCAGCAGTGTTGCTTTGCCTGGCTGGATCAGGGCATCACTTGTACTGGGATGTTTGGAATCTGCATGCCCTGAGGAGCAGCTGCTGCCCTGCCCACGTGCGATGGACTCCTCCACAACTTAGGGGCTTGCTAAAGGCTCTGGTTCCTCCACACTCACTTTTTGTGACCCCAGCCTGCAGACAAAACCTCCTGAACATTAAACTCCTGCACCCAGCCCTGTATACACCTATTTATTCAGGCCACCATATGTAACCAATTAACAGAAAAGAACATTTAATATCAACATCCCCTGGTCAGATCATTCCAGCCTAGATTTTAGATTCGTTCACAGGGAGCTCCAGTTTGGACCTGCATTTATTTGCTCCAAGGTGCCATCACCATGATCCGTGACCAGGATCCCACCATATTAGTCTAAAGGCACATGCACAGGAACAGCAGCAAGAAGCAGCAGTGCTCCAGAGAGCTGGCAGCCTGAGCAAGGAGGAGAGGTGGGAGAACAAACAGACAACAAAGGCACTGAACAACACTCCAAAAGGCTGAAGAAGTTTGGAAGCAGAAGTCTGACTTACTTTCAACAGTGCTAAGGGGGAGGGAACAAACCCAGGTCCCCAATTTCTCTCGTACAAGGAACAGAAAGTCACAAATTTAAGAAACAGCTTTGAATTCTGGTTTGGGTTTTCTTTTTATGTAGTATTTTATTTTTCTTATAGTGTTTTTTATTCTAGCATGATGCCAGCAATAGCAAACCATAAGCTGTAAGAAATGGCTGTCCAGGTAAGTAATGAAGTGGTAAAACAAGAGTTCCCAATGCCTCAGACACCTGCCCTGCCAAGGGGTGGCCTGGCTTTAAGGTGCTGAAGGACAAATCAGTCCCAGCCTTCATCAGTCAGTGGGTTAAGCACAGTCCAACAAAACTATCAGGACTTTTCAAGACTTTCTCTAGACAGCCCCAAAAGACCAGGCAGAGGAAACGTTTCTGCTGTGTTTGGAGAAGCGACCAGAGGAACCACCAAGCTCCAACTGCTGCCCGGGCACACCACACATCTGCACATGCAGAGCCCCATGTGGTCACTCCATGACACAGGGGACCCCACCACACATCTGCATGTGCAGAAGCTGAATTTGTCAAGTTCTCTTTGCCTTGCCTCGTGACACAAAGAGACCTGGGGAATTTCAAGGGCCAGGACATGTGTCAGTGGTTTTAGGAAAAGGAAGTGGATGACAGGGGTACAAACGTGGAGATTGCCCTGAGCAGACAAGCTTTCAGAAAATGGAATGAGGCAATGTGGATCTCCTCTGGTGACAGTGGTGTGGATCTTCACCTGGATATCAGGGCTGCACACACATTCTCCCCAAAAACACAGCCCTGCAGTAAAGAATATTCCCAATTTGCACCATCAGCTGCTCCTCCCCATAAGAAGTTCAAATAGTCATGTTATCCACTCCACTAAGCTCCAAAGAAACACTCAGGTGACTAATGCTCTTCTGTAAATGATGCTGTTAAACAGATTCGCAACTGGCAATTTTAATTCAACTGTTTTTAAGTATGGCACAGCCTGTTAGTCCTGTTCCCTCTTGCTCACGCAGCTGCCAATGATGTGATGGCAATTTCAGTGGAAAATGTACTTTTCTTTTGGATAATGGCAGGTACCTTCCCTTGAAAAATCCAATCCTGCAGTTTGGGTTTGCTTCAAGCATGCCAGCTCTCGGGAACAGACTCTCGGGGACAACTTCTGAACTTTGCTGTGGGAAAGGCAGGTCGCTTTCGCTGAGAGCTGTTTGGACCCTAGGGAAAGTGAGTGTGAAACAGCATACAAAGAAAAGGGAAAATAATTCAAAATAAGGGAGCATTCAAAAATCCTTTCTTTGGCTAACAGTGGCAGTAAATGTCTCACTTGAAATACTGCAAGGAAGTTCGGCTTGCCTGCATGGGAGAGCTATGGCAGACTGGAAAACTAAACACAGTAATTAACAGTGAGATTATAGCTCCGACGATGTAAAGCATAGCACAGCACTAGGAACTCTCTAATATTTTGCATTTTTCTGTAAGAACAAGGGTAGAGTTTAAAATAATGCAGGAGGCTTGGGTGAAAGTTAATCATTCAACAGCAGCTCCAAGCAAGGATCCCCTGAATCACTTTTGGAATGGCGTTGGACTCTTTGTGGGCACTCATGTCTACAAAAGTAGATCATGTTTTGCAAAATTGGTGCCTGATATGCCAGCTAAAACAATCCGGCCTTATTGCTTATGCGAAGAGTAGTCTGAAGCAGATACAATAGAAGTACAAGGGAAGGGATACAGGACTTGCCTGATCATTCAACCGTAAGGGTGTGCTGAAAGATTTCTTTCTGAGCCTCCTCCGGCACAACCCCACAGAGAAAGCTACTGCCTGGGCCCACAGAAGTCTGATTACTGTGCACACCGTGCACTAGCTCAGCAGTGAAGCCATTCAGTAGTCTGATTAAAAAAACATCTTCTAATTCCCTTTTTGTTGTAATCTACAGTCTCTCTCCTTTGGCTGAACCTGCCAGCCATCCTGGAGGAGAACAAAGAAAATGTGCTAAAGTTGCCAATTCTGGGGCCTGGTGTGAGAGAAAGCTTTTGTTTCCAGAGGTTGTATTTACTCTGGAGACAGTTAATCAAAGCTCCGCAGAGCATTGTAATTCTTCTGTTCCTTTGGTACGGGTATGAACTCTCGGTGTCTGATCCCTGCGACTGTCTTTCAAATCCCCTCAGTAAGCTCACTCCAATGTAACTTACACTAGGGCTGGTTAAGAAAGATCCAAGCTTTTTCAAAATGGCTTTAGATAATTAAATTACATAACTTGTGTTGTTGTATTTCATATTAGCACCATGGACATCAGCTAACCAGCTGAAATATCAGGTATATTTCAGCAGGAAGACATTTAACACACACAGCCCAAAAGGGGACCTGGATGGATGCAGTTCCATTGAGGAAGTGAACATTTGGGACAGTATGGCAAATTCATCAAATGACTAGTGTAAAATTGAAGGACAATCCATTCAGAGACATACGAAACAGGTGCTAAAAGTGTCTTACATCTTCTTATCATCTTAATTTGTTATTAACCCTCCTCTAGTATTCCACATTGCCTTCAACCATAAAAACTGCATATACAGAATAGATGTGTGATAAGTCATTTGTCTTTCATTTAAAAATCAGACAGAAAACTCTCTCTTAAGTCTTCTGGTGACAGCCCTACACACTTTTTTTCAGGTACAGCTGAATAAAATAACTATTCCAATTCAGGCTCTTGATTTGATCTCACACCACATCTGGACTCTAGACAAAAGACTAACGAAGAGCAAAACTAAACTGGAACAACTGGTGCTGCTGAGAATCTGACAGGTCTCATTTGCTTTGTTATCTCAGTAAGCTTTGTTATAAAGCACAACTTTCTCTTTTCAGCATAGAATTATATAAGGAAGATGCTTTCTTGATAAAATAAATTCTGTGCTACTCAACATGCAAACATTATAAGCCTCATTTCAAATGCAGATGCTTAAATAAACAGATTCATAAAGCCAGTAAAGGTTTTTTAACATGGACATGTATGCCAGTTATCCTAGATAAACATTAGCTATGAAGATCACTCACTTATTTTTAAACTGCTATTTATTTTTTAAATGGTTCCATTACACAAATGGAAACAAAGCACACCAGAAACAGAGTGCTCTGAGACAAGTCCCCTGAGCACTGCCTGCGTGCATAAATCCAGCCCAGAATATGCCCTATGGCCAGTGAACTCCAAATAATTTCAGCCTATCTCCTTGGAGAGAATGCTGCTGTATCTAGGATCAGTTCTGGGTGGTCTCCAGTTGCATTGGAGAGATTGTTTTAATACAGACAATTTAACATTGTAAAGTATTTTGGACTCTGGGGAACAATGACAGCAAGAAAACGGTGGTATTTAACACAGTTCCTTCACCATCTCTACGAGATGAACCACACCAACACCTGCCTATGTCACCTTCAGTTTGTTTGGACTGCACTTCAGCCAATTCATTCCAGTGTCAGCCAGATGCTGAAGCTTGGAAAGGTGCCCAACCCACCAAGTTTGGTGGACAAGGCATTAGACTGGGACACAGAGCTATGGATTTGTCCTGGGTTCACTCACTCCTGGCCCTGGTTCACTTTGCCTCTGCTCCAATTTTAGCTTTGGTGATCTCGCAGCACAGTTTTGTAGGAATATCTGCAACTGTGGGGGCAGGCTGGTGCCACGGTGCCGTTGCCAGCTAGCATGCTGCCCCCAGCACCGGGCAATCTTCTGCCTGCCCTGAAAGGGAGGATGGGGGCCGGTCACAGCGCAGGAGGGCAGGCGAAGCTCCTGGTTGGGCTCACCTTGCCCACTGGTGGCGAAGGTGCGCGAAGGAGGCAGGAAAGAAGCAGAAGCACTTCTTTGTGGGGGAGCGGGTCGATTGAAGAACACATGAAAACCACGGAGAAGCCGAGAAAATGGGACTGACATGGGGTCTTATACCCCTACAGAGTGGTGTGGAAAACATGCGGTAACCAATCATACCTCAGCTGGGGGCACTACAAAGACAGGGAGAAGGAATTGTAGCAAATGGGAGAAGGAATAGGCAGGGGGGAGTAAAAACAAGAGCCAATCAACTACCAAGGAACATAGAATTCTCTGGAAAGACAACCAAATATGAGAAATAAGGGGAGAGGAGAAGCGCCCAATGGTAAGGCACGGATCTACATGTCTTGCACAGCCTTTTGGGTTCTCCCTGTAACTTCAAGGCTTTTGGGCTGTGGGGGCATCAAACCAATGGACCTTTTGGTCCAGTTGATCTGGCTGACCCTGGGGTTGGCCATGGTTCACCACAACAGGCTGGGACTTCTTGTTGTGTGCTACAGCACCAAACCCCAACAGCAGCAGCAAAGCACCGAACAGACTGTGCCATGAACTACCACTCGGAGGGTACCCTCACACCAAAGCACAGGAACAGCTCAGAAACCAACTCCCACCTCTCCTACAGGGAAAGCATCAGGGTAGTGCAGCTACACTCCACATTCCCCAGATTGTGGTCTGCTGAGAACTGCTTCATCATACGGCATTTGCTCCTTGACTTTTGAGCAGTGGAAACCATATATACAATGTCTTTCCTGCTTTCCCAGTATCACATTTCTATTAAAATCATTGCAACAGATACTACAGAAGCACAGTCTGTGCTCAGAAACAGCAGGAAAGGTGATCTGTGATACAAGCTTTGTGTGAAAATGTAGTCCAGCACACGAATGAAATCAAGTCTCTGAAAGGCAGGAGAGGAGAGCAATACAACCCCAGCCCACAAACCAGGGTATTCAGATGCATTAACAAAAGATTAGGGCCAGTCACATAAAGATACTTGAACACAAAGCCCTTTTGTGGCATCAGAAGATGATTGTTATCTAATAAGTCCAGCTCGATATCCACCTGGAGCACTCTCAGTTTGCTTCTGTGCTTCCTCACTTTTGCTTTCTAGCAAGAGGTCCACATCAAACCTGAGAAAAGCTTTTTCCAATGAACCCCCCCATATTCTTATCCTATGCACTTTCTTCACACTGTGCCAGCACAAACAATGCAAATAAAGTCACAGAAGCAATTCTACGAACAGCTACATGGAGGCTCCTTTCCTTTGCAAAGTGTTGCTCTTTGAAGTGGCAGCATTTTGACTCTGTCAAAAGCTAAGATTGTGGCACTGAAAATCTCTGGTGAAATCTGTCCCCGACTGAATGGCAAAACTCCCAGCAACTTTAACAAGGCCAGGAACAGATTTCATGTCCTGTATCTATAGCAACTCAGAGGCATAAATTGCATTCTTGGGACCTTGAAAGTCAGAAAGCAATGGGTGGTAATCATAACAAAGTTGTTTTTCCCAGGATTCTTAGAAAACAGAAGACAAATAAATAAAAATCCAGAATATTTTAACATTTCATTTCCCCAATCCCTCTTCATGAACAGCTACAAGTCCTCAGACTTTCCCACTGCCAGTGGTCAATGATATCATTCACAGTGATTTTTTCTACAACCTTCATTTGGTGGCCTTTCTTAGAGTTGTTACAGTTTCCTGTGGGCTTTGGTTTGACTTGTGTTTTTCTTGGCCGTAAGTTGACCTGAAAATATGAGGCTATTTCAGGCAAAAGTATCAAAAAATAAAGTAAGCTTTTTCAAACCCAACGGCCACACCCCTGTGCCTTCTGCCATTCTGTCCAGTTAGCATTTTTAAAGCATGTTATTTATTTATTTATATATTAATTTATTTAATTTTAATTTATTTTTTATTTATTTGTGCATTCAATTGAAATTGCAGGATTACTGGAGGCAACCAGAATATAATTACAGAGGCTGTAATTTGGCAGTAGAACTCGTGTTGTTTCAAAAACAATTTCAAGTCCATAGGGCCAGATGGGATCCACCCAAGGGTACTGAGGGAGCTGGTGGCAGTGCTCATGGAGCCGCTTTCCATCATTTCCCAGCAGTGCTGGCTCACTGGGGAGGTCCCAGGTGAAGGGAAGTTGGCCAGTGGGACACTCCTCTGTAAGAAGGGCTGGAAGGAGGATCCAGGGAACTACAGGCCTGTCAGCCTGACCCTGTGCTGGGAAAGGTCATGGAGTAGATCCTCTTGAGTGCCGTCATGCAACACGTGCAGGACAACCAGGGCATCAGCCCAGCCAGCCAGGGTTTATGACAGGCAGGTCCTGCTTGACCCACCTGATCTCCTAGGACAGAGTGACCCCCTCAGTGGATGAGGGAAGCTGTGGATGTGTCTGCCTGGACTTTAGTAAAGCCTTTGACGCTGTTTCTCCCAGCATTTTCCTCATGGCTTGGACAGGGGCACTCGCTGTTCACTGGGTAAAAGACTGGCTGGACATCTGTGCCCAGAGAGTGGTGGGGAATGGAGCTACATCCAGCTGGGACCAGGCACCAATGGTGTTCCCAAGGCTCAGAACTGGGGTCAGTTTTTTAACATCTTCATCAATGACCTGGACAAGGGGATTGAGGGCACCTTCGGTCACTTTGTAGATGGCACCAAATTGGGTGGGAATATTGGGTGCTCTACAGAGACAGGCTGGAAGGAGGTTGTAGCAAGTTGAGGGGTTGGTAACAAGGGACAGGACAAGAGGAAATGGCTTCAAGTAGTGCCAAGGAACATTTGTGTGGGATATCAGGAAAAATTGCTTCACTGAAAGGACTATCAAGCATTGGAACAAGGAAGTGGTGGAATCACTGTCCCTGTAAATGTGTAGATGGGGCACTTACAGGCATAGTCTATTGGTGGAGCTGGCAGTGCTGGGTTAATGGTTGGACTTGATGATTTTAGAGGTCTTTTCCAACCTAAATGATTCTATGATTTTATAAGTTCCCACAAAAAAGACACAGAAGCTATGCTGCGACCAGCTCCCTTGTTTCTCCCATCATCCAAAACAGGCTCCTTTTGCCACAGGATGCCACTTCATGCCACAGCAAGGTATGGGTTTGGGTTGGAAAAGCAGCCCTGCCCCTGATGACCACCAGCACCAGCCTGGATGTTCCTTTGGGATTTTCTTTCCCGAAGCTTTCCCCATGAGCAGGCTCTGATTGAGATGGCAGGATTAGGTGATACCATAATACATACCATAATACATACTAAAACTTGCACTTCCAGCCTCCCCTTCCCTTCTCAGGAACTTTCCAAAGCTTGCCATAATACAAATTGACATAGTATTTTAACAGATTGCCTGTATCTATGTGGACAAGTAAACATATAATTGAAGGAATATTCTAATATTCATTTAGTCATATTTTTCAACTGGTATGAGCCTAACACTGTAATCATGACATTACAGGACACTTCCATAGTTTGATGTGGTCTTTTTATAATAATATACAAGGCAATGGCATCATTTTGTCCAGCTGAAAATCTACATGGTGGCACTGAATCTAAGTTTTTCCAGTTGCCAAAATGAATCTCACTATTCAACAAGAAGAGATGAAAAAGCCCTCAAGTGAATTGTATTTCTAATTTATTGAAAGCTGCACATAAAAGGAAACAGCCTCTCACTCAGAACCCTGTAGATTTATCCAGTCTTCCTTGCATGTAAAGCTGCAATCATGAAACAACTGTAAATTATTCAGGATTTCTCCTTACTGAAGAAATGCACATACTGAAGTACCGACCAGTCTAACTGCTGCAAAACAACTTTGAAATAAATGAAATAAAGTGACTGAATAAAATGGGAGACAATTTTACCAGTGGGATGAGGTAAGTTCAGACTGTGATATACTCTGAGTTTTGTCAGGCTTCTGACAGATTTGCAGGGGAAATCACTTATGCTGTGATCCAGCAAAGCAGATGAGCATGAAATCTTGGAGGGTATCCACCACCTGGGTGAGTCCTGTAGAATTTAAACTCAATATAACTTTGGAAAACATCCAGTTTGTGGTTGTAACAGTCTATCTAAGCTTGTTTTATGATCAGAAAACTTGTGAAAGAGCTATTTGGACAAGGCCAGTGAGACAAAGTTCTCCCTTCAGAGCCAAATAAGCAATTCAGTAGGTACTTGGCAGCCTCTCAGTCCCACAGCCAGTCAGCAGAGATACACACCCAAATACCCCATAACTACTCTGCACCTGAGTTGCTAACTTGTCTTGTCAGTGCTCACCTTTCAGAAGGAGCTTTGTCTGAAGACATCAGGAGACTGGGGACACACCACTTCCTTCAGGCTTTTGTTGCAACACAGAATTACTCTTCATTTAATCATTTCCTTCAACTGATCTAGTGAGTCATTATAAAATCAGTGATACCCACATAAATGCAAGCTCATAGGGCTTCAAACAAAAATATGCAAAGCTTTTTATCTCTGCTTTTCATCTGCAGCTGACTTCTCTGCAGCCTTGCTATGGCTGCTTTGATCTCACATTGGCCAGCTTCCATGCCATTTTTCACTTCTTTTGGGAAAGACTGCACTGAGTCATTGTCAGCATGGTTTTATGCCAAGCTCCTTCTGTTCAGAGATGAAATTCCCAAAGTGGTGCCTATTTCTCCTTTCCTAAACTCTTATTTGAGCACTTTGTCAACTGATTTTGGTTTTCAAAGATTTGGAGTATAAGGTGTCTTCTGACAGGAGGTATCAGGTGCAGGCCCAGCTTTATGGAAAACATAGATCTTGTTTTCATGTTCCTAAATAGCAAATTAGAATTACGGGTTTTCATTTGTGGGCTCAAAGATCTTGACAGGAATGCCTATCCACTGGATTATAATTCCACATCATTTGGCAGCAATTGCTCAAGTTGCCATGAGCAGTTTAGATCTCCACCAGTCACATAATTTGCTCATTGGGAAGCAAGTAGCTGGGTAAAACCAGATGGTGCAGGATCAAGATGTGAAGAGGTGTCCACATGGCACAAAGCTGGGTCTAATAAATATGGTTACAAGACCGCTAAATGATACCAGAAGTAGGTGAGCGCCACATCACAGTTCCATAATTTCATCCAATTGCTAAGTATTTCTGGACTGCAGCATATTGCTTTAGAGTGGGATTCCAAACTTTCATTCATCTAATATATGTATGTTCCATGATCATAAGATCTATTTTAAAATATTTACCATTAACTCTGTGAATCACTAACTTTTAGGGTTATCCTGGATTGTTAACCTGGCTGTATAGCAAAACTCACTGCTTTTCTTTATTGACAGTTCTCCAGCTTCTAAACCCAACGGCATTCCACGGGTTTAATGATATCAACACCTGAAGTGGCTAAACCATCTGGAACATTATCGAGGCACTATGGATATTTAGGGAAAAGCACTTCAGCCCAAGGGAAAATAAAACATGGCCCAGTACCCATAGAGTAGCAGCAGGCAAAAGCTTTGCCATGGAAATGCTCCTACTGGACTATATTAATTTAGGAGTCAATTTCCTGGGCTAACTTTGCTGTATTGATGACTATACCTTGATAAGGACTTCTGTGATTACAGAATAAATTTGTAATGAAGCCAAGATTGGAGACCACCTATTTCACTTTTTAGCCAGTGCCCTCCTTTCTGATCTATCCTTCCTCAAAACTACCCCTGCACAGTGCCACTTCCTGTCATCCAAAACTGCAGCTTCAAGACTACTCAGCCAGCAAGCAGAACCTTTAAAAGGATAGCAACTGAGGTGCTCCCAACTCTCTCAGTTGCTAACTGGACCCCAAACAGTGGCTTGGTCTCACCATGGTCCTACTGGGAAGCATCAACCAGGAAAAGGAGCATTCCTTTGAAGTCCAGCAACCGATGTGTGCCTGGTCCACTCCTCCCCCAAGGGGCTGCACTGCACAGGGACTGGGTGATTTGATGACATCACCTGAGATTGGCTGCACCTTGACCATCAAGAGGCCTCCAGGAGAGTGGGGATGAGAACAGGACGGCAAAGTTCCCATGAAACAAACTGGTCTCCTCTCCATCAGGCTCTGTAACACTGGTGGGTGTGCAAGTCACCCTTGCAGCCAAAGCCTAAAATAATGCCAACAGCCTCAAATCTTGTGCTTTTTTTGTGCTACTGTTGTCACTCAGACTTGAACTGGGTCAGATGGACTACACATAACAACCTGACAACTTTCCCCATGAAAAATTGAAACTTTGTAAACATCCCCAAAAATTTACCCTTTGGGGTAACCTTGTCATCATCTGTGATGGAGGCTGTAAATTGTTAGGAAGCTGCATTAGGCTGATTAGATTTCCTTCACATCCCTACCTTTCTCCTTGTTAATCTAAGGTACCTACAGCCAATGTGCAAAAAAATCTGGAGGAAATGTTAATCTTGATCACTGACTGCCAACAACCTGTAGGCTGACTGGTATAAGTTTAGGACATTTCCCATATGTCTACTCAAATTAATGGCAAAAGATCTTCTACAAGCATATTCACTGTAGTTTTTTGATGGGAGCTGTGATTTCAAACCATATTGCGTTTAATCTCAAAAGTATTACTTAACATTTACATCATAGAAAATAAGAAAACTCTTTACTTTTAAAGAGCCACTGCTCTCTTCTGTCCTAGCTGTAGGTGAGAGGTTTGCTATCATCTCTGTGATATGGGATAACACCATCTCCTGAGGGAACTGGAGAAATATGACTTTATACACTAAGAATTGTCTTCAAAGCTGCATCTTCTGCTCCTGAGTCCGAAAACAACTGTGCTGTTACACACAGGAGGGACAAGGTCTCCATGCCTTTGGTTCCCTGCAGCCACACCCTGTGTGAATCTAGGATAAGATCATGTTACTCCAATTACTGGAAAGCTTCACAGAAGTCAGGAAAAAAATAGCCAGTGTTAAGTGAAAACAATCTTGAATCACTGTTACACTACAGCATCAAGATAGATTGTAATGACCCAAAGTGTAGCTGTACTGAATGTCAGCTGTACTGGAAACCTGTGCTGAGTCTGATTTGTAGATTTTTATTCCTTCCCCCCCTCCTTTGGTCTTCTTCACCCCCACCTTATTTTCATCATGTCCCTTTAACAGTGTTCTCAAAGATCCCCATGTGAGTTTGGTTCCTTTGGAACGGAGCCCTGCACATAAAATTATCTAAAGCAATCTTTCTTTTATTCTAATACTGACATTCATAATCCTCTAAGGACTTAGAAGAAATAGAAGGAATAATATCAATTATGGGAAAAAGGCTTTCATAAACTGAAAAGGCGTTTTGATCTATCAAAAAAAAAAATCAGTCATTTGCGTTACATTTCCCAGACTAATCCCCGGTATAATTCAAATGAGATGGTTTAGCATACAGAAAATAATAGAAATTCTTTTTATGGGACAAACCCACAAGGTTTTGTTTATTTAAGATAATTGCAGCTGTGGGATAAAGAACTTTCACTGTACCAAATGATCTTCATTCAGATATTACCAGAAATTGCTCCTCCTCTTCATTCCTTTTAGAAGAGAAAGGTGATTACAAAGAAAAAGAAGTCCAGAAAATCTTAGTTGTAGACTATTACAGCTCTTTGGGAGACACAGGATCACCTACACTCCCTTCAAGGGTACAGGAAGGAACAAAAAGAGATGCCTTGAACAAGTAAAAGAGGAGAACACCCTCCTCCTCCTCCTCAGACAAGTGTATTAATAGCCCTGGGTGAGCTGCCTTCTGAGAACAGGCCTGTCTTGTGTTGATAGCTAACGCTCCAACCCCCCAGCTATCCAGCTACACCATCCCACCTGGAAAGATGCTCTTTTGTGTGCTAGGTATGATATATCTTATCATACCATATATATCATATATCTTAAAGTAAACATAAACCTTGGCTCTAGAGTGCCTCTTGAAAACACAAGTATTTTAGGAATAAACCTAAAATTATGGTTCTTCTCCCCACTTCTACCTGTGCTTTCACTCCAGCACAGATCAACAAAAAACACTGTACTTGCAATTTCACTGATGGGTTAATATTTGGGAGGATTTAGCTTAACTCTGCATTTTTCTGATTTCTACATTCTTCCATGTTCACTGAAAGAATCTGTCAAACAAATAAACAAAATATTTAAGTATTTTTCCACTTCCCTGAAGAACAAACTAGGAGAGGTCATAAGGTCTGGTAGCCATATGCTTTTTCAAGCTAGGACAGCTTGAAGAATCATGAATCTAGATTATACTTTTATGCCAAGGTATTCTCATTCAAAGTGAAGAGCAGAGCCTTAATCCATCATCTGGGCATCTGCAGTTAAGAGAATTCACATTTCTCTACTCCTTGCCCTTTCTGCTCTTCTATATCAAAGCACAACAGTCTTAGAGTTGTGCATTTGCTGTCAGACCAATTACATTCCCAAAGCTCATGGACCCTCCAAGCCTGCCTCCCTTCTCCACCTGATAGACCCTTGCTCAAGCCCAACTTGGAAAACTCACATGCAGTTTTATGAAGGCTGAAAAGGGGTGGTGAAACCCCCAAAAAGTTGCCCCAAGCTATTTTTTTCCTTTGACTGCTGGACCCAACTTGTCCAGCTTTTCTACTCTATCTTTCTGTAATTCCCAAAAGAATATCCTGTTCTTCAGCCATATCTACTTCCAGCTGAAAGACAGAGTTTCCAAGGCAAATACAAAATTGAAAAGTGTGGGAGCAAGGATAACAGGAGCTTTCCCAAAGTTCATGCTTAACTATCAACAGAACAAACAGCAGCTGAGGTGAAGGTAGGAGTGATGCATTCACTTTTCATTAACGGATTTCAAACCAGTTCACGTTTTGTGAGAGTTTTATTAGTGTAACTCTTTAATCACATAAAAATACTGTCTCTCATTTTAGCATACTCCAATAAATTATTATAAAATGCTTTCCTATATTCAGGTGAGCACCGACTGCATAGCTGACAGTCAAACAAGCAAAATTAATTGGCATTAACCTGTTTCTGTGGAGTTGCATTGACAAATCTCAGTGTTTGATATTGATACATTTTACAGCCACGAGGAAGTCAGACCTTTACTTTTTAGAGAAAAATGTATTGCCAAACCAGATAGCTGCAAAAAATAGCTAGAAAGTGTAACCAGTGTTTTATGTCCAAGGTTCAGCTCTCCCAGTTTCATACTCTGCACTTCACATTTTTGATCCAATCATCTTACTATTGTTAGACTCATGAGTCCTGAACACTGAAGATTCCACAAAGGATTCACAAAGCTACTTGACTGTGGAATTTCTTCCCCACCTTTTGTCAGCTTCATAGATACAGAGTAACCAGAAAACTCACTTTTGTGCTGCTGCGTACCCCACACAACACAGTGTGAGCCACAGATATAGTCAGACTTTGCTTTTTTCTTTAAGTTTAGCCAATTCAGCACACAAGAAGCACAGGGCCTTAAAAGTGCACTGCTCCACTATTAGTTCAACCAGTGAATACTCTGCAGCCGACTAGTTTCCAACCACTTACACCAAAAACTATCAAACCTTTAGACAATTTAAAATACTGAAGACTTCTGTAAGATTCAGCAGTTCAACAGCATAGGGAACATAAGCAAGAGGAATTGTCCCCATCAAAGGCAAACAGATGTTGCTATAACCTTTCAAAAAAACCCCTGCTCTTGGAAGTGCTATAGTAAATATGTAAATATGCTTTGAAATTGAATATCCTTCCTGAAGTGGAAGCCCTGGAGTACAAGAGCTCTTTGAGAGTATGTTTTGGTTTCATGGGATCATATGTATGCAACATTGAGCTGTGCCGAACAAGGCCAGGAGTCATTGCTACCATACCCTCTGGCAAGAAGGTTGCAGGGAGGAGACCTGTCCCAGGGAAAGGAACAGGTAATGAATGTGTGTGCACTGTGATGGCATCCAGATGCCTCTGACCAGGCAACAAGAACATATTACCCCAACATACTGCAGGTAGATGGTTTCCGCCTCAACATAAAACAATCTGAAGCATTTTCTACATCTCTTCCAATCTCTTTCATGTGGAGTTCCCTCACCTCACACACCTTTTCTTGTCTGTTTCCAGCAATAAAAGCTCTTAGAGCTGGTAGAAATTGCATTGCCATAAATTACATCTGCATTATTAGAAATTAGATGCACTTTCTTTGTTTACTCTGAAAGAGGAATGAAATCTTTATGCTTTTTACACAGACTCACAGACTGGGTAAGGTTGGAAGGTATCTCATCTGATCCCACCTCCCTGCTCCAGCGGGGCCATCCCAGAGCACACAGCACAGGATTGTGTCCAGACAGTTCTGGAATATCTCCAGTGAGGAAGACTCCACACCCTCTCCGGACAATCTGTTCAGGGCTCGGGCACTGCCCAGGGAAGAAGTTCTTCCTCCTGTCCAGGTGGAACTTCCTGGGCATCAGTCCCTGCCCGTTCCTCTGGTGCCATGGCTGGGCCCTGCTCGGAGCCCTCCCTGCACACAGGGACACCCAGGGCTGAGGGCCCCTCTCAGCTGGGGCTCCTCTCCAGGCTGGACAGCCCCAGCTCCCTCAGCCTTTCCTCATAAGGGAGATGCTCCAGGTCCTTCATCTTTGTAGCCTCCGCTGGCCCTGCTCCAGGAGCTCCATGGCCCTCCTGTCCTGATGATCCCAGACCTGGCCACAGCTCTCCAGATGTGCCTCACAGGGCTGAGCAAAGGGGCAGGATCACTCCCTGACCTGCTGGTATTGCTCATCCTGATGCAACCCAGGATTCCACTGGCCCTCTTGTCCCCCAGGGCTCTGCTGGCTCATGGACAGCTTGTCCACCAGGGGCTTCACGTCCTTCTCAAACATCTTCCCTTCTCAGAGGTTCTCTCTCAAAGGGTTCTGGCTCCAGCCTACCCATATGTTGAAGAAGATCGAGAAGTAGGAACAGCCTTTGGTCTTTGTGCTGGTATGGTGAGTTATGTCCCAGGTGAGATGCAGGAAAGGACATTTCTGGGCCAGGAGAAAAGCAGAACAAACCCAGATGTTTCACAGTCTTGGGGAATTCAGGAAGAGCAGAAACACAAGCACCACGTGGAAGAGACCACAGGGTGCTGGGACCAGAGAAAGCTCTCCAAGGGGAAGGCACAGGATGATGATAAGCTGTTTTCTGTCAGTCCAGTGCACTGAACTTAAAAACTCTTCAAGGGGGATATCTTGCCCTCGCAAGCAGCCAGTCTGAACAGTGGGTAGCTCATGATCATCTTGAATGACTGAAACTAAATCATGTTACAAAGCATTTCATCTTCTGTTCAATTCATCTCATAAATTTGAGGCAGGGGATTCATAAACTACCCATTTCTTGTGAAGTATCTTCCACAAATATTCCCTTGGATCACCTCCAGGGGAAGAGCACTCTCTTTTTCAATTCTGTCTGTAGCTCCTTCAGAAACCTAAAAATGGCATCTGGAGGGAGTTCATATGCAGAAAACTCTAATAACCCTTTGCTATACGGGTGTAACCCCAAAATTTCAAAGGGCTTCTCAGAGGGGTTGCCAAACCTTTCTCTGTTCCCAGACAGGGATCAGGCAATAACACAACAGTGCCCACAGCTGTGGGACCAGGGATGAGGGCTGGGCTGAGATGTCACCCTTGAGCAGTATAGGGAGGCTCCTGGCAAGACTCCCAGGGCTCCTTCTCTGGTCTGTCCCACATCAGGGCTGGGCTGCAGCTCTGGCAGGCAAGCCCTGAGGAGGAGCCAGAGGAAGGAGCTGCAGAAAAAGCTCAAGGAAGAAAAAACAACTGTTTGGTTTTGCTTTAGGACAGAACACAAGCAAGATAGGAAACAACTGATTTACCTAATCATGTTTTTAATTATCACAATGGAAAGACAGGGTACATTGACAGTGCTGAATAATCCATCGCAGACCAAAATCACCCAAACTGCAGCCTCATCTTTTATTTTTGCCTTTTCTGCACTCACAGAAGGGTTGAAAGTTGATAATGGGGGAGGGTCCTCATCTGCACTGTACTGACTTGCAAAGGCAGTCATCCAAAACTAATATTCTGGGTTGAGTTCCTGGAGAGGGATGTTGGGGTTTTGTGGTGGGGAAAGGCTGGCAACCTTGACTCTGATCTGTAAAATTCTTCCTTTACCCCTTACACATTTATTAGCTTGTTTTCACACCTTGCCCTCTTTGAAGGATTATATTCAGTAACACGATGGAGTCTGGAGCTTCAGTCTTCAAAGGTGCATTCAAGCTTGAAGCAAACCCTGGCACCCCAAAAAATCCCCCCCACTGAAGGTCAGATCTACATTGATTGGCTTCCTAAATTTTCCCTGCCTTTCTGTTTTTCGTAAGAACTGTGCAACTTATGTGTGTTCTAACTCATCCTTCTTAATAAAAATACCATATCTAGAGTTTTAACTGCCATATGTCCTATATAGGCATATGAAGCATATTTCTTTTTAATTCATATTTTATTGGAAACCTTACAAAGCACACAGAACAGATGCCAGTACATCAAATTCATCATGCTGAGCCTTGATTATACAGACCCTGAAGCCCCAACACTGCCATACAATCCTTCCTTTCAGGAAATAAAAGCCAAAGACCAGTTTTCCCGCAGGACCACTTGTGGGTAGAAGCTGAAGCCCTTATTACCGGAGGTTCCTTGGATACGATTTAAAGTTTGAAAGTTCCTCATATAGCTGTTCACTCATCATAACGTGCCTCTCAAAGCCTAGGCATGCTGCTCCAAGGAGGAACACCCGTCCAAAACCAGGGCAGCACTTGGCCAAATATCTACTACGAGCTTAGTAACAGCAGCCTTCTCTTTTTCTCTGAGGAGTGCAGCAGATAAGGAGGGATACAGGAGGGTGCAACAGCACAAACAACCACCACCAGGAGCTGCTACTGTGTGTGAGGAAATGCCATGTCAGCTACAATAAAACAGGGTCATCACCTGAACCAAATCTACTTTGCAAAGAGGAGTTTAAAAAGTTCCCTGAGAGCGTGATATGCTATGCCATGACCAAATACCAATTAAAAATAAATGAACAGAGCAGATTCTCACTGGCCTGGCATTTCCTCCTATAGCTTGTGGTGCAAATCAAAGCATGATATACTACAAAATTTTAGATATATTTACATGTGTTTGGGCTGACCATGTTTACTCACTCAGGGTTTCCACTCCACCACTTGTTAATGCATTTGGCATGGTCTCATGTAAATACATCTAGGATTTCAAAGGAAGGTCATTCTCTATTTCCCCCTCCATACAGAGGGAATATGCCAGAACTATGCTGAGGATATGGAATGAGATCACTCAAGATCAGAGTCACTGTGGGTGGGTAACGATGAGGTTACCCCTATGGCGTATGTTGCTGTATTCCAAACCCTCATTATAGTTATGATATATTCACAGGAACACAACAAAACCGTTTTTTAAACTGTTCCTTGATTTTAAGTCTACTTGCTGCTTTATGGAAGTCACTCCTGCAGTAATTTTCTGCTGGTGTAATGCTAAATGGCAACAAATAGGGAAAAAAAGGCAGCAGAGGTGGTGAATGAGGAATATTCACAACAGAGGAACACAGAAAAGGGAATGTAAGGAAAGGATGGTGGAGGAGAATGAGAGAAAACCAGGGCACCAGCATGCATACGAAGGTGTAACTTCAGAACAACTCTAAGCCCCTGTTTGTAAATCACTACTAGGAGTCAGATGTGTGTGTAGATCCCAGTACCCACATGCCAGGCTGTCTTGGTTTGAAAGACAGGTGTCTGCTAAGGAAGGCAGAAGCCTCCCTTGGAATGGCAGATGTAACCCCCTTCCCTCCGAATTATTATAATTTTGAAATCAAGGGCTTTTAGGCAAGGATGTGGGAAAATAGGAATAACAGTTCTTTACTATTCTATATATAACCAGTCAAACAAGCAGCAATAACTATGGCAGTAACAGCAAACAATCACAAACCCAGTGCCAGCCTTCTCGGCTGTCGGGCCCTTTCCCCTCGGGTGCAGTTCCGCTCGCAGCCGGCAGGGGCGCTGGCGGCTCCCGGTGAGCAGGGCAGGTGCGATGGTTTCCCCGCGGCTGCAGGGGGCGCTCCGGAGCGAGCTCGGGGAGCACGCGGCACCAGTGCCCTGGGGTCCCGGGGAAGGATGGAACAAAGGCTTCACAAACCCCTGGGCAGCCGATCCCGGTGT
Organism: Corvus kubaryi; assembly: GCF_017639235.1. Classification (NCBI taxonomy): domain Eukaryota; kingdom Metazoa; phylum Chordata; class Aves; order Passeriformes; family Corvidae; genus Corvus; species Corvus kubaryi. Next base: position 1,259,130 of record NW_024582061.1, on the reverse strand, counting down.
CCGGCCGGAACTTCGGGAACAGCAGGCTGGAACGGCAGGCTGGAGCAGCAGGGACGAGCACAGATCCCAGAGGACAGACGAGATGTATCCAAACGGGGAACCCCCTGGAGGTCGGGCAGGCAGGCAGGGTGAGCAGGGCTACAGCGTAGCGAAAGCTCGAAGCAGCAGCGGGGCAGGGCAGCCACAGCCCAGCCTCCAGCAGGGCAGGGAAAACAGCTTTGGGATCCCGGCGTTGTTTCCAGCAGAAAGAAAAACGGCCGAAGAAAAAGAACCAGCAGCTCCTTTCTCTGCAGCTTCTCTCTCCGAACGCCGAGAGCGATCTGACCCCACACCCAGGTGAAAACAAAAGAGTAGCCAGGTCTTTTGTCTTCTCTTAAGTGCGGCCATTTGTCCCCTAGCAACATGCATATGGGAAAAAAATTCTTTAGCAGGAAAAAAACTAGGACTAAACTAAAACCCCAACACAGGTCAGGGGAGCCTCTCTGCACTCAGAGTCAGATTCACTACACTCAGAATTAGACCCCGTCAAGTCCAGTGCTTCTCTTTTGTTATTTAGAGCTTTTCAGTCAAAGCAAAGCTTCTTGAAACTCACCCAAGCAATGGAAGTTGCAAAAATTTCAGGGGTTTTTGGTCAAAAAGGTTTCAGTGCTACATAAGAAAGGAGATGCCACTATCAAATATAAAACGCCTGCAGCAATTTCTTTCCTGTGTATGTCCAGGCAATTGCCCTGGTCCTTGCTCAGGCAGTGCCCTGCATGCACAAACATCAGTTCTGAGCCCATGTGATGTGGATTTTTTTCATATTTATTCCATGCTGTTGGGGAAATAAAGTCTATATTGGTTTTTAGCTTTATTTTTTAGACTTTATGGTAAAGAGTTTTGAATTTATTTTTCTTAGAATAGAATTTTATTTCTTTAAAATACATCTGGCTAGTTGGCATAAAATGAAACTATAGCTGGCTCAGTCCCTAGAGTTTAAAGGAATATTTCTGGTCACAGGGGATTTAGCTCAGAATTTATTTCAGTATTATGCACTTGAGGATTAAGGCAAAATAAAATCTATGCAACACTTACTACTTTATATTTAAAATTTAGAACTGCTTTGAAAAACCCAGCCAGAATTTTTTTTTTAAACTTGTAAAAGATTACTGTTAATCTTTCAAGTTTTAATGCTGAAGTTATCTCTGTAGAAACTGTACATATCTGTGAAACACCTGTTTGCATAAAATGACAGGATTTGTTGAAGTCATACTTCAAATGGGTATCTTTGGTTTTTTATTTCTTTTCAAGAATGCACCACATTGCCAATCCTAAATCTTCTTCTGCACTTAGGATGGGATTTCTGAAAGCACTTTTTTTCACATCTAACTCTAACCTACCTCAATCCCAATAGTGGCTTAAGTGGGAGCAGGATTATGTCATCTCAGAAGACTTTTGAAAATCCAAAATTGCTCCTTATTATTACTTCATTTAGGTCATGATAACTCATTTTTGCAGAGTACTGAACTAACACTCTTAAGAATACAGTTTTCCATGGCTCAAGAGGAATCTAAGATGGAACTTTGACATCTGGATTTATAAAAGCCCAGAAATACTGGGCTTTCACCCAGGTCTGGGTGTGAGGGACCAGCTGCAGGACTGATGCCCAGTGCTGTGGAGCTCACAAGGCAGTTTTGAGCAGGTGTAAAAAGATGCAGCTCTTCTGAGACATAATTGTCATGAAACTATGGCAGCTGAGCTCCTTATGTCAGGCTTAAAACAACCTCTCTATCATTTACTGAGTGGTTTATGGTACTCAGGGGCAGTTGGTACCCCTAGGTGAGATGCTACCTGTGGAGCTGCCTCCAGCCCTGGGGTCGCAGCACAGAAAGGACATGGAGCTGTTGGGGAGAGTTCAGAGGAGGCACCAAGATGACCAGAGGGATGAAGCAGCTCTGCTGAGAGGAAAGGCTGAGGGAATTTGCTTTTTTCAGCGTGGAGAAGAGAAGCTGCAGGGTGACCTCATTGTGGCCTTCCAGTGCCTGAAGAGAACCTGCAACAAAGATGGAGAGAGACTATTTACAAGGGCCTGGAATGAAAAGTCAAGGGGGATGGCTTCCCACTGACAGAGAGTAGGCTTAGATTGGCGGTTAGGAAGAAATTTTCCCTGTGAGGGTGGGGAGGCCCTGGCACAGGTTGCCCAGAGAAACTGTGGCTTCCCCATCCCTGGAAGTGTCCAAGACCAGGTTGAATGGGGCTTGGAGCAGCCTGGGATAGTGGAAGGTGTCCCTGCCCATGACAGGGGGTGGGATGGGATGAGCTTTAAGGTCTCTTCCAAGCCAAACCATTCTGTGTTTCCATGATTTTGACATCCTGATGGTCCTCAGAAGGAACTCCTATAGAGGGCAGCACAAAGCCTGTCCCTGACTTCGGTGATTCACAGAAAGCATGGTGTCCACATGATGACAAACCTCAATGCTGTCCTGATGCATCCTCTCCATCCTTGTTTCTCCCATGTGTGTGTCCAGCTCTACAGCCGACTGTAAAACTCCTGGCCACACAGTCCCCAATAGCAGCACCTGCGTGCACTGCAACCAGTCTGAGCTAACACTGCAACAGAAAGAGGGTACAGTCAGAATATCTCTTCTCTCACCAAGCTAAACAGCAGTAGGTCAATATAATAGAGCAGTAGCAGATCAATACAGGTTTATGAGCTGATTTCTAAAAAGCAAAAGCACAAATGTAAAAATGAACTTGTTTCCTGCTTTCCAGTGTAACACCACTTTCCTTACATCACATTCAAATATTATCTTGCCCTTTCAGCCAGCTCCAACTTGACCTGACCACAGCAAAACTAACAGCTCTTGTGACCTTCTTTGCCATATGTCAATTCAGCTGAACTAAATTTTTGTATGAAACTATCCAGCTCAGATGAGGGGCACTTTTTAGTTCTTGGGAAGAAGAACAAACAGCAATGCTAAGAAGGACACAGAACTTCCAGAAACTAGCAAAAAAAGGAGAAGCTCAGAGAAACTCATCACACCAATGAGCAGTGAGACTTGACAAACCCGTGTTAAATGGAGGAACCATAGTAGCACACTCAGCTCATTGCTTCCCTTCAGAACAGGCATTCTATAATTTATTTTTTTTTCTCATCTTTAGTTAAAGTTTGATTGAAACTCAGCCCTGCCTATTTACTCATCCACAGCTTCACAGCCCAGTAGTTGTGTTTGAGAAGCAGAAGTGGTTTTGTGCAGGGTTTGTGGATATATCCACCATGGGAGGAGGAACTATTTTTAGACGTATCCTGATGCATCACTGTGTTTATGTAGAAAATTTAAAAACAGTTGGTTAGAGAAAATTTGACTTCTCTGTTAGCACATGAGTGAGAGCTGACTCACATTTTTATTATCTGAGTGGGTCTCATCTACTGGAACCACTGTTTCCAGTAGTTGTATCTTGTATTTCTCACATCATCAGTTCCTCCTCTGCATGTCTCTCCCACACATATTTAAACTTTCAAGTATCAAGAATAAGGGAAATAGAAACACCCTATTCATTTCAGGAGGCAAAATAAACCACTCTTTTGGGGTTAGAATCAGAACAACAATTTCAGGATACAGCTATTAGTCAATCAGCATCTCCAAAGTGCTTTGTGCAAAAGTTTTCTGGAAGACCAAAATGAAGCCCCAGCAAGGAAAGGCTGCCATGATTGTAACAGAGAAGTCTTTGCTAAGCTATGCCAAGTAAAGTAAATTATGAGTGATCTTTAAGAGATAGGGTTTTTTCAGTGTGATATTTTCACATGAAGACTAATACACTTGAGAATTTTGTTGCATCAGACAAGTAAACACAGAATCATACCCCTGGAAGCCATCTGAAGACAGTTTATAATGCACACTCCTATCCTAGGACCAGCCCTAAGTTTTTCAGTTCTCCAAAACCTTTATCTAGCCACTCTCATGTTCAGTGATAGAAATGACACCAATTTCCTAGGCAGTCTGGTCCTAGTGATTCAGATTCTTACTATTAGTTTCTTTTTCTAATGTCTATTTAAACCCAGTCCTTCTTCTAGACCCCACTGGCATAAGGACCAGAGTTTTCTTTCTCTCATTGCGACTTACTGCTGTGGAAAACAAAATTTCATGTAAGAGGAAACATGATTTTTCTGAAAAACAAACAGTGCTTGAGATTGCGAAATACGAGGGCTTCTTCATGCTTTGTATTTGTTTTAATGTTTTCATGCATGTCTTTTCTCACTGGTTTTAGTCAAAATCATTATGAAAAAAAGCGCTGTTTTTGTTGGTGTCTCAGAAATGTAGTCCCAATCTGATTATGCAATAAATCAGAAAAGGCAGACTACTCTCATGGGACTGAAATGCTGGTTTCTGGACCAGAATGGTTTCAGAAAAGCTAAACATTTAGATTTTTATCTGAACCAAGCTATGTGAGGCTCTCCCATCACTTGTTAGTAGTCTGGTTTTTCACCTCCAGAGATTTCAGTTTAAGTCCTGGTTTGGGTCACAGTGAGAATGAGTTTGGTGGCTTGCATCTTAGTGGACTTCTGTCAACAGTGAAAAACCACCACACAATCCTGCACAACTGGAAAGTTCTGCTTAAAAGAAAGCCTGGACTGGAATATCAGAGGTCATTACAAGTCAGGACAGAAGGGTAGTGCCACAGCTGCATGGAGAATTGGGAACAGCACCTGACACAAAGAAGTCCAGGGACAAGCACTATACATTAGCTGCTGGCTTAAACTGGGACATATTTATTGTTTGTCCAAACTTAATGAGTTTGTCAAACTCATTTTGAAACAATAACTTCACCTATTACTAAAAATATCTGATGAGAACCTCATACTGAGCAATGATGACAAGGAAAGCAATCTCAGACACTGCACTTTAAATGAAATGGTTTGGAATATGCTTTACCATCATCCCCACAGAAAATAGCTATTAGAGAAATGATTTGTTGTACAAAAATTTTTCTGTACGAAGGTCTCTTAAAAAGTTTGATACTGTTGACCTCAAGGGAAATACAAAAAATAAAGGAAGTCATAGAAAATGGTGAGTTGCAGATCAGAGTATGGATTTTACATTTACCATACTAAAAAAATAAGCCTGAAGTAAAATTAAAAAATGCAAATAATGTCTTTCTCACCTTTCACTCCAGTTGCCCTTTTCTCCTTCAGTCATACACACACAGGAAAAAAAATCCTTCTCAGTTGCTCTGCAAACATATAGACACAAAAAGAAGTAGAAGTACTCTTGTTTATAGGCAGATGCCAAGCACAGGCTTCTCAGTTCAGGTGTTCCAAAGCTTCAGATGCCAAGTGAAAGAGCTCACTGTCCTGTAACCCAAAGGACTAAGAGGATTTCCCACCAACTTTTTTTGAAAGTTCACAACTGCTTTTGGTCTAGAGATGAAAAGATTTTTTTCCTCCCATAGGAGTATCTGAGGAAAAACCAAATGGAAATGAACAGAGTTCTGTGCTGTGAGTGTGGATGTCACTTCAGGTACTGGCAAAAGGCTGGGAATTCAATCACCCATGCTGGAATTTGCAGCTTTTATTAAATAAAACCAGAACAATTGTGCTTTTTTGTTTGTTTGTTTATTTTGTTACCACAGTTGCACTAGAAGCTTGTACCCCCCATGGCAGGGGGGTTGGAGCTGTGTTATCTTTAAGGTCTTTAAGGTCTAACCAATCTATGATTCTGTGATTTAGAGGACAAAATAAATAAGTAAAAAATTAGTTTTCCTGAGTTTTTGGTGTGTCTAAAGTGAGACTGGAGTCATGTGAAAAGTCACATGCATCTCAGCAGAATATCAGCCATGAAGAGGGAAGCTAGAGTGACCCACATAATCTTAAAAAATGGGCTTGCACCCCAATCTTTCAATAAAATTTATTAAAAACATGGAAACAATCCCTATGAGAACTAAGGCATTGGTTTTATCATTCATTTGCAAATATCAATTTTAAATATCTATTTTTCTGATGCTTTATCTATAGGTTATTTTCTGAAGAATTCAAGTTCAAAATACATTTCACCTTGATAACAGCTTTCTCATACAGTGAAATCTACTGCATAATACAGTAACCTTAACAAACATGTTCTTACAGTAGTTTTCATCAAGTTTTTAAATTTCACATTATTGATACCCACAGCCCATAGCAGAATGTCAGCTGTGGAACTGGATCAAAATTCAATTCTCCAGTCCCTTATGAAGGGGACAATAGATATTCAACTATGCATCAGCTGAGGAGAGGTAGAAGAGTTTGTATTCTCAGCAACAAGACCGATGGATTTATGGGAACAGTGAAATAAAAATTAATATAAATGTAACAAGAGTTAAAAAACATACATTATTCTATTTTAAAATGGAAACACAAGAAAGCAGATCTTGGTAAACAAGTGAAATGCCCTTAAAACAAAAGTCTCTTGAAAGCCGCTTCACAGCAAGTGAAGGTTCCACACAGTTCAAGTGTTTGCTAATGTCCACCTCAGAAACATCAGGGATCAGCTTGATGCATTTGAAGACGCTGATTACAATCCCATTAGCTGCTGTATCAGCTGTGTTCACAATTTAAGAGCCTGAACCTAACCAGGCCTCAAGCCTTCAAGAAGAGGACTGACCCCACTAGTGAGCTCCTGCTTCACAACCCCATTTAAAGCATTTATTTTTGAATGAAAAGTAACAGAAGCCTCGATTCTTTCGAAGCATTCAATTCCTCATAGTGACTGTTTCTGCAAGAATATAAATTACCAGATGGGATTTCTGCAACCAAATTCCACTTCAGACAATAGCAGCTTGATGAAGATCTACATGCACTTTTGTGTTGAAATGCTATTGCCAATGTCTTGCCGTGCTGCCATTTTCAGCTTGGAAATAGACACATTTCAGGAACTGTAAAATGTTCTTGAGCATGTTCAGGACCTGCAACAATCTGTAGCATATAGTAATTGAATCAGCATGGTAAACTTCTGTTTGGAGCCCATTAAAGTCAAACTTACTAGAATAGCCTGCTTCCAAATATAGTACAAATGCAGATTGAATGCAATGATCAGATAATAAGATCAAAAACACAGAGGAAGTGCTTTCTTCCAAAACACATAATTAAATTGTAGATCTCACTGGTACAGGAGGCTTTGAGATTGAGATTAAAAAAACCATCAGATAAATACGATGACAATCCATCTGTCAGTAGCTATAAAAAACAGGAGTGCAGACTGAACCTCTGGCTGGGAGAAGCACCAAGAGAAGTATTTAAAGTAAAATACAAAATCTCAAGGCGATTCCTGTGCAGAGACATGTTCTTTTTCCTCCTGTCCTGCTCAGGAGCAAGTCAACAATCAGAAAGGCAGCACATAGTGGTATGGAAAAAGTTGCATGAAATTGCAACCTCCCTCTTTCCTTAGTCATTATGGAAGTGCTAAGCTTTTTGCCTCCAGACTGTAGATGTCACCTGAGGAGGGGTCATTGCGAGTGACAAGCTTTGTTTTCAAGCCAGGAAGGGTTATAGCGAGGATTACAATTAGCCCCATCTTTACTGGCTGCACACATTAGAAGAATTGTCTTTAGAAAACAAAAAGATGTGGGAACTAATTGGCTTTTCCTTCCCCTTGCTTATCAGTCACACCTGCAGCTGGAATCAGTAGGAACAAATGGGATTGCCACTACCTGGGGCTTCCCCAGTGGCCAGCACGGGTAAGTTATACACTATAGTCACTATTTCCTGGCTGCAGGGCAATTGTTTATTGCATATGTTATTTACACAACAGAATTCTGCAAAGGCAAGAGAAGTCTGGGTCTGCATGTGAATTCGCCCTGATAAATACACCATCCTACTTCTTTAAAGCAACTTTTCTACTAAATTGACTCCCTGGGCCATTCCATAGAATCCCAGATCCATTCAGGTTGGAGAAGACCTCCAAGGTCATTGAGTCCAGCCTGTGACTGATCCCCACGTTGCCACCCAGACCAGAGCACTGAGTGCCACGTCCACTTGTTCCTTGGACACCTCCAGGGATGGGGACTCCACCACCTCCCTGGGCAGCCCCTGCCAATGCCTGACCACCCTTTTGGTGAAGAAATTCCTCCTGATGTCCAGCCTGAACCTCCCCTGGCACAGCTTAGGGCTGTTTCCTTTTGTCCTGTCCCTTGCTCCCTGAGATAAGAGCCTGACACTCACCGGCTGCACCCTCCTGTCAGGAAGCTGTGGAGAGCCAGAAGGTCCCTTTGTGCCTCCTTTTCTTCAGGCTGAGCCCCACCAACTTCCCCAGCTACTCCACACAGGACTGACTCTCTAGGCCCTTTACCATATTCCTAATGTGGTATCATAGCTCTTTCAGAGTCAATGAGAAAAATCTGTAAAATACAACTCCACATACACTATTTCAGAGCAGACTGGATGCTGTCAGATTGGACAAACAATTAAGATTTTGTAGGCTTTACTCCCAATGATAAGAATGGCTGAATGAGCTGGATGGGGAAGAATTGGAGCATTATGAGACTTGTGTTTGTGTTTCTGCAATGACAGGGGAGAATTTAGATGAAACCATTCTGCTGTCTGTGGCTTTAATGAAGACCACTTGCCTTGCCTAATCAAAAAAACAAAAAGTATATAGTTGAGATCCAAAAATATCTTGGTTTAATGACGCACACAGGCAGAAGTTTGTAAGTGGGTAAACTTCCTTGCTGCACAGCCTCAGTGCACCTGTGCAACAGCTGGGTTTAATCTGTTGAAGACTGTATTTTAGGAGCCATTGCCGGATTTTAGGCTGGAAGCAGAATAGTGCCCCACCCAGCCATGTTCCAGTCCACAAACTACTTTTAACATTTCAGCAAGGGTAGAACAATTGTATTCTGCGGGTTAAAGAAATCCAGGGATGATCTATATGTTGTTGGGTGTTTAAAGAGAAGAAAAAGGAAAAAAAAAAAGAGGGCAGTTCAGCCAACAAGGAAACAACCTAATCATCTGGTCTGGTGCAGCAAACAGAACATCTAGACTTACCGATAAACATGATTGATACTTGTGCTACATTCATTACAGAACAGTATGGACAAACAGGATTCTGATCAATACCAGCTAAGTTTATGATTTTCACAGTTTCATTAGAAATAAGATCTGCACTTCTTCCATATCTTTCAACAGTTACATGTATTAATAGTCTGTACCAACAAACATACAGACATAGACATAAAGATCAAATACTCTGTCCAAGGGCCAAGCACAAATAACTATCAGCAAATGACAGAAGGGTAAATAAACAAGGCTCTAAAGCCTACAGGCTTTCCCAGCAGCGATTTAGGAGACCTATCTTTGGACATTTCTTTCCTCCTCCCCCTCCAATCATGGGTAAAATCTTGATACCACTGACCTAAGTGGAGCCAGGTTTTTAACCATTAGCCTTGCCATATACATCCATCTGTTAAACAGATGGTATGAGATCAGGGTATGATCTCATACCTTCTCAGGTACAATATCAAACCCCAAAGCATCTAGAGAAAAGGATCTGCATGTGACGAGACCACCTCGGCACCACTGCTTCACCATGAAGATGAGAAGAGCTCTCTTTTCCAAACTTGCAGAAGGCAGGTTTTTCAAAAAAGGACCATAAAAGTGTTGGTAAGATCTGACACTGCAGGACACTATTCCTAAGGTTCGACACACTCCTTGATACACTGCCCCTTCTCCCTTCTATTTTTGAAGCCGCTCTTCTAGCACTGAAGATTGCTGGACTGAAAAGTGAAACACATAATAAAATCAACCAAAATTATTACTGAAAAAATAAACCCTCCTTAACACTGTGATTAAACTGTCAATTTATGGCCCTCTGGAAAAGTTATTCCACCAGCAGTCAATCCAGTCTACTGATGCTTCCTACCCATTCAGAATCTAATGTAGCATCTCAGTGCTACTTGGCAATGTTCTGTTCTATAAATCACAAAATCATTTAGCCTGAAGATCTCTAAAAACATCAAGTCCAATTGTTAACCTAACACTGCCAAGGCCACCACTAAACCATGACCCGAAGTGCCATATCCATGACTTTTAAACATGTCCAGGGATAATGACTTTACCATTCTCTGGGCAGCCTGTGCCAGTGCTTGACAACCGCGTCTGTGAAGAAATTTTCCTTAATGGCCAACTGCATCTCCCCTGGCACAGCTTGAGGCCATTTCCCCATGTCCTGTCTCTTGTTATTTGGGAGAACAGACCAATCCCAATCTGGCTGCACCCTCCCGTCAGCGAGTTGTAGAGAGTGAGAAGGTTCCCCCTGCACCTCCTTTTCTCCAGGCTGAGCCTCCCCAGCTTCCTCAGCTGCTCCTGGTACTCCAGCCCCTTCCCCAGCTCCCTTCCCTTCTTGGGACATGCTCCAGCCCCTCAATGTCTTTCTTGTAGTGGGGAGCCCAGAACTGCCCACGGGATTTGCAGTGCCTCAGCAGTGCCAGCACAGGGACACTTCCTCTTTCTATCAGCTACAGATCAACATCCTCTCATCTGTGGCCCATCTCATACAAAGTGAAGCTGCTCCTCTCAAGGGACTGATGAAAACTTATTCCACAAGCCATGACATTCCATTGGTTAGACATCCATCAAGGGCTGGGACCCTGGATTGCGTTCCTTGTTTTGGGGCCTAATTATGTGTGACCTTAAGTGCCATCGTAACCACAGACATTAAGAATCCTCCTGAATCCAGTGACCAGGACCAAGCTCTGGGAGAAGCTCTGCTTTAGATCAAAAAGGTCACTCAAGGCTGAATGAAGTGGGAACACTTGCTTTTCATTTTAATGAGTGAGAGGGAGGGCAACTAGCTGCAGTTGACCTGAAGCAAATGTTTTTTCTATAAGTTTTGCTGAACTGGAAAATCAACTTTTCACAAAGCCCCTAATCAACACAGGCTTTCATGTTGAATACAGATGGATAAACCCCACCATTGCATATTGCATTTTTTTCCTTAGAAATACTATTATTTTCTTCCTCTGTTCCATTTTTCCTGGGAATTAGCTTCACTTACACTAACCTGAAAGTTTGAGCTTAGACACTTAGAGGTGCAAGGTGAGATCCCTAATCCACTAGTGCAGTGACTCTATGAAAATTAGAAAACCTTCTCATTTTAAAGATTTATCAATGAGTTTCAGTTAATCAAGCACAAAAGAAGGATCTCAGCCTGCATATAATTTAACACTAGAAGGAAAAGCAACTTACCAGACACATGCATTAAAAAATAAGAAGTAAGCAAAACCCCAGCCCTTTGCCCAAATAAACCAGCAGATTTCTGAGTTGTTGAGGCTGTGGGGTGAGGAGACAACGCTGAATTCCCGTGGTGTGAGAATATGTGTACACCAATTATATCTTGAAACATACAACTCATGGTATTATTTGGAGGACGAAAGTTTCACCACAATAGAATGTGAGAGGGTCTTTCTGTCAGTGACAAGCCCTTTCACATGTCTTTTCCCTGAAAAGAATGGAATGTCAGCACACCGAGTCACTTCTGCATCTCCTGTCACCATATTTTTCTTTCCCATGCTCATCTCAGCCAGCTGTGACATTGTCCAAGCTCATCTTTATTTGAGCAGCAAGGTGGCCCTGCCAGGCAATTCCCACCCTTGTACATGGCTCTTGCTGGTCTTGGCCATATTTCATCAGACAGATTAACAGGGACAGACAGACAGCTGCCTGACTTATAGACAGATAGCTGGTGGATGGTAGAGCTCTGAAAGTAAACTCAGACTCTAAACTTCATTTGTTCATGGTTTAGTTCTTCTCAAGGGCTTCAAAGCAAAAATTAGCATGTTTTCTCACAAGACTTCCTTAACAAAAAGCTCTGCAGAAATTCCTTTTGCACAAATTCCCAAGATGTTGCAGTTTCAGCACAGCTTTATGCAAATCTCATTTTTAAATGGCAGCTCTGATTCTTCTACTCACCTTTGCTTTCATGAAGCAACAAGAGATTTTGACAATTGACTTTGGGGTGCTCACCATGTGTCAACTGTGACTTCGATATGACCACGCTATTTTCTTTCTCAAATATTTATATTAACAGTACCCCTGAATGGTTAAGAAGCATTTTGAATTTCCCATTTGTAAAACAGGAATTAGGGAACCACATCCCCAACAAATCCACAATAAAACGCGAAGTCTGAACATAAGCATCTAAGGTCCTCACGGCAAAATTTGGACTCAAAATCTGAGCACATTTTTCTCAAACACACTGTCTAGACAAAACATTTTTCAGTAAAAAAATGAATAAATAATATAAGTAATAATAATGTAAGTATAAGTAATAATTATTAAGTAATATTTAGGTTTTCCCACTATACTTGCACAAGACTGAAACCTTCTCATCAGAAAAGGGAGGTTTTATTCTTATCTCATGGAAAAGCCTGCTTGGGAATTACATACTAGGAGGAGTCTTTAGGTCTAAAATTGTTTAAGGAATCTGAGCATACCAAAACATGCTTCCTATATTGGGTTCAATCCCAAACTCAACTGACTTTGTTTTCAGCATCTAAAGAAAATGTATTCAAATTTGTTCAGTTTTATCTGAACAGGAGTCACTGGACCTACTTGGGTTGAATAACTGTGATGGGACAAGAACTGCATTGACCTGAGGAAAAAAAAGCTGCCAGTCTCAGAACACAAGGCTGCATTGCCCAGAAGATACAGGCACTGTAGGGATGGAACCACAGATGATAGATTCTCTGGCCACAGGCAGGTGTAATAGCACATGTTACTGACCCAAAGCTCCCACCATCAGGATGCTCATTCCCAAGACAGGAGCTAGAACTCCTGTAGAAAATTACTCCCAGATTATTTGCATCTACTCAGACAATTGCATTCAGTATGTAAAAATCTTGATTGGCATTAAGAAAAGCAGATCACTTTGGCGAAGACCTCCCTCTTGCCAGAAGTGACAGCTCAGTGTCTCTCAGCTCCAAGCCTCGCTCTCAGCTCTGCAGCTCAGTGACAACTCTCTCGGTGTCTCTCAGCTCCAAGCCTCGCTCTCAGCTCTCCAGCCCCTCGTAGTGCCATAGGTTTAGCTGTGACTGAGGTAAGTTGTGTTGGCAACCACCAGCCCGTATAATCGTAATTCCTGTGCAGCTGCTCAGAACTCTAGGCCTCTCCACAGCACTGAGCCTTCAACCAAAACATATTGTTTGTTTCTTTCTGACCACAAGAAGAAGTCTGGTTTCATCATTTTCTTTGGCTACGTTGCCTGACTAAAAACATGCTATAATGCTAGGAACTCCATGCAGCCTCCTCTGGAGCTAAAGCCATACAGTTGCAGTTTACAGTTCTGACTGACAAAGCAGAATAATTCGAAACTGCTTTCATGGCCATGGCACTCACCAAGCAAGCCTTCTTTGTACCCCTCAGTTATACACTGAACTCCCCCATGGGCGTGAAGGTGAAGATACTCGATGAAGGATTTTTAAAAATGGCATGAGAAACGATTTCCAGTGTTGTGCACCTGTAGTGCACAACATAGGAATATTGAGCCAGTATGGGAATGGAATGCCACCCAGCTGGCACAGCATGTGGCTCCTCAGGTGTCAGTTCAGCCTGACAACAGCACCCAAGCCTCCTTGGCTCACCCTAGGCTGCACTGCAGTTTAGGCTTTCCCAGGGTGAAGTGATCTGCTTCACTCCTCTGACAGCAGCTTGGGAACAGAAAGAGAAATTATAACATTTGGAAACATTATTTTCCAAGTTCATGCTCCTCCTGGTTGCTGGAAGAGCTACACTGAATCCTCCTTGTTCTTCATATTCTGCTCACTAATGCTGCTGCCTTTGCCTCCACAGTCCCCAGCTCCCTGGCACATCCCCTGCTGTAAAACACAGCCACCAGCAGAAACTTGTGATAAGCCTCAGTGTGGGTCCAATCCAGTGGTTAATAGAGACAGACAAAACTATACTGAACTGGGACAAATCTGTAAATTTAACTCCCCATCTTTTGTATCATCTAACAGTATGTCAGAAGACCATAACACAGTCTAAAAGAGTGAAAGACAATGTGGTTTCCTGAGACTGGGAGGGACTGGAGCCAGTGGCCCAGGAGGTCCCATCCCTTCCCATGCTCTTCTTTTCTTTCCATGCTCCTTTCTTGCTGCTACACATCTAAATTTAGGCTGTAAACTAATTTTAACTGTAAGGGGCATGGGGTTGACTCTTTTGAGTGTCTGACACACTGTAAGAGCAGGGTAACTAAAACACAAATGCTTGTGTAAATCCATCTTTGATTTTGTAATCAATTTAGTTCACTAATTTGTTGCAGGGATTGGCTGAAGTAACATGCCAGAATTTTTACAGCCTCTCTGCCATAAAACTGACAAGCATAGGTTTTCTGGTTTTGTTTTTACTTCCTTTCAAGTGTAATAACTTCCCTTTTCATAAAATGCCAACATATTCTTTTAAAACTGTCAGGCTGCCATCAACCTGGTCATGATCCAGTGCCAGGCCATAGCCAGACAAGATGAGTTACAAGGTAATCTTTCCTCTGCCAAACAATACAAAGATACTGGCACCTTTTCTCACGGCTGCAAATCAGCTCAAAGGGCCACAGAAATCAGAAACCCAAGAATTACTTCTTCCTCTTTTTGGGGTTTGCTTTGCAAGGAAAGTGGTGTTCTGCAAGGAATTGAATGTTTTCACTAACAGCACGCTGGCTTCTTCCCTTTCTCCAAGCCTTTTCCTCCAAAGAAGTCCTGGATATAATTTTAATGAAATTGAGGATGCCCTCCCCCTCTCCAAGTTGTACACTGGATTCCTGAAGACTGGTTTCAAGGAAACGCTACTCCCAAGATGAAATGCAAAGCAGCTGCACAACTTTGGCAGGGGAGACTGCACAGATGCCACCAAAAAGTGAATCACTGCCTCAGCCTAACTGGAAGTGTATCAATATTCCTAGTCAGGAAGGTCATGTGGTAGTGGAGACCATCCTTCACATCATGTAGAAAAAATAGTACAAAAGGCCACAGAACCAGAGGATGAACCCCATTTTTTCATTTGGCTGACATGGAAAATGAGGCTTTTCAAATCTTCTCAGCTGGTAAATGAATGGTCAGAGTTTTAAGAGAGATCTTTAAAGCAGTGGGAGTTTCACGTGACTTCAAGACTGCACCTACATTCTTTCCTGCTATAATCCCACCAAACTTGCTTTTAAAGGATTTGAAATGTATGTGGATGGTACCAAACTTTCACCTCCTTCCTCCATCTCTCACTTGGGTATTCAAAGGAGGGCATGCCAGCCTCTTAATTTAATAGCTCTGGAAGGACATCAAGAATTGTGATGAAAACAAGTGTCTCCATGCAGGACTTGCTGGGATAAATGCAGAACCACCAGGTTTGCACATGAAGAGAGCAGGTAGGGATTGTAAGAAGATCCAGTTAGTGCTTCTGGGAGAATATTCTTTTTTTTTAAAAACAGTTTTAATTTTATGACCACAAAGTATACAGTCAACCTAGAGATATTAGTGCATCAACCCTTCCTCATTCCAATTTGTTGCGCAACACAGTACTTATGTTTTGCCAAGCTGAGAAAAGTTCACCTGGACACTGACTGGAGTCTAGCTGGTTTTCATTTTGTCTACATGGCACCACTGGGAACAGAAATTCCATGAGCCAAACCCTGCCTTCAACTCAATGTGGACAACTCCCTGTTTCCAATAAGGCAGAACAATGCTAAGTTAAAGGCAGGATTTGCATCCACAGTAGCAACATAGTTAAAAATGCCAAGACATACTCAAAAACTGAAACAGCCACACACTCTGGCAATGCTTGCAACAATAAAAGTATAAATATTAATTTCTTTCACAACAGCAAGCATATAGGGTATTATCAGGTAGTTGCTGGTAATGGTGTGTTATGGAGTGATAATGGTATGGAGGAAAGCTGAAAGGACTTCTCGAAGTAGAAATGTCCTCTACAAAGCACTGAATTAACTAATATATTAATGATACTCATTGCTATAATTACTTGGTATTAGAACAAATATCCACATATGGTACTTGCAAAAAAGCCCATACAAGTATAGTATCCATCATAAACATCCTTTTTGAAAACTGGGACTATCATTGGAATTTAGTCAGCTTTGGGCTCTACACAAATAATTTAGCAACACACAATAGCCATTTATCAGAGAATTCCAGCAAGGTATTATCTTTGGGAAATGTGAATAAGAATTTCCAGAAGTAGGTTACAGGTCCCCAGACTGGTAAGGGCACAGAACTCCAGTATTCACAATTCCAGTGTTTGCACCTTTTAATCCAACATAATGTATCATTGGAAAGGTAACGTTTGCAGTCATGTTAGAAATCCCAACCCCCCAAGCACGCAATATTAGAGAGACGGCAGCTGAATATCAAACACACTGAATTTTAACATACGAAGTTTGAGACACGAATACAGAAAATGATAGGAAAACTTTCACAATATTCAGCTCAATTGTTCCAGAAACATGAAAAGAATGATTAAAGAAAATAAAAAAGAAAGGTGACACAGCTCACTGAAAGCATGAAGTGATTTAGGAGTTTGTCTAGTTCTGCTTAGGAAGCCAAATGAACCACTCACCAAAGGAAAATGATATCCAGTAAGGAAAGCAAATCAGATGAATACACAATTTACACACCGTCTAGATAAGAGATATTTACCTTCAGATAACTTTAAATTCAACTACTGAAATCAAGTATTTCCGGTCTCCAAAACTCTTGTGACTTATACCAACATCTTTATAGCTCTAATCCATGTAGTTGGAGATGAAAAAAAAGAAAAAGAAAATTAAACAGAGCTTGAGGTACCTACACTCCAACTCAATCTGTTACTGCATACACAGCAAGATAAGGTACAGTCAATAAGGAAGTCCTCAGGCAATCTTCTGCCTATAGAACACCCCAAACAAAGTAGTCCTCTTTTTTCTTGCTCAGTATTTTCATTTGAAATGTTTAACTAGAAAATGGGGTTAGATTAAAAACAGATTTCCAGGGAGAGCTGCACTTCAGCTGCACGCCAAAGCTCAGTGCAAAATATTAGACATGCAAGCCATGATGGAGAAACCAAGTTTCCACTCTTAAATTTATATAGCATAATTAGAAAAAAATCTACTCAGAAAAATATTTTAAATATATTTTGGTGGTTAAGCAGCACTTTCCTGTCTGATGACATAATCATATTCTTTACATCAAATCCAACTTCACCCAAGAGCAGCTTTTTACTTAAGTCTAGTAGTATAAAAGTATATTAAAACTGATATGAAGTTGAATTTTACATGTGCTTCAAGACATCTTGAAAAAAGTGGTAAAGGTTGTGTTGGTGCTATTGGAACCCAGTTTCTTTGCTACTACATGAAAAGCCTTTCAAGGTTTCACTGAAGAGAACAATTTAGGTTGGAAAAAACCCTTATGACCCTTGAGTCCAACCACTTCTTCCAGTCCTCTTCTCCTTCCTCCTGTTTTCTGGAAAGCAACAACATACCAGCATAATACTTGTCAGTGGATCATGTAAATCAAACGAAAATGTACCTGCTGGATCTCAGTGGGTCAGGAATCAGCACCAGAATCATTCTCCTCTCAATCGCCACAACATGGCCTATCATAATACCACAGAACTCAGGAGAACAAGCCCCCAGCAACCCCATTTTGCACATCGTGCAACAGTCTTGAGGTTTTTGGACAAAGGCACGTGGACAGCTGTCAGACAAAGGGGAGAGCCTGCAGGTGTGTCCCACCAATGAGCTCAACGCCCCTTCTAGGTGAAAACTCATGTAAAGGGAGCACTGGTTTGATGCCAAAGCTCTAATAACATACCAAATCAATAACTAAGCTAAAAGACTAACCTCATAAAAGACCAACCTAACTCCCCTCTTAAGGAAAGGGCTCACTCTTCTTAGGAAAAAACATGTGCTGTTGGATGTCTAGAGAGTGAACATTATTACAGGCAAGGATCTAGGTGCTGTATGAACCTAGAAAGTAAAATTGGCTCTTGCCTCAGAGAACTCCCAAATAAAGAGGTCAAGGGAGAAGATGCAGATTCAGGCAGACAGTCAAAAGACAAAAGGGACACATGGACAAAGAACAGCCTTGTAAAAGTACCTGCAACAAGCTGTAGACAAAACTGTATCTGCAGGCATTCTTGAGGTGCAGGTTCAAGGAAGATTTTGAAAGAAAAGAACATAACGTGATTTTGTATAACTATAGAAGAATCCTCTAATATATAAGCAGCAGTAGAAGGGAAGCTTGACATACTCAGCATATGGCAGTGCATCATTTTAAAATGAAAAATAATAAAATAGCTCATGAAATGTCACCAACATACCTTGAGCACAGGGTGATATTTTTAAATTATTTATATCTGTTTTGACATTTCAGTATTTACTATTTACCTGCTGTTTTACATTAACGTTGAACTGACTTTATTTTAGCAGGCAGCACTTTATTAACACTCTAAAACGTCAAGTTTCCTCAAAAATGACTTCAACAAGCAATTTGGATGACAGCCAGGTGTGAAAAGCCACCTCTAACCGTAAAGGACTAAGAAATGGAATGAACTTTGGCATGGAGAATATGTCAAGTTCAGTTATTATAAAAATACAGCAAACATGAGAAATAGATGATGTGCCACAGGGAAAAGTCTTACACAGGTTGGTTGCCTAATCCACATTTCTTTCATGGACTCCTAATCATAACATACTGGTGAGTAAAGCAGTGCCAGTGCTGCAAGTTACATTCACACAAACTTTACATACAAACTTTAGCTGTATTTAACATGTTTGCCTTAAAGAAGAAACAGTCCCATGGTAATCTCATAGTCTACCTCAATCCCCCTACCCCAGCCATCCCACAGCTAGCAGGGGATCACTTTTTGCAACACAGACCGGAGTGGGAAAAGACTAAGTACACTTTGAAACATTTAGCTAGTAACTTTTAAAAAAATAGTTTACCCTGAATGTGCATCCCTTTTCCCCTCAATGCTGGACCAGCATGGCTGAGCTCACATCCACTCTGAGGGTAGTTGCAAACCTTCACAACCATGTTTTGCCCTGGGTCATTTGCTTCAAAGAGAAATTAAAAAAAAAAAAAAAAAGAAAATAGAAAAACAGGGCATGGCATTAACACCGTCCTTTTCCCTCCTGTGACTAAGCAGGACCAAGGATTAGCTTCTCTGCAGAAATCTTCTAGAGGAGAAATAATAAAATTTTGCTCTTCACAGGGGTTTAAAACATGGCCATATTTTAGGAATTGTACCAACAGGAGCGGAAAACTGTTCTCATAACTAAGTGCCTTCCTTGCAACCTTTCCCAGCATTCATGGGACAGAAAAAAACCCAAAGAAAAATAACTATCCTGCCTCACCTGGTCATTATTAATTACAGGGTTAATCAAACTAGAAAGACCACACAACCCAATTTAATTAGAAATTTAGAGAGAAATCACTCTTTTTTTTTTTTTTCTGTTGCTCTTCCATTGCTTTTTAGGCAGGGGGAGAGTAATCAGAAATTGTCATCTTCTGACTGCATGGACAGGCAAAAGCCAGAACTGACTTATATAACATGGGAGGAAGAAAGGTGAGATTTCTGGTGAATGACAGGAAAAAACTGAACACCTGTCATGTTAACTAGAAAGAAACCTGCTATCTACTGAAACTCTACTGAGCAGCGTATGACCCCACACAAAGCTTGAATTACAGGATATTTGTTATAACAAACAGAAAAATCCCAGGGAACCCAAGCCAGGGGTCAGGCTGGGCAGTCAGGCAGGGCAGTATGTCACAGCTCTCTCCCCAAGACGACAACCTTTCCCTGGCAAAGACCAGCCCTGCCAAGGAAACACGTGCCATTTGCCGGGCCAGTCTCCTTTTTTTCCCTTGGCCACAAGGCTAAGAGGAAGGCACTTGTCCTGCTGCTCGTCCCATAGAAAGCCTCAGACAGGGGAAAGGGCAGGCCTATTGATGGGAAGAAACTCTGTAATACACATAAAGAGTCAGTGGATAGTGGCAGAGGGACATAAGGAATGTCCATGCTCCTTTGCTGTCCTTCACCTGCAAGACAAGGAAATTACAACAATGTTGTTACCACTGTGCAACGTGAAAAATCCTTTCTTACCATCCTGAGTCTCTGAATGATCATCTGGAGAAAGCTTCCCAATGATCAGACCTCAGGTCCTTAGAAGAAGCAGCTGGGGAACCTATTACCTCATGCACACACAGGACAGTTCAGGGCTCCTCAGGACAGGAAAGACCTGGAGCTCCTGGAGCAGGTCCAGTGGAAGGTAACAGAGGTGATGAGGGGACTGGAGCATCTCCCTTATGAGGAAAGGCTGAGGGAGCTGGGGCTGTCCAGCCTGGAGAGGAGCCCCAGCTGAGAGGGGCCCTCAGCCCTGTGTGTCCCTGTCTGCAGGGAGGGCTCAGAGCAGGGATCAGGCTCTGCTCCGTGGGGCCCAGCCATGGCACCGGAGGAAGGGGCAGGAACTGATGCCCAGGAAGTTCCACCTGGACAGGAGGCGGAACTTCTTCCCTGGGCAGTGCCCGAGCCCTGAACAGATTGTCCAGAGAGGGTGTGGAGTCTCCTCACTGGAAATATTCCAGACCCATCTGGACACAATCCTGTGCTGTGTGCTCTGGGATGACCCCGCTGGAGCAGGGAGGTGGGATCAGATGAGCAACTGTGGTGCCTTCCAGCCTGACTCAGTCTGTGACTTGGTGACAGGTCTAATGTGGCAACAAGCAGGATTGTCCCAAGGAGTGAAGGGCATGCACCCACTCCTTGGAATCCAGCCTTTCGCCTGTCATATTTCATGGCTACTTGATGAGAAAGTAAGGCCACAATTCCCTTACAAACCAGAAACAAAGCTCACAGCACCAGGAGTATTACAGCAGGGCAATAGTGGTAGGAAAAGGGAACACGCTCGGTCATTCCTTAACATAACATCCCACCTTAGGAAAGTACTTCCTAAGTGCCTGCAGGTCAAAACAAGTGGCTAACACAATATCCTGCCTCTAATGGTATCCAATAGCAGATGCCTGAGTAGATGTGTATGAGAAACACAGAAAGAATAAAACAATTCTCCCTGAGATGTTCCTTCTCAGCTTCTAGCAATCCCAAGTATTATGGGGAGATAGAGAAAAAGAAGATCATATTCCTGCTGATGTCTCCATGGACCTATGCAAATCACCATCCTTGGGTGCCTCTTTTGCCTTACACTTTCCTCCACCTTTCTCCTGCTCTTTACACTGGAGCACAACTGAGCAAAGGGCTGCCTTGCAGTGCTTATGAATGACATTCAGGGCCATCTCAACAAGGTTTGCAGAAGAAATTGCAGGAAAACCCCCATCCTCATGTTCTGCTTCTGCATGCAAAACCAAAGGGATGATAGATAAAAGCCCTCAATATGCAGCCCCTCCTCACTTTTTCTGCTGCCAGAAAAACAGAGGAACTGAAAACAAATTCTTTTTGCGACTTTGTTCCTTTCCATACAACATCAATAGCATAGAACAAATTCAGAAAGTAGGCAGGAATACAGCAGGTGCCACCTAAGAGCTCCTGCTGCTGCCTTCGCAAGGACTGGGGATGACCCACTGGAGACCTAAGATAGCACAGAAGATGGAAAGGCCAGGCACTGCTTTCCACAAAGAAACTGCGTAT
This sequence comes from Corvus kubaryi, assembly GCF_017639235.1. NCBI lineage: Eukaryota > Metazoa > Chordata > Aves > Passeriformes > Corvidae > Corvus > Corvus kubaryi. The sequence goes on along the minus strand of NW_024582061.1, from coordinate 1,237,505 downwards.
GCTATAATTAAACTAATCTTCTTACAAATAAATTGAAAATTCTTTTGAAGGCCTAGTTAGTCTTAGGAAGCAATGGCATATATAAGCCAGAGCCTTAGTGTAAACTACTTCCTTTCCAATGTATTTGCATACCATTATCAAAAGTGGATGCATACAGCTGAATGACAGAACAACTATAATTGAGGGGAAAATTTGGCCTGGTCTCAAAAATCAAGCTAGAATTATAGTTACATCCATATTAAGTAGAAAAAAACCCCAACCATTAGTTTCCTAGCTTAAATCTCTTGCTGAAAACACACTTTAAAATCTGATACTAAACAGTCCAGTCATAGTCCTGATACAAAATACAGTACAATAGATGACACACTAGGAAAAATAAAACAAAATTAGCATACCAATGTTTGTGGCTGGACCACTGTACCATTACTGGCATTTTGCTTATGTAGTGATTCCATTGGTGTTTTGCATTACATGGCAAAACCATAGGTTCCCCTTCTAAGAAAAGAATTGCTTAATGTGCCAAATGGTACATCTGGAGAGAAGTACTGCCAGACTGCAATGATAACAACAAAAATACATTAATGCAATGCTTGCTGGCTAGGTTTCTAAATGATGATGCTCCTCACAACATTCCTATTAGGAATCATATTTTAGTAATGTATTACCTAAAGCTTTCAGGCTGGAAAGCATGTTCAATCCACTATTCTATGGCTTTTTATTTTTCTGGCAAATCTGACAGCTTCAGGGGAGATGACTGTGGGTTTGGTGAGATATCATGTATTATTAGTGCTTTGCTTTAGCTTTTTAATCAAATTATTCTATGACCTTTCACTGTCAGAGACACTCTCAGGCACAAAAATTGTTTGATCTTCAAATGAGTAATTTAAAATGAAGCCTTCTGCCTGATAGTGTGGATTAAGTGTCATGTGGTATTTAAAGTTCAGCACAAGTATAAGGGAAAACAGGCGGAAATGACCTACTAGATCACACATGATCCATTATAATACGTATTTCCAAAGTCTATTACACTATTACCATATAAAGTCTAGCAGGCCCTTACGAGCAGTGACTTTGCTACTTCTTTGGGAGGCCTCCTGCACAAATCAAGCTTCTCCTGGCAATGGGATTCCTACAGGAGAGGCCTCAGTGCCCCTTGTCTAACTTGTTGTGGGGCTCTGTGTGGCTGAAAGTCTACAGCTGTGCAACTCCATGTGAAAACCTGCAGCAGACCTCAGCTGAAGCCTTAAATTATGCCTCCTTTTTAACAGTGTTTTCTTCCTGACAATTTCACTGAAAGAAAGAAAAGATATCCCAAGCATTTTAGACTCCAAAGACTCAAGTTTACACAGAATAATACAAACCATAGCCAGATCTGCTGATTTAACCCCAGTAACACAAAATACAACCAGCAGAAGGAATACAGCAGATGTTGGAAGATGCTAGTGCAGTAAGGAACATGACTAATTCAGGGTAGGTTCATCACGAGCCCCATCTGTCCCAGCAGAGGATATGGAGATGCCTCAGAGAAAGGCTCTGCTTTGTGACAGCTGTGCCAAACCATCCACGAGCACAACTAGGTAGAGGTGCAGCTGTGTCAGAAGCCGGAGGAGCTCTCTGGTTTTGAGGTTTGTAACAGTCGCTGCACTACAAAAGGCCATCCAAAGAATATGGGGGATTTTTTTCCCACTAAAGGTGAAAGGTTTTCCAACTGAATAACTCCCTGCTTCGGAGGCTCCAGGCACACTTTTGGGAACTTCTGGAAAGTGACCTACCTTATAGATCTTGGAGAAAAAGTTGTTCAAAACATCGTTCTGGAGTTGTTCACAACCAGTCTGAAACAGTCTGTGGATCATTTTAAATACTCAGTAGAAAAAAAGGGGTGATTCCTTTTTCTAATGAATATTTCATCCCCAAAAAAATCTAGAGGGCAAATTGAGATAGCTGAGACAAGATACTTAACAGGGCAGCAGAAATGTTTCAGGGATGACACACCAGTGCATGTGACAACATAGACACAACACAGGTGAAATATTTGAAATTCTGTAAAAACGCATGGGTCATTATTACACTCTGCTTAAGGCTGGAGGGGTGAGAAAAGATGTGGCTCTCAGGGTTTTATCCTTTAGAAGCTGCCTTTATGCTGTAAAATTTCTTGTCAGCTAGAACAAAGACACTGCAGGGTGGGACTGCGGGAACTGCTGGTTTTGGAACAGCATGTGGATGGCCCCATGTTGCCATCCAAATCCCTGCCAGCTTGGGTGTATGGGACAGTGCTGTAGATGTCTACTGGGGAGGGAGGTACACTACTCCAGACTTCAACTGGGTAATTACCACCTCCCATAGTATCAACGAATACTGAAAAATACAATTAAGCCCAAACTGAACTTCTCAAAAGTCTCCATTCATCCTCTCCCCCACATGGACAAATTGCCAATTGCTTCCTTGTTCCATCATGTGAAGAATGTAAATAGTTTTGACATTTACCAGTGCTTCCTAAAACTGAAAGCAGCTCCTCATAAACTGACCACACACTTTCAAAGACAGACTTGAAGGTTGCAAAGGAATCAAGTTTAGCAAACAAACTCACCTGTCCTGCAAATATATTGACATTTTTCATCTCACACAGCAGTTCCTTTATTTTCCCGAAGATTAGAATTTTTCCACTCCAGTAGGTATTTTTCAGGATTGCTCTTTAGTTCCTTCCTGAAGAAACATGTTTGCAAATTGATCTTATCGAAGTTGTTTCCTTCTCTGACACAGAATATTAATGGAAGTTTGAACAATGAATTCAGAGCAGCATGCCTGTCACCAAGGGTATGAGGAGTGCTTATAGTTAGACAGAAGCTATGGAACTTTCCAAACAGCTTTGGAAGGCTGATCCCTATAAAGTCTTATATTATTTGTTTACTTTCAATGCCCAGACTTGTGCTTCATTATACTGAACAAGCAGCCCTGAAGCCTTCCTAGTGGCATTCAACATGTGTCTCTTATTTTAGTGTCAGACATCAAAACTACAAGTCTAGCTCGTACAACACACATAATGAATTTCTGCCTAACTTTTATGCAGTGAAAACATTGTTTTTCCTGAAAAACAATGTTATAGCAAAAGTACAAAGTTCACATTGAAAATGGTGTGGCATGGTTTTATCCTACGATAACACAACAGTTCTTTAATATTTAACTTTTATAATAACAGCTGAATTAGATACATGCTTTCAGAGACACAAACTGTTCCAAGCCTGGCTGCTTCACAGTGACTGCCTGAAAGTAACACAGGAAGTCTGTGACAAAGTCAAAATCTGATCCAAGAACTCCCAATTCCTCTCCATTGTGTGCACCACAGGGCTATTTTGCCTTCTGACTAGCGCTATTATTTTGTACCTGTATATAGTGTTTGCCCTCACCTGGCTTTGTTAAAATTGCTCTCAATACCATTAGAAAACACCAGCTCTCACCTCCAACAACCCCCATGTTCAGCCTCACAAGTCCTAACCTCCCTTAAAGCTGGGGGAAGGTCCAGGAACATCTCCCAGCACAGCTCCCAGACACACAGCACTGGCATCCCATCTCTCTCCCCTCCTACAAACACAACCCCACAGACCCCTCACCTCCTCACAGCCTCCTGAACAATCTGCCTCACAATCTATTTGCTGAAACTGCAAATCTGGCAGCATGGTGTGAAAAGTCTCAGCCGTCCATTACTTTCTAGAAGGAAGCTGTGGCTCAGGAACCCTTTTCCTATTCACTCTGGGAGGTCCATGCTCACCTGGTGGCCAGCAGCTCCAGCTATAGGAATGAGCTGCTGCTGCTCTTGGAGGGACCTTTGCAAGTATATTTTTGCAGAACTTCAGTTCCAGCGAAGATAACCCCAAAGCCTTCACCTTTTATTTGGGATAACTGAGAACAAGGAAACTGAAAGACTGTATGGGAGGGATTCAGAAAAATACAAGCGGCTGTTAACCACTCATGTTACTGTGTGTTAGTGGGAAATAAACACCAGACATGTGCCCTCAAAAATCTCCCAGATGTGATTTGTCCAGAACTGCAATACAATAAGAAATACAATCCAGGAATTGCACACCAGTGTATCTTGGCACTGATCATCACAAAACAGCCACTGCACCTCATGGTCACACGGGACTGCCTCACTCAGGGTCTTTCCTAAGTGAAGAGAAATCATGGTGTGCCAGAAGCCATCAAATCCAGCTTCCATAAATCTGCTAAAAATGATAAAGGAAAAAATAAAACATGAAAAATATTTGCGAGGAGCAGTAAATTAATATGGAAGTCTACAGTACATCTAAAATGTAAAATTAATCACTACTTTAAAACCAGTGATTATTTCCCTTTTTAAAACTCCTTAGTTTTCACAAACACACATGCCTGTGTTTATTGTTGCATAAACCAGCTCATCCAGATTTGTTCCTATTAGCCAGATTCCATAATTTACAGTAGATGAAAAACAAAAATCTGGATCCTGTCAAAGGATGCCAGATAACTTGTGATTAAAAAAATTTCAGGGATGAAGTTTCCCGAGTAACCATGGAAAAGCCACATATTGATCACTTGAGCTCAGAGTTCTCCCTTTCCCAAGGGAAAGGACATGAAAACATACATCTGTTTATATCAGTTTGAGAGGAAGTGGTAGAAAGAATGACTGTAACAGTCCCCTGTCCAACATTATTTTCTGTCTCTCTCAGCATCTGCTGATGTTTGAAGTGCATCTGCACAAAGTGTACCTTTGCTAAACTTCTCAAAATATATAAAATCTCAACTATTTCAGAACAACAAAATCAAAATTAGGTGATAATGGATATGTAAAACCAATGCCACCTTCTTCCTCTCTCTCAGTCTTCCTGCAGGAGCCAGCAAAGCCTGTGCAAATTTGTGTTTGAACCCCATCAGCACCAGTGCAAACATGTCATTCAGAAATCTCAGAATAACAGAATTTACTTCATTAATTTCTAATCCCTGTCTCCAGTTGGAATAGTTCCCATAGAAAACTCCAGAAGCTGTGGAATGGCAGTGACAGCAGAGAAGGGAAAGAGGATTACCATCAAAGAGACTTACCCTACAGTGATCACTTGCCAATATTAGCATATGCATATTATTGTTAATATAGACATAGAAATGCCAAGGAAATATTCCTTTCAAACTATTAGGTTATCCCAAGGGTGATGGTTTTGAAAAAGTAGACTACCTTATACTATTCATGAATTTAATCACACAGCATGGAAAACAGCACTGTGCTTTTCCCAACAGGCATTAAGTGGAGACAAATAGGCCTTGCATGGAGACTCACGCTACTCATTTGATCAGTAATCCCTGGAAGACACTCTGTCATTGACATGCTATCCTCCTGTTCCACAGCACACTTCACTGACAATTTCTTTCTCTGAAAACCTGCTGTCACTTCAGGGTGTGCTGGGCAGCCTCCAGCACGTAACAGACTCCAGAAGATGGTCCCAAACTCCCAGTGCCTTGTAGGCTTTGACAACAATCAAAACGAGAAGAGACAAGATACTGAGCATTTTCTGTGAGGGTTCTGCATTTTAGCAACTCAAAAACTGGATTTGTAATCCCATTCATTTACCTCACCAATAAGACAGGATATTTTTTCTTTTAGGTTTATTTTCATGGAGTGATAGGGGATAGCAGGATGTCAGTGAGAGAAATAGAAGGCATCTGCTTGGCATTCAGTGCCTGATGGTTTCTAATGCCATGGGTTGGAAAAGTTTAATCTAGAATTTGCCTTAAAATAAAGAGAGGGAAAACCAGTAAATAAATAAAAATAGATATGTGGCTGTGGTGCAGGGACCCTTCAGATCCAGCATTTGGAGAAACATCAGTGGATTTGGCACCCAAGGAGAAGCAGCAGCACTACTCTTGCCTCCATATCAGCTTTCACCAAATCCTTCCTCCCATATCCAGCACAACCTTCACAGTAACAAGTTGTCCTTGGTATGACCCATGTTTCCAGCTAGTAAAGTCCTCCTCTCTTCCCCCCATTCCCTCAGAAGGCATCAGTTTTCTATTTTAAAAATATCAAGTCACCCTATCTCAGCTTCATTATAAACAAAGACAAACAAAACAACCCAAAACAGTTTCGTGTGTGTGGAACAAGAAAAAAACACTTCAAACCCAAAGAAGTTTCCAATAAGTCACTCATTGAAATTCAGGAAGAAAAAACCCCAAAGGGTAAAAATACCCCCATGTATCCAAGTTCTCTGAGGCCATTTCTTTCCCTCATCTGTGTTCCATCATCTTCTTCCTTATCCAAAAAAGTTGTGGTGTCCGTGGGAGTATGAAAAAACATTGGTGTGACCACGGAAAGGAACTCTCTGTCTGGCAGCAGAAAGCCATGCGTTATCCCGTCTCCAGGAACTCAGCCTTCCTTCGATGGTCATAAATATTCTCTGATGACAAAGCAGAGGGTAGTCATTCAACCAGACTCAATAATACTGTACAACCCTGAAAAACACACTGGGATCTGTGCTCTGTCCCCAGCCACAACAAAGATCCACGGGAAACAACCTGATTGGCCTCATGTGTAGGATACCCTGCGCTGCCATATCCACCTTCAGGGTGATTCAGACAGGGGTGTTGGACTTCTCTCTTTCAGAGGCCCCAACACACCCAGTGGCCATAAAATTTATCTGAGGACAGTGTCATCCAGAGCAGCCCTTGGCAAAGGACTTGGGGGTGCTGGTGGGTGAGAGTTGGACACGTCCCAGCTGTGTGTGCTGGGACCCCTAACTCACCGTGTGCTGGGCTGAGAGTGATCAGCCTCAACCCCACATCACTGAACAATATACAAAGGCTGAAGAAAGCACCAATGCATAGGCTATCTCATTAATGATTATGCTGTTAAAGAGTACACAAAAAGCTATGTCACCTTTTTAGTTACACCCTGTCCTTGGGAGTTTTCAAAGCTTCACAAAACATTTAGACACAAGTTTTTAAAAGGGAGGGAAAAAGAAAAAGACTCATTACACCATTAACTTTACACTACACTGTGTAATCAAAGATCTCCTAATTTTCAGGAGAGCATTGCTTAACATCTTGTTGCCTAAATATTCTGCTTGTGCAAGCAGATCTGGGAATGATCAGTACTGTATGTCATAGTCTTGCCAAAGCTATTGATGAGAAAATTATCTTCATGACCAACCTTTCCCTAGCCAGAAGAGAAAAAATAAGATCTAAATGTAAGTCACTCTCTTCTTCTGGCCTCTCTTTTCGCTCCCCAAACCCCAAATTAATATCTTTACAGCAAATATACAAATAATCACTTTATGCTTACCCATATGCCTTCTCCTTTTATGGTAGCATTATAAATTAAATTTAATCTTGCCCTTTAAGGTAGAAACAAGTAATAAAATTAACCTGTTTATTAGTCAGTGTAGTTTGAGAATTATACTCGCATTTCTGCCTTTGAGAGCGTGAGGGATTGTTGACACAATGGAGGCCAAGCATGCATTTATGGTGCATGATATCACCATGGGGCTCACAGAGGCAGTTTACTTATTCTACAGATGACTGCCACAAGAGAATGTAATTGCTCAATAATGTGTCAATGTACCCATGGGAAGCATTTAAGTCATCTGAGACCTGTATTGGGAACTTGCCAAGGACCCTAGCACTACCTATAATTTGCACGAAATGGAGGAATTTTGGCCATCTTCCGCAGTAAGGATAAACAGAACAAGGGAAAAAGTCAGGACGAGTCAAAAAGGCACCCCTTTCTCAGAAAACCAAACAGAACTGGAAGGGGAAAAACTGTTCCCCAGATTCGGGAAATAAAAGCTGAAAGACTAACAAACTTCCAAGCAGGCAAGTCAACAGCAGTGTGGGACACTCCAGCACATGAGATGATCTGCATCAGGGAGAAATTACCTCACCAAGAATTAAAGCCTCAGAAATAGATGTAACACCTGACTGAAAAGCTATGTATGGACAATGAAATCCTCATACCATCTGCACCAGGGCTTTATTTTTTTAGTCATAAATCAAGTTAAAGTGAAACATCCAAGTGATTGAATACTAGTGTGCGGTAAATAACAATCAAAGCTTGCTGAACACTGCAAATCAAGTAGCACCATGTAGGATCAGCTTAATAAATCAGAGTCTTTTCCATACTTCTCAAGAATTAAAGTGTCATAGGATGAGATCCAACTTCATGGATGCCTACTTTTAAGCATGTAACTACTTCCATTGATTTTGAGAACATTACCCAAATGGTTTAGCTCAGGTACATGAAAATAATCTGAGTGAGTGAAAGCCTTGGTAAGGAAGTCATCACTGGAAGCTTTGGGAAGCTTTTCAAGCCAATGGAAATTGTAACTCCCTCCAGTAAGACCCACAATAATGTAAAGAGGCCCTGCAGCTAAAGTGAGAATGACCAGAGTCCCCAGTGGTTCAAGCAAAACAGGAATTTACAGCCTTTCCCAGCATCCTATTGGAGAATCTTTCATGAATTTTCCAAATGGTATACAGGATATTTTCTGTTCACCTTTCCTCAAGACACAGCTCAGAAGAATCTGTCCCCTTTTAGCACAAATGGGTTCAGTCCCCAACCCCACAATGAGTCAAAGGATCTGACTGAAGGACGTCCATCGTGCCATGCCATGATGCTCAGCTCAGGGCCCACATGTGACCTACTCCATGAAAAAACAGTAAAAATCCTAGTTCTGCTAATTTCAGGTTAGTCTTTCAACCTAGTTTTTTCCCCCAGCCCTCCCTCTACTTCTCCCTCCCACCCTGATCTGACTTCTCACATTTCGAATGAGATTTAGAAGTCTGCCTGATGGCAGGTGGGTGGAGGCACTCCAGATACTATGTTTGTTGGTAGCCCAGCAGTTATTTGTGGTTGACTTTTTTGGTTGCCCACAGGAATTTCGAGGGTGGTGTAAACAGACAGATGTGGGTTCTTTTCTGCTATATAGATCACACCATAGAGAGATATCAAAGGAAAAAACCAAGTCCATGAATAATGCACTAGTGGGAGCATTTGAAGCTCTGAACTTTAAAGACTGGCCTCTGAATTTATTGGTCTAATTGTTGGGTATGAACACTTAGGCCGCCAGATAGCTTTTGAAATCAAAACATCACTGAAAGGCTTCCCGAATATTTAGAAGTTTATACAAAGTGTAAGTGGGCTCAAGTACTGGCAGACTCCAGGCTGGTCCCGCCCTTACAGCACTGCCCTAATCTTACATGCTAAAATTGTTCTTTCCTTCTTTCCCTCAGTAGCACAGTGGTTTGATTTTTATGTCAGTGAGGCATCTCAGCAACTATTCCATGGCTCATTGCTGCTGTAACACTGGGAAGCTGAAGGGGAGGATTTCAAGGGTATGGATTAGTAAAGCTCCTCTGATTTCAGGCTAACTCATACTAGACAGGAAATTCTGCCCCTTGTTCTCTTTTTTTTGTTTGTTTCTACTGTTACCATTATGCACATGCTCCTTTTGCAGTGTGATTTCTATGTGCCTTGTGCTCACACAAGAGACACATCATGGCATTTTTAGCCTTGAGATGAACAACTAGCCCATGATGAAAAACACATTAATTCAACGGTGCAACTTGCTAATTGTTCTTATTCTGGAGTTGCCAGCTAAAGCTTTTCTCATCATTTATTTTTCCAGAAGGACTTATATATGTTTCTGTCAGTCTATTTTGGAGCATGGCAGGTTACAGAGGCACATTGATTCATGGCTGCACATGGATTATTTTAAGTAGAAAGAAAAAGGAATCTTGGTTTTAACAGCCTTGCACTGTCATCTTGCAGTTGGAGTACTCAGTTCCTCACCCTTATTTGGAAATGCCTTGAACAAGAATTCAATTTGAGCAGGAAGAAATGGTGATAGCCTCACTCCCAGGGCTTCGGTTTGTTTGGAGGCCTCCTTCCTGACATTCTTGAGACAACAAGACAGAGTGACCTTGCCAACTGTTTCCACTTCAGTTTTTTCCATGTCCTTCCTTCATGAGAGGAAAGCATCACCTCCTCCATAAAACCATCATTATTTAGAAGACTTCATCTCCTCCAGACTTACAGCACTCCCACTATGGACACGTGCTCCAAGACAAGTTTTCAGGGCGCTGTTATGCACAGTCCTCCTTCCTGCCTGAGCTTTAAAGAGGGAACACTCTGCCACCGTCAGCTCCTGGAGAGGGACACATCTGTTTCACAACTGGGGCAAATCACTTCCAACATCTTCTTGGCTTTACCCACTAATCTCAACTTCCAAACAGCAATCATTTTTGCCTCTTTTCTGGACTGCTCAAGATACCAAGCATGGGATTATCCTTGTAGACCCTTTCAAGAGTTAATTTCCTGAGCTTGTCCAAAAGACAAGAGAAAGTCCTGACCCAGGCTTCCCTTCATCTCCAGCAGTGCTGTTCCCAGCCAGAAAGCTGCTCTCCTGCCTTCTTCTTATATCCTCCTGCTGGATAAAAAGAAACCATATTCTGCAAAGATAGCCCAAATCCATCCCCTCCCAGTGAAGCCTGGCCAAATCATTAGTAGGTGATCAGTAATGAGGAAATCAACCTAACTAGTTACTTGGATGTGCACAGTAGGATGTTACCCCACATTCCAAAAGTTGCATCCCTGTCCTCCTTAACAGGCAATACTTAGATCCCCTATTATACAAAATCCTCCTTATCGTTTCACCAATATCAGGAATCAAAAAAATCTACATTGTTTCTATTTGTGCTATTCACTTCAGTCATTTGTCTCAAATTAGAGGAAAAAAATCCTCATAATATCACTCTTGTTACATTCAGTTTCAGCATCTCTATTTTGGCTGCCAATACCTTGAGGAAATGTTTATTTTTACAGAAACCACAGTTAGCATTAAGAGTTAGGGGCAAAAAAAAAAAAAAAGGATTACTAACAGACTTAGTTTAGTACTTGGGGAAAACCCACTGTATTTTGATGAGAATTGTGTACTGTTGTTCCCCTGAATGAAATTTAGAGTGCAAAAAGTGAATTCCCCATTTCGGAAAGAACTGTCTTACAGCTTAAAATGTTGTAAACCATATTTACTTCAACTTTTCTTCTCCATGTGAGAATTGTCATGATCTTGCAAATGGATTGCCACAGATAAGATTTGTGCATCAACCCAAAATCTCACTGCCAGCAGAGGGATCCTCTGTGGGCTTTGGAATCCATTAAAGCACCATTCAGAGTCTCTATGAGGGTTATACTCTAAAACTCCCAAAATACAAGGTATTTATGCAAGATGCTTTCAACTATAAGGGATTTTAAAAGGTTAGAATTATCTATTTTATTCTCACACTTTCAAAATGACTACAATTTAGTTTAGCTTCAGAAAAAAAAAATTTCAGAGATTAAATGTAAAACCGCTTCAGAAAGAGGATTACAAAATAATGGGGTGGTATGAAAACTTTGGGAGCTGAGAGTTACCACCAGTGTGACTACCGTTATCAAACAAATGGACTGAAATCACAGACTCATCGAACCATTCACGTTGGAAAAGACCTCCAAGGTCATTGAGTCCAGCCTGTGACTGATCCCCACGTTGCCACCCAGACCAGAGCACTGAGTGCCACGTCCACTTGTTCCTTGGACACCTCCAGGGATGGGGACTCCACCACCTCCCTGGGCAGCCCCTGCCAATGCCTGACCACCCTTTTGGTGAAGAAATTCCTCCTGATGTCCAACCTGAACATCCCCGGCACAATTTGGGGCCATTTCCTTTTGTCCTGTCCCTTGTTCCTGGGAGCAGAGCCTGACCACCTCCCCCCCTCGTCTGCCCCCTCCTGTCAGGGGAGCTGTGCAGAGCCAGAAGGTCCCTTTGAACCTCCTTTTCTCCAGGCTGAGCCCCGCCAGCTGTTTCTGGTTCTGCAGGCCCTTTCCCCAGTTCCGTTCCTTTCTCTGGACTCACAAATGTGAAGAATCTTATTTTTGGCATGCTTAGCAGAGGTGCCAGGAGACAAATCCAACTGACAAAGGGTGTGCGGGAAAGTCCAGTCGCCATGCATAGAGATGCCCTTGAACCCAGGGACTGATAACCTGCAGGGGGCAAAGCAAAACTAAACCCACACGGGGACCCGGCTCAGCACTTGGGAGCAGGACAAGCTGCCATCTCCCCAGAGTGCAGGAACGCACATCCCACAGGGCCGACAGCACCAAACCCAGCTGCTGCTGCTGCAGGGCTCCGAAAGCAGCAGGGACCACCTCTGACAGCAGGAGCAGCACATGCTAATTCCGTTCTTCCTCTCGCTGCCGGCACTGCCAGCCCGGCTGATAATTGGCACTAACTGCGGCCGTGGTTGCTGTGATGTGGCAGCTGTTTGCCAAGAGCTGGACTGAGACCACCAACTCACTTCAGACAGGCCACTAAACACCCATCTGAGGGTAACCACGAGGTCGCTCTCAACTTCGGTTCGATTCAAACTGGGGACTTCGAGGTGAAAAGGCTCCGCATTCAATTACCAGTCCCCTGAGTCATCCCATCCACCCTCTATAGTTATTTCAAAGTGCTCTGGTAAGCAATATCTGAGAACATTACATGTGTTCAAAATGCTAAAAATACACGTCTAAGAAGGCAGGGGAAGAGTACATTTTCCTTTCTCTTTAAAAAAAAAAAAAACAAACAAAACTTACTTTCAAGTTGCTTTTTCTTTTTTTTCCAATTTTTTCCACACTCTGCTTTGCCATTCCAATTAATTTCTTGCAAATATCTTTAGAATACAAAAGAGAGACTGTTCTTGGGGAAAAAAAATGTTCCTTTTACCTTTGTATTTTCTAAATAGCTAAATCAGTACTAGAAAAAAGGTGAAAGTACTTGGGGGGGGAGGAAGTGTGAGAAGGGTAGCAGTAACAAAACAAAATGCTAAAAGATGGATTAAAAAGGCCCCACACTGAAAACAACAAGTCCCAGGGATTCCACCCAGGGTTTCTCAAACGTGCGGATTTGTTTTCAGAGCAACGCTGCCCTCTGGTACCCCAGGATATGGTATTTTCAATGCAGCTCCAGAGGGTCACCAATCTATTTGTGTCACCTATCCTGGGATCTGACAACTCTCCCCAGGGGCTCAGTTAAACAAGCCTTCAGTTTTGAAACAAAGTGGATTTTAATTGAGAAGCACCTGTGGCGAGAGTCTACTGGCATTATGAAAAAGCAAATTTATCACAGTGAATCATAGAAGCAGGAGGTGGGGGAGCCAGCAGGGAGGGGGAGTCCACACGTACGTCATACCTGCAACACAGAACCAGTCCTTTCATAAAAAACCCTTGGAAAAACGTGTAGGATCTGACTGCACCCCACAAAGAGTGTTTTTCTCAACAAGCTGTTCCCAGGGTGCTGAAAAGCTATCATTCATAAAAAATTATTGAGGGGGAAGGAGGTAGCAAAAGGAAGTTCAGGAGGCCAGGGATACCAGTGGGAGCTGCAGAATGAGACCCTCTGTAAAGCATGCACCTGTTTGTGGCCACCATAAAAGCTTAAATAGAAAGCCTAAAGTTCCAAAATGGGGGGGGGGGGAGAGAAAGAGGGAAAGAGGAAAAACATAATGAAAGCTTGTCCTAATATCAAAATACACTTTAACCCATGGAGTGCAGACTCACAACAGATGGCTGCAATTTAGAATAAAGCCCTGGCAATGAGAAAAACACAGAACTGAGGAGGAAACTCTTCCAGACACATCTTGGTATCATCAAACAGACACGGGCTTGTGGCAACAACTGGTATTGCACCAGTTTATAAAATACGTGGCTAAAAAACCTGCTTCTTAAACAAAATTTAATGTTGGCCTAGAGAGCAGTTGGAGGTGCCAACGTCTGTCTAAACGTAGTAATAAAAAACTCCACTAAGGATGAGTTTACAAGGCAAGGAGAAGAGAGTGAAGCCAACACTTGAATGACACAAACGTTTACAGTGACAAGAGATGTGCTATAGTTTTAATGACACTATTAGCAAGATCCCCTGGTGATTTGTTGCAGTGTTATGTACTCACTTTACCCTTGGTGAAGGGGAGAAATGGTGTGCTCAAGCCTGTCAGCCCAGTTAAAAGACTTGACATTAAGGAGGAGGCTCCTCATAGGTATCGGTCACTAAGGATGCTTTTTACTCTCAGGAAATAGCTGGGCATTTTCATCCATTATTTCCTTATCAATGTTTTCCCATTTATTGCACATGTAACATTCCTTTCCCCCCCGCCCTTGTTTATCTAAATCAGCCTCACTTCTAATCAAAAGTAGGCACAGCCTGTGATGCGCATAAGAAAAGAAATGCATGGTGAAGAATAAAGAGGGTAAGGAACAGAAATACCACCCACTCTACATCTCATGTCTGGGAAAATGTGGTTTTGTAAGTGGTTCATCAACAATTTCAGAATTTGCTTTTTTCTCTTCTGAAATCATGGCTGAAGTAATAATCTACTTCTCCCCTGCCACAGTGCCTTGATTAGCAAGGCTTGCTTCAACTTTTTTTGTGAAGACACTGACACCTTGGATTTGGATGGAGAGAGACTATTTACAAAAACATGGTGCGACATGACGGGGGGAATGGCATAAACCTGAAAGAGAGTAGGCCTAGATTAGATATTAGGAGGAAATTCATCCCTGTGGAGGCCCTGGCACAGGCTGCCCAGAGAAACTGTGGCAGCCCCATCCCTGGAAGTGTCCAAGGCCAAGCTGGACAGAGCTCGGAGCAATCCGGTCTAGTGGAAGGTGTCCCTGCCCATGGCATGGGGGTGGAATGAGATGAGCTTTAACGTCCCTTCCAACCCAAACCATTCTGTGATTCTATAACTGTTTAGATCCTTTTTTCTAGGGATTATCTTTTTTACTCAGCTATTTTACATATTCTTCCAGCATGCTCTTCCCTTCCTGCACTTTAATTCTCACATTTAACATTAACAGTTCTGTAGAAAATGTAGATAACCTCCTCCACAGTTAATACAGAAGTAATCTGAAGCAGCAAACTGATTCTTCTTCCCCAACTCCCCCCCTCAAAAAAGCCCAAGTACACTATTTCCATGATCTGCTCTGTGAGAAAAGTGTCAACGCGGAACATGCAAATGCTCAGTGTTAAACTGATTCCTAGTCAAAATTGTTTAAATACAATTAAGCAATATACATAGGATTTATCATGAAAGCCAAATGCTTTTATAAGCAGTCATTAAACAGCTCACTGTGCTGGCACTGCTGAGGCACTGTGAATCTGGGAGTCTGTTCCGGGCCCCTCACTGCAAGAAAGACATTGAGGGGCTGGAGCATGTCCCAAGAAGGGAAGGGAGCTGGGGAAGGGGCTGGAGTACCAGGAGCAGCTGAGGGAGCTGGGGAGGCTCAGCCTGGAGAAAAGGAGGTGCAGGGGGGACCTTCTCACTCTCTACAACTCGCTGACGGGAGGGTGCAGCCAGATTGGGATTGGTCTGTTCTCCCAAATAACAAGAGACAGGGCATGGGGAAATGGCCTCAAGCTGTGCCAGGGGAGGTTTAGGGCGGCTATTTAGGAAAATTCCTCCAGGAAAGGGCCATCCAGCCCTGGCACAGGCTGCGCAGGGCAGTGGTGGAATCCCCATCTGTTCTGATCCACTTAAGGTGAGGAGAGGTGAGTTTTGCCCCATCTAAAACTGCAGAAAGGAATTAGGTTCTCAGCATACTGGAAAACAAGATTAAAACCCAAATGAGCTTAAATGTTGGAATCCAAAGCGATCATTCAGCTTAATTTTTTTCATAAAGAAGGAAAGAAAGAGATAAAATAGCAAAGCAGGAAAACACCAAGAACAATTATGAGAAGCATAGGAAAGGGTTTATCACCTCTATAGGTCCAGCACTGGCTCACAGAGTGCAGTGGGGAAGATCATTCCCAGTGATGTCCCTCCAAGAGCTGCCAGAGAGCCAGCAGCAGAGCAGAGCCACAGCAGCAGGACCAGCAGGGTGGGACACAAGAAGCCTCATAGGAGCATCCAGGACAGTGAAGAACAGCACAGACAGCAAAGACTCTGACACTTAGCAGATTTTGCAGCCCCTGTGGCAGGTGGGGCACTTGCTTATAGAATGGCAATGCCACGTCTACTTCAGAGCATCAGCATGTCTGTGGAGAACTCTGTCTTTGCTCCCTTAAAGTTAATCGGCTGCTCATTGGTACCCACACAAAGTTCCCTTTTTTGATACAAAGATGTATCAAAAAACTTATTGCTTGCTTTTCTCATCTATCAAACTTTCATTGCTGTTCCCTGCTCTTTTAACAGCCTTACAACAGGGCGCCTTATTTTCTAAAATAAAGCAGTTTCTAAAATTTTTGTTAGAGGCAGTTCAAAACTAACTTTCAAACTTTAATATTCAGAGAGGCAATGGAGAAACATTCCTTACTTTTTTCTTGTTCACTACACCACCCCGGCGGGGATTTAACAACCATGTGGATACGGCACTTGCAGACGGGTTACTGGTGGCCTTGGCAGTGCTGGGTGAATGGTTGGACTCAGTGGTCTTAAGAGATCTTTTCCATAAGAGATCTTTTCCAATCCAAACCATTCTATGATTATAATAACTTCCAGTAAATACAATTTCAAAATCAAAACTGGCCAGCACAAAATCTCCTCTCCACCCAGATTGAGGACTTGGTATGGATTATCTAATTTATCTTAAATATTTTTTCCTTATTACTGTGCTATGAATACTACATAAACATGTATTTCTGAAAACGAGTTCTGCAGAAGAGTGATCATTTGTTCTGCTTATGTCTTAGAGTTAACACTACTATGGAGAGGTACCTCTCAATAACTAATGCACTACCATTTCAGAGCTTTATTGAGACTATTTCCCTTAGGCAACACAGCTTCTCTGCTTACTTTGATCACATTTTCAAAACGCCAGGAGAAGAAAATGTTTTAAGAACAACCCCACAAAAAAACCACATTACAGACTGGACTGTTTGTCTTATAACAAATATTGACTATGATCCTATGTTAAAGCATGAACATTTTCAGAACTCTCAAATTATTACAGAACTAAAGGCACTGCGTAACAATTCTGCAAGTGGACAAACAGGTTGAAATACTTCCTGAATGACAAAATGAAAAAATCAAACACAAATCCCTTTTGCACAATTATGTTTCTGCATTAATACTTACTGGTACTCAAAAATTAAAGGAAAATTTAAAGTTTAGCACAAATGTGTTATGGAAGCCATCTTAAATTTAAACAAGACCAAGTGCAGCTTATAGGGTGCCTTGCTCAAGAACTTCTGTGACATCTCCACGTCATCCCTGGAGCAGCATCAGCTGCACTTTTGAACTGAGATGAGATGCCATGCAGCAAAAACCAGGTTAATTTTAAATGCTCTGGCTTGCCTTGGTCTTTACCTCCAGCTGTGTTTTCCTTTCCCATGAAAATCCATGTAAAACTAGAATTCTCTGATTTGTTTGAATATTTTCTCTTTGCTATTTAAATATTTAAGCTATTTAGGTATTCTCTGAAGTATATAGTACTTTTAGAGTAAACTGTAAGGTTGCAGAAAATGCTGAGCAAAATTGCAGAGTACCCTTGATTCCAGCATAGACTTGATAATCTTGCAGCTCTTTTCCAACTTTAATGATTTCATGATTCTATAAGGTAATTAAAAGCAATACAGTGCCAAGCCTGTCCCAATGAAATTTGGGGTGAAAGTAAACAACTTTTTAATCTTAGTCTGGAGAGGGGAGGCTCTTCCTAAAAAGATACTTTTTGTACAGCAAACTTCTGCGAATGTCCAGACAGCAGGAGGGAAGATGCAAACTAACGATACTCTCTCATTTGACTGACAACATGTTTTCTATCTCCCAGGAGTTTCCTCTGGGACCTGAACTGCTCCCTCTTTCACCTCACGATCCACTTTTCTTTGTTTCTGCCTTCTCCAGTCTAGGCAGTTCCTAATTCCATGTTAGATGGACACCACCAGGCAGGTCTGGCAGAAGCGCAGAAAGTCTCTCAATTCTTGCCTTCTTTTGCCAGCACCACCCTGGTGAGGGGTAACAGCTGTGGGAAACGTCCAGTATAGACACTGCATCCATGACTGGAACACCAATTCAGTAAATTTAGTAGCTCAGCTCCCATGTTCCAGTGTATAAATTAAAGTTTTTCAGAGCTTACAACGTGGCCAAGTTCAGGCTGGATTATGCTGGAGGAAATTCACCACACTCATTTATATCGGGAATAGCTAAAGCCTCAAAAGTTATTTTAGGGATACTAAAGACCTATACAAAAACCTATCAGCTTCTCATCCTCATACATTTCTGGATGTTATCAGAAACTACTGGAAGAGAAAGTTCCCTTAGAGAAAGTAATTAAGCCTAAAGCAGCACGAAATCGGGGGGGGGGGGGGGGGGGGGGGGGGGGGGGGGGGGGGGGG
>NW_024582061.1:916224-1219046 GCF_017639235.1 Corvus kubaryi | reverse complement strand
CCCCCGCCCCCGGAATGGTTATGCCTTGGCCAAGCTGCAAGAGACTGGAACTGGCTCTCGACATGGAAAGGCTTGTTGGCAGAGCGGGGGCAGCTCGTCAGGACCCTGGACAGCACCGCAGGGAGCCGGCGGTGCACACTGCCAGGACAGGATTTTAAGAAGGAAGTAGAAAGTCCAGGGAATCATAGAATCACATAATGGTTTGCGTTGGAAAGAACCTTAAAGATCACCCAGTTCCAAGCCCCCTCTGCCACAGGCAGGGACACCTTCCACTATCCCAGGTTGCTCTGAGCCCTGTCCAACCTGGCCTTGGACACTTCCAGGGATGGGGCAGCCACAGCTTCTCTGGGCACCCTGTGCCAGGGCCTCACCACCCTCACAGGGAAAATTTCTTCCTAAAATGCATTCTTCTGCATTGCTTCATAAATTCCCCCCATTTAATACAAAGAAGTCTACGCTAAGAAGACAGGGATTTCTAAGTCAATACAACCCAACAGCACTGCTCAGGCTTGGTACAAAAACTGAGGGTAATTTTGGGTAGAGCCTCACATTTTTAGTACTTTCTCATTTGCAAATGAAGTGGACTTTTCTTTGAGTCTCGCTACACAAACACTCGCACCAACCTCAAAATATAAAATTGACTGTTAAATAAAGGTTGTGACAATGGCATAAACTGCCTGGGGTTTTTTTGGTTGGTTTGGGGTTTTTTTTGGTTGTATTTAAAAACATATTTTACAAGCACTTTTGGGCAAAAATAAATTATTAGAAGCATATTCAGAGCTTTGCAAACATTTCAGGTTATTTCTCACAATTTGCCATAAAGCTCTCCCAGAATCTCTCCAGTTACGATGAAAAACCAGCTCCCTAATCTCTTTTAATAACAAATGGACCTTAAAAAAAAGAAAAAAAAAGATCTGATCACTATTGTTTGAAAGCACTCGAAAGCAATAAGATGGTCACAAGACTTGATCTGCCTGTTCTACCCCTTTACAAACTCACTAAAGCTTGCTTTTTATGACTGATTGCTGTGCTGTATTAATCCCCAAGCATATAAAACGAGTCTATTGGAGACTGGGACTCCACTGGGGGAGGACAGGGAAGCTGTTGTCTTCTGAGAATTAATCCATCCTGGAAAATCAAAAGCCAGCCACTCACAATACAGTAATCAGCATGTTCTCCACTATGAAAGCCCTACGTTTCCCTTTTAGAAAACACAGCTATTACTCCATTATGTACTGAAACACACAAAACTCTTTTAATTTTTTTGTGTTTGTTATTATTTGGCTTGTATTTATGGGTATGTGCATATTCCATTGGTGGGTATACAACCATCAAGTTAAAAAAACCCCACCCTGTCTATTCCCCATTGCTTAAAAAGAAAAAGGGACTCCCACTGCTTTTTCCACAACCAAAGTTCTCTCTGGATTTGCTTTGTGAACAGGATTTTAACTCTTTATTACCCTAAATAAAAGGAAATTCTTTGCATTTTTTTGCCTTACACAGAAAGCACAGAAAGTTCATTTTTTGTTCAGAATAATTTTTTTCTCACTTTGTTAATTATCTGACATGAGTTTCCTAAGTAGTGGCACTAAAATAAAAATGTTTGAATTTTTCTAATTACCAAATTAAGAACAACTTCACTTTATTGCAGATGGTGTTATACTTGATGATCCTTTGTTAGCAAAAGTTTAATTCTTTCCTTTTAAAGTTGAATGGTGCAGCCTTCCAAATAACCCTTTTTGTTTTTCTTTTTTGTAAGAGTAGAATTCTTTCTTTTTTTCCATTTAGGTGCTAGAAGTATGAATCTTCCATTGTGTTGTGGAGATAAAGATCAAAACCCCCTACAAACCCAGCTGTAAATCTCATGTGACAGTAATGAAAACACTAAATGAATTCTGGCCTAAACACAATAATTAAGGCTTAAGGAAATCATTGAGAAACCATGTGCTCAAGAACCACAATCACATTTCCATTCAGCCAGCAAAAGGCACCTACCTGTATATGACAGCACTTCAACACCATTTTTAATACCCAACAAAATCTTCCTGTCATGTTATTTTTTAAAAAGCAAACAAAACAATTTGCTTATATTCACAATTACTCTTTGCTAAAGCAAAGAACACTTTTCTCCCCTATCTATCTTTCAAGTAAAAAGTTACTAAAAGCAACAAGAGTTAGAGTCTTTGTTCCTATTATCCCTTTTAGACATCATTTACATAATAAACAGCTGAAGACAGCAGTTTTTTGTCCTTGCCTTTAAAACCGATAGGTGTCTAAAATCCCACCAGGTCAATTCCATAGTCCCACCAGGCTGGCATGGCAGACATCAAGATCTTTCTGTTAACTTGAAATTAACTTAGCAGTCCAGCTCTACTCACCAGCAGTTTTAAGCAGTACTATGTGTTTCTCAGAGTTCAAAGCAATGTGTACTTTTTCCCATTTTTAAATCAAAAGCTCAATTGAAGGAGCAAAACCTTATGCACATGGATGAAGGTCTGTTACACGTAATGTGGAGTTTAAGGACATAAACTTGCCTTTCTATTTAAGAACAGGATTAAATGTCAACAAGAACATGAACACGGTAATTTTTCTGAGACCTCTGAGTTAGACATGACTGAAGATAATCTGACAACAGTAACCATACACAAGTGCCAGCAATATTAAACTGTAATTCCTGTTTTGCTTGTGCAGGGAGGATTACATTTTTTGGCTTCCAGGGCAAAGCTATGGCACACACAGAGTTAACTGTGCCCTCCTCCCCCTGCCCCCCAGCTTCACCCCCCTTCTCCCCCATCTCATTCATGCCACATTCCACAGTGGCAGGGTCCAACAACAATATAGGAGGGTACCCAAAATGAAGAGGCAGGGCCTTCCATTATTCTGCCTCTCTTGAATTAATTAACTGGAAATGAGTTTTGTCAATGTTTTGGAAAGGCAGAGGGGTGAAAAGAAACTGCTAGAATTAATCACAGTGAGAAACTACCTCTTCAGCAGTCTGCCAAAGTTCAGAAAACCCCTGAGAAGTGCAAAATAAAAGGAAAGTGGGCTGACTTACCCTCCAAAGGAACAAATAAAATTCAAACAAACACCCAAGTCTCCAAAACAGAGACATGCCCCAGTGCAAAGGAATGCAGCATCTGTTGCCACAACAGCTTCAGCTTTGGTTTTAATATACTTGTCATGAAGACTGAAAGGTATGAAGGTAGAAAAGACAGTTTACTAATAATTTAAATAGACAAAAGACACGTTGTGTTTAATTCACTAAATATTTAAGTACATCCAACATTCCCTTGATCCTTATATAAATAGAGGTATTTAGGTCCCATGATTGAAAATGAGTAACTTTGCTTGTTTAGCCCTGACTCTGCACAGATCTTTTATATGGAGAAGGCAGCCTGCAAAGGAGCTCTTTCTTTGTAGAGTTTTTTAATGATAGTTATCTCCAGGTTCAGCAAAGGAAATTATAACAAGTCGATACTGCATGTATGACATTCTTCTACTGATGAAAAAAGAAGTAATGAAATTCCAACCAACTGACAAGAAGGACCTTTTTTCACAAGCTGATTTACCCAGGTATACAGAAAACACACAGGTGTCCTTTTGTTTACAGCAAAGGAAGGCAGAAGCATCATCTGGCAGTTTTTCTGAAACGAACACATTTCCAACAGACTGGCACTAAAACTGAAAGAATTGATTGCTGAGCAAGGGAAAATATTTTATAAGAGAAATACCCTTTTATTGATTTGACTATTGTTAATATTTTTGCTCAGGAGGGCTTTTTCCTGACTGACCGCAGGATTAACTTGTCATCTCGTTGCTGTATCTCCAAGCCCATCCTCTCGAGGGCAGAGCTGTCTGCCAGCCCCTTCTGCTCCATATGCGCAATCAGCGCCTGGTTCTGTTCGTTCTGTTCAGTGAGATTCCGGATTGCATAAACTGCCCACTGGCTCACAACTGTTGGGCAGAGTTAAGGATCATTTATTTATTTAAAGATGAAGCATTGTTTATTTTGATTTATTACTGCATTCACCTCCCCCAGCCCTCCCCCAATCCCTTAAACCCAGAAAACTAGCAGAAATCAAGGGTTTGAAAAATTTACAAGTGCTGACACTGAACCTACAAATACTTGCATATGAAGCAATTTAATTTTAAAAGAGGTATGTCCTTAAACTTCAGGCTAATTTACTAGGGTTTATATTGAGTTAAAAAAACCCCAAGCAAACAAAAAACTCCAACCAAATGAACTGCAGGAATTAAAAAGACATACTGTTTTAAACCAAAATTACAGTCAATTGAAATGTTCCAGTGATCTTCCCGGTAAGTTTAAATAAAAAATAAGTCAGTTGTTTATGATCTGAACACTTCAACACTACACTTCCAAGCACTGGCAAACAAAATAAGTTGTACATCATGTACAGGAAAGATGACTATTATTTTCACTGCAAAAATTGAAGAGATGTAGAAAAAGACAACTTATCCAGGTTAACATCTGAAAATAGCACAAATAATGTCAGAGACACTTAAAATTCTTTGACTTCTAATATAACCTAAACTCAGTCCTTCATGCCTGGGTGCTTCTACACACTTGCCAGGAGACCAGACACTACCATCACTGGCAGGGAGCTCCCGCTGATGTTTAAACAGGCACAAGCTGCAACTCATTCACCTTCCAAGGTGGTCCCTCGAGGCCAGGATTGAGGCACATGTCAGGGCTGTAGACAAAGGATTTAAATTCCCAGGATTATCAGCCAGGCATCTTCCAAGCGAACTACAGTGTTCATTTTATGAAGTGTCAGAGATGCTGGTCCCAATTCTGCAGCTGAAAAGTTGTTATGATATAATCTTTCCCAAGTTACCCATATGGGAGCCAAGCCTTTCTGAATCACGAGTGGTTTGCCTGCAGGGCACCAATTATTTACTACATGTAGCTTCACATCCAGTAGAAGAAGATGCATAATTTACTCATCTCCTTGACGTCTTTTGGGTTGGGGAGCATCTAAGCACAGAGATAAATGTTCTTATGGGCATTTGCCAGGGGGTGACAGGAGGGGAAAACTCAGCTGGGGAAAATGGGAACTTCAGACAAAACAACAGAAGAGAGGTACTGGACTTGAACAATCTTACACACCCTTAACAGACAGGGAAGGGTTTAGATGAAGAGTAGCTTGGACACAAATGGAAGGGAACAGCCCCGCATTGGCATGTGTCAGTGAAACAGCCTTTTAGTAGCAGTTTATAATTACTTTCACATTTGAGAAGTCCAGAATTGAAAATAAAAAATAATAAAGCATTAACTACTATGGAGTTATTTTTTTCCTGATAGACCTCTTTAGACTTTGTCAGGAAGCATGCTGCACATCTTCATTCAAAAAATTTCCAGTGTGAGGTAATGATAAAGGAGAGATGTTAAGACCAAAATGAATTATGCATCACATCAAAGCCTTAACAGGTGAACACAACAGAGAATATCAATATATTCTCTTCTATCAGTGCATCACTACTAGAATTAAGTGAAAAGACAAGTACCAAGCTATATTTAAATTACATAAACTTGGTATTTGCACTGAAGATTACATTTGAGTATATAAAACAACAGTAAGATGCCAAAGAAATAAAATCATGTATGTGCAGACTCTCAGTCATTAGCACCAATGGTGAGAATAGATTTCAGAGCAGCAAGCATGCAAGTTGATGAATGCAGATAAACCAAGGCTAACACACAGCAGGTCTTTTCCAGGTCTGATTTAGGGCATGTAACGAGTGCCAAAAAGTAACATGAAGTTCTCCCAGTGGAGAGAAACATGCTACCACCCTCCCTGGCTTGGCTCCCAGGATGAGGAGCAGATTTTTCTTGTGTTCCTAAAATACGGCTTCTGCATAAAATACAGCACTTACGTCAACACATATTTACTATAATGGTAACAGCAATTTTCAGAGAGTGACACTTCTCAATCTCACAAAGTGCCACACAGACAAAAAAAGTACTCGCAAAACTTTTGTGTGTATTAGCCTTGGGAATGATCCTGCTACTATCGTCTTTATGTCCTTCAACACAAACCCACCACTAAGCTCTATGGAAAATGCTCTTTTCCTATTGCCAGATCCATTCATGCTTACATAATATCTAAGACATCTCCATTATCTTATGAACTCTATCACCATTATGGCATTTATCATTACTGACTACTGTAGCTGAAGCTGCAAAATGGTTTCAATAACATTTTCACTCCTTCAGAAACCCCTTTCTGTGTGTAGGTTTTCCATTGTGACCACAACCATGAATATTCATGATCCCCTTGTTCGCACGCTGGGGGAGGATGAGGCCTTTGGACAGCTTGGAGCAGACCCTGGCAGACTTGAGTGTCTATGGAGATTAAAGCCAGTCCCCAGCTAATACTCACATTACCCTCTTGCACCTCTCCAAAGACAGAGACACAGAGAGAAAATTAAACATATTCGAGAATCTCTAATCCTACCTACACTTTAAGCACTTTATTGTATGCACAGCTTTAGAAAGAGAGCTTCTGAGGTTGCCATAGTTACTACAAATACGAGCGTGAGCCTGTTTGTTGTGAAGCTGCACTGAAGAGAAGCAACACAGCAACCACAGTAGATTTGACTGCACAGACTTGTCAAGATTTTCCCAAATGGGTGTATTACACTCTCAGGTAAGTTAATATTATAGCCAAGTGAAGATTATGATATTCTGTCACAGGGAAGAGGGCATACAAAAGGAAGAAAACAATTCATTTTATTTTGCAGAAGCCTCATCACTAGACTATCTGTGTTTAGGGACTGAAAACAAACATTTCTGTGCATTTATAGCAACGCTTTTCCAAAATCCTTCAGTACTGTGTATTAGCATTTCTATGCTATTTTGACATATACAAATAACAAAACTGAATCAACTTGCCCTGTCTTCCATGCTTAAGTAACATATTCATTCCAGAATTTAAAATTTAAAATCATCCTTTGGGTCATAACTTCAATGCTCAGTGAGAGGGGAACACAAAGAGAAAGGAAGAAAGGTGGAGAAAACTGTCCCTTCAGGATGAAAAATGTTACAATCTGGAAGCCATGAAAATCAGTGCCACTAAATCCTGCATAAGTTTTGCCACTGACTGCAAAGGGAACTTTTCACAATTCTCCCGGTTCTTTTCACTTGGATTCTGCTACAAGAGGTTGCTGGAGTCAATGCAAGAGGACAGTGACTGGTTTGTAAGTTTAATGGGGTGTGAAAATACAACAGTGTCCTGCCAGGAACCGCTAACCAATACTGCTGGAGAGGACCAATACAGACCATTTCTCAGGGAGAGCATTCCACCTTCTCATTCTTAGTTCAATTGGATCTAAACATTATTGACAAGCCCACTGTGGCCACGAGGACCCCTATGAATTGTTCTATAAAGCAATTTGGATTCTATGGATGATGGAAACAGAAAAAATTATTAACGAGGTTGGTACCTGATGAGGTAGATAAAAGGCAATGCACAAGTAATCTTGGAAGTCTGTTGTATGTTGCTTGAGAAAGGCAAGTTTTAGAAGTTAATTATTATTATTAACTAATACACAATACTGAAGGGATGACAAGGAGAATGAAATACGTACATCTGTTTTCCTAAGTCCCCTTCATGGTTATTAATACTGAAGGATCTCTAAATATAACATTCTTGGTGGAGAGTTTGATTTATTACATGGTGTACGGACTTCTTTTTTTTAAATTAATATGTTTCCTGCACTACAGTCAGTTTTCCATAGCTAAATTATTACTTAGGGACTTTCTTCCTTAGGAGTAATTAGGTCTCATGCGAAAAAGAGGGTCTTCTTTGCCCAATCCAATTACCTCATTTAAATCAAATTTTTTATTATTTAAATAGCAACTACATTTTAATCAAATACAAGAAGAGATACAAAACCTTACTAAGAAAGCCAGCACTCACAGGTTGGAACCCTCGTCAAATGGGCTATGTAATCTATTGCTTAAAGCCACCCAACTTTTCTAAGAGCTATTCTGGAACAGGTCTGTAGGACTAAAAAACAGAGGTAATGAAAATACAATTTTTGTATTGTACAATAATTATATTTCTTTTTGGCCTTCAAGAAGTAATCCAATTATCATTAAAACTTCTGCAGACTGGAATGAAATACTGAAGCATCACTTAGAGTCACTTCCACTTGCAGACCTGACAGGACCACACAGAAAAGATATAAACCAGTCTTTCAGTCCTTTCAAGCACTTTTGTTTCACAGCACCTTGAAGATAATTCCTCTCACCACTAAAAGAGGTCTCTAGACCACTACCAGAGCTGTTCATCACAGCTCAGAGCTGTGATGGAGCACACGTAGCAAGACAGTAAGGATTTTGGCCCCTCACCATCAGCCAAATTGCTTACAAAGCTCTACAAGTTTCTTTCTGTCTCGGGTTTTAGTAGTTTAATTAAGTTCTAGAAGCTGTATAAGATCAAAGCAATTCCTTACAACTCCTCTACATCTTTATGTGACTTCTACTTGTGATTAAGACATTACCAAAAAAGTAATTAACAGAAAATGTAAGGCATTAAAGGTTTTATGTTAATTTATTTACTTATTTTCAAGAAGCTAATTTATATTTTTAGAATTAATGCTTTGGACTATATTTATACTTGGCATTGAATTACCAGCATCAGAAAACATCAGGAATTCATCCTACACAAATTAAAATATTTTGCCTAGAAGGTAGGAAAAAAAGTCTAGAATACTCCAGTTGCGTGTATTTTCATTTATTGCACAGCTGTTCTTGTCACCTGTGATTGCAGTCACCACATTCTGGGTTTAAAAGCTAGAAATGGGAAGTACTCTATAAACTGGGAATGTCCCTTCTTCCCTCCCTGCTTGACTTTGCTCTTGCAGAGCTGACATAGCACAACCCATCTAGTCTAGAAGCCTCCAAAATACAGAGACACCACTGGATGGTGGCAGAGGCATTTATCCCTGATGACACTTTTTAGGGATAAGATTTGTAACACTGGGGAAGTGAAAGCAGATGTTCCTGCTACAGGCAACTCTCACCTGGTCAAAGGGATCGGTCAGAGGGATGGACCAGCCAGTACAAAACAAGGTTCCGTCTCCACCACAGCGTGGCAGCAAAGCTTCACTGGACAGCACGCCTGGCATGAGGAGCTTGCAGCCAGCCCTTCCCACTCCTCACCTGCAGCCCTCCCCAAAGGAAGCTGCTTCAACAAAATATTCCAGTGAAGACAGAAAGCCTATCCCCAAAAACCTGAACTGGGGTTTGCAGCTCAAATCCCACCCTGCAGAACGTAGCTTTGACAGAGATTTTAAATTACACCATCTCAGAACAGACAAATGGACAAAACCATTTGGTTTAAAGTCACCAAAACAGTTTCAATACTAGGGCAACATTCTCTGTTAATTCACAGCCTACAGAAAACAGGAAACATCCATAGCACAAAATAACTCTACATTAAATACCTTTTCCAGTTCCGAAGCCCTCACTAACCTCCCACGCCAGTAGTGTTCCTCTTGCAGACAAACACCACCTTTCTGGCTACTTTCACTTATCTCACTCTCTGAGCCGTCTACCCATGATCTGCAATGATGAATCCATTTCTTAAAGTGTGCCTTGTGTGTCACAGGCTTCCTTAAAATGGGACTTAAACCTTCTGTATAACCAGCACACAGGCATGGTAAACCTCATATATGACTTTCAGTGACAATTCATCCATTTCAGTATCTATGGCCAACAAATACACTTTGAAGACCAGAATGGGACTATTAAACCTCTTTTGCCCAACACTTCTGCACAAACACAGATGACCAAAGGTCAGCTCCTCCTGAAATTAAGCCTGTCAATTCTGTTTCATGCACAAGATGCTTTAATGCCTTTTCTCTGAAAGACTTTCAGTGCTGAACTGGAAGATTTCACTGTGTCCCCAGATAAACTGTCCTAGTGGTAAATATCTCGCTCATTACAGCCTGTGATTTATTTCTGGCTTAGATTTGTTTAGAATTGTTTCCAAACTCAGCTTTTCAGCATAGATTAAAAAAAGGAAATAATTCCCAGATCATAACCAGCATATGGTAAAGCATTTTTTGCATGAACTAAAGAAAGAAACCAAGGGAGATATTCCAAGGTTTGCATAATTTTTGTGTCTCTTCCCCCAATTTCTGTTTTTCAGCATCCTTTTTGAAGGACAGGCACCAGAACTAGGTAACAAAATCAGCCAAAATTTGCTATCTGGCCGATTACAGGTACAGCACAGTTTCCTGGCCCTTTGGTTGTGAGTAGTTCAGAAAGAGTGAAAAACAACAGCTCACAATATCCAGTTGCTGTATATCTAATACATAATTATGAATATGTATGTATATGTAATATCTACTATGCTCCCACAAGCAGAGTCCAAGCTTTCCAGCCTTTCACATTTTCACACCTTTTCAGTACAGTCCAATGCTGACAGCCAGGGCAGATCATGAGGCTCATTCGAGTTCCAAGGCTTGACCGTTTTTAACTACATCCTCACATCAGTGATGTGCAGCTAAATGGCACCCTATGTTCATTAAATGGGGTTTACTACTTCAGAAATTAGTCATTTACTGGGACATTTCTTACCTAGAGTCATATGGGAATTTTTCTCCCTAGATCACTGGTATTTCTGGGTTAACAGTTCTGAGCAGTATTATGCACCCAGATTGCTATTAGCCTTTAATGCCTGCCAACTAAACATTTAATCTATATTCTGTGTGCTGCCTTTCATGTTCTGCGGGACTTAAAGCCCAGTGCCAGAACATCTTAGCATACTATGAACTTAAACACAAAATTTGGGTCTAGCACTCCAGAGCTACAAAAGCCATAGGACATGTTTAGCTCTGTCAGGCTATCTTTATTATAATGTCTCCTATGCCAAAGCTTACAGAACTTTCAAAAAAAGTTAAGCCATAACCTCCAGCTTGTTTTCCTTTTCCCTATGCTCAGACTTGTAATACCAGCTTACAACCAAGTATATGACACATTCGTTTTTTGCTGTTAGGCTGCCAATTTTTTGTAAATTATGACTTACATTTTTAATAGAAACCCATAATTTATGAGCAACTACAATCATCTGATTTTAAAACAGAAAGAATCACACTCTTGATCGATCTTAAGCTAGTACTTCAGTTAGAATATTCAGTTCTTTCAGTCCCTTCTTTTACAATAATTCCATATTAAAAGTTCATAACAACTAAATCTGTTAGCTATCTGTAAGAGGTACCAGAGTCAGCAGGCTGGTATGTTAAAATTAAAAAGCTTCAACTGCTGTTACCTTACTGTTAAAAAATTCTCTTCCCAAGTACAAAAAAAAATTGCAAAATTCCATTAAGTTGAAACTCATGTATCAAATTACTATTCAAACCTACCACAAACATTGAGATGTGAAGCAATGAAGCACAGGAGGATGGTAACTGTGTTTACAAACTGATTATACATCAGGGAGGCTGTAGTCCTTTTAAATTTCCTGGGACACAGAAATAAAAAGGCTCCACCTTTGCACAGACATTTACTCATGTGCATTTATATGCATACATATAGAAATAAACAGCTTTTCTAAAAAGCTTTAAAATGGCGATTACAGGAGTCAAAACTTTCAGAAATTTGGCACTACACTTCAAAACCCAATCTAATTCATGCCTGAGATGTGGTCAAGCTAGTTATAATTCACCACTCTAAGGCAGATGATGAGTTGAGCTGACACAATTTGGACTGAAGCTCTTTCTCTGTTTAGAAATGTGAGCGATTCATCCATTTATACAGATCCAACAAGGATTTGCATGTCACCTTATCTTTCAGCACAGTACATGTGTATTTTATTGATTCAGGGTCTCTGAGTAACTTATATGGCATAACTTCCCCCCTGCTGCTTATGGTAATTTCTAATATCACTTTATGACAAATAATCAAAACAATGAAGGTAAATGAAACTCCAGTTCCATGGTCACAGACACCAAATGATGCCCAGTGTGCATCCAAAAATAACAGCCATTAAATAAAAGGGTGTTTTGAAAGATGCAACTTTTTATAACCAACTATTTGTTTAGCAAAATAGCCATTAGCCACAATTCTGTCTACAATTTTAGGGAATGGCTGCATCTCCTTGAGGAAATCTCCACACTCCAGAAGAAAGGAACAAATCCACAAGGCCAGTGGAAAGGACTGCAAATATATTCCGATTGAGGAAGGAAAGGTTAGGTTTTGAAAAACATTTTCAAATTGAAAGAAAAAAGATCTGAAGAAGTGAGGGCAAACAATTTAAGGCTCAGGAAGGAGCTACACAGGAGAACACGTTTGCCAGCTGAAGATAAAACTGTTTTAATTACAGTGATCAAAAATGGGACAACAGAAAAATGTCAGAATAAAGATATTATTCAAAGCATTGGTCAGATGACATCCAAATATTCTTTGGAGGCATGCACGAATAAAAATGTCAAGAAGACAGACTGAAATATGATAAGGTGGTTATAGTAGGCATTCCATTCTCAACAATATTTCTGAACCACTCCTAGCTTTACTTAAAAAAACCAAAAATCTTTGGCTCTCACATTTCTAGTGCTCTGTCTCAGCCCAGAGGGGAATTTTTCAAAAGTAAGTCTACAGAGAAATCAAGGAAGCTGTTTGAGCTTGTCTTGGGGTGACTTTATGATGTGCATCCCATATCACTGCCCCATGCCCAGAAATTTATTCTGTGTCTTTCTGTGCCTTTAAACTGAGCCTGAGAGGGGGGAGAGAAAAAAACTGAGCAAACTCTTCAAAGCAGTTTACAGTTTGTTTTCAAGGACACAGATAAAACTCTCTCTGCATTCTGCTGCGGCGAGCAGAGCAAGAGCAGAGGGAAGCACCCTGCTTGCTTGCTTTCCAGCCAGCTTTCAGCTTTCTTTTTCTCTGGAGGGAGATGGAGAGTTGAACTTTTGTTTTCCTGGGACTTCGTTTTTTTTCCCTTCTTATTTTTTGGACTGTTTCAACATCAGAACACATCGGGACTTTTTCCACCGAGGTGGAGGCCCTGGAGGAGGGGGCCCCACCCTGTCCCAGCTCCGAGGAGGAGGAGAGAGGTTTCCTATGGAAGGACTCTGAAATTTTCCCAGGTTTCTCTCAGCAGAGCGAGATGTTTTATCATTTAACATCATTATCCTTTTCCTGTGTGTTTGTTAAATAAATAGTTTTTATGTCTTTCACCTTCCTTCGAGGAAAATTTTTTTTTTCCCCGAACCTGGTGGGGGAGGGGTGGTTGTAACCTGCCTTCTCTCAGAGGATATATTTCCAAATTTGCCCAAACCAGCACAGAGCTATAAAAGCAGTGAAATATTATATATATATATATATATTTTTTTTTTTTTTTTAAGAGGGTGCTCCTGATAACTAAAGATCAGCCTTCTTTCAAGAATTCAAGCCTGTCATGGATTTAAATCCACCAAGAGGATTAGAGAAGAGGACAAATATGACAATATTTGGTTTAGGAATAGAGTTATTAACTTTAATTCCTCATTTTTACATGCATGAGTTGGTGCCTACAGAGATTACTTCTCAAAAAGGATTAGAAATATTAGAATGTAACATTTGAAAGAACCTTCTCGCATTCTGTATAGCTCTGTTACATTTCCTCCAGCTTTAAGAGGGACACTGTACATCACATATTTCTTAATGGTGATAGATGGGTAGAAATGAGATACTGAAGAATAGATTCATATTCACATCTCTGCAAATCTGCGTTAGTATTTTATAAACTCTCAAGGAAATAACTAACACCACCACCACTCCCTCCCAAACTCTAAATTTCAATATTTTTAAACTATTTTAAGTATTTTAATCATCCTGCAGGTGCTCTAAACAAAAGAATTCTAGGAATGATACAATCTACAACCTGAAATATATCATTAGAAATTTTAACTTTGTTAAATGATAAAACACAAAGTGTGATCTGTGGTCATTTCTGGAAGACAAAAAAAGGTTAAGCGCTTTAATTTCTCAGAGTATCTATTTCTGTACTGCACACTGCATTCTTTCTGTGGTCTCAAGTATTTTTCATATAAGGAGAACGTTGCATTTGACAGGAGAAAAGTTTTCCTGGGGAACAGTGTGGAAGACAGAATTAGTAGATGTAGAACATCTCACAAGAAAACTTCGTATTTTTTTTTCATTCTGTTTTTCATTCAAACATTTTCTGGCAATAAATACTTAAGAAGTGCAGTCTTTGTGTCAGAATTTAGACCTACCAAATATGCTTAATGTGGAACGTTTTTTCCTTGGTTCTCCACCTTTAACTGAGTTTTGCCCTGAAGAGTTTGCAGCATCCAGAAAAGATAAACAATGAGTTAACACATTGAAGTTGTGTTATCCGAACTCTTCGGATATGCAATGTTAAGTGAGATTTAAAGCAAGATTAGGTTACATGAGCACCTCCTGTGACCTTCCCAACAGGGAGAAGCATTTGGCTCCTCCCCCTTTGGAGCTTTATAATAATCCCATTCAGAACACTTTAGGCAAAACACTGAAAAATCTGCTTGGAGTGGAATCGAGATCTCTTTGGTCCATTAACACTGATGTAAGAAACGACTGGATAACTTGGCAATGCTTCTTTAAAGAGTGTAAAAAACACCCTTGATAGATA
The DNA here is from genome assembly GCF_017639235.1 of Corvus kubaryi. Classification (NCBI taxonomy): domain Eukaryota; kingdom Metazoa; phylum Chordata; class Aves; order Passeriformes; family Corvidae; genus Corvus; species Corvus kubaryi. Next base: position 1,204,407 of record NW_024582061.1, on the reverse strand, counting down.
GTGACAGCAGTAGGCACTGGTAGGCAGGTGACCTTCCCAACTACAACCAAAAGTGGTGTTTGGAAATAGCTGTTTGGCTGAAGCCTCTAGTGAATCACTTCAGAAACTAGCCTACTAAAGCCCCACCCTGATACAACATTGAGGGATTCCCCTCTAAAGCCATACAGGCCCCTGGTATCCCTTAGTCGCTAACAAAGTACAGGTAAAAACAATTCACAGCAACTTGCAGAACAGGGCAGGATTTTGTCTGCTGAATCAGGTGAAAGAAATAAGCCCCTCTCAGACTGTTCTTGCTCAATGAATAACCGCAACTGTACCTGTTCCAGCTTCTCGTCTGACCAGTTCTTCTCTGTACCTTACAATTACACTCAGACAGAGTTCAGGTTTGTGCGTATGTCACAAAGCAGGAATCCTCCACTCTCTCCACTCTCTTTAAAGGCAATTCTCAGCATGTAGGAATTGAACTGGAGCATGGCAATACAGCGACTTCTCGCTTTCCTAGTTCCATCTATGGTGGAATCATAGAATAGAATCACAGACTGGTTTGGGTTGGAAGGGACCTTAAAGCTCATCTAATTCCAAACTAGTTCCAACTCTAGTTCCAAACTCATCTAGTTCCATGGGCAGGGATACCGTCCACTAGACCAGGCTGTTCCAAGCCTCGTACAACCTGGCCTTGAATACTTCCAGGGATGGGGCAGCCACGGTTTCTCTGGGCAACCTGTGCCAGTGAGAACAGGTAGAGCTGGCTTCCACTTAGCTGTGATTTTATTTTGCCTTTGGCTCTATGAATGAGGGGTTCAGACCAAGCGATTTATGTTCTTAACCTGTGCTGACAAGTCCCATTCTTCCACTGCTGACCTCAACCACTGCTTGTTAAAGTCACAGTGACACATTCAGTACTGGTTGATAGAAAGTAACATGACATCCAGGAATGACACAGAGCGACCACCAATAATACAAAATTGAGACCCTCTACCAAAGAATACACTCCCCCTTAGCCCAGGGGAGTGCATTCACCCAGCCTTCAAACTTACTTGTGCAGCAAAGCAAGTGTCAGTGTGAGGAGGAAAAGGGTAATTCCACAGAATCACAGCATGGCCTGGGTTGGGAAGGCCAAGTTCTGTCCAAGTGGGTAGAACTTGACTGGGCATGAGGAGATCATTACAGTTCTCATCAGTAGTGTAGGTCTTTCCCAGTGACCATATAATAATGTGATTTTATGTATGCTTATGAAAACACAGAATCAAATAGGTCACATCGAACTACTTAATGCACTGTCAGTGCCTGAAATGAGTTTTCCAAAAAAAAAGGCAACCATTGCTGAACTGACATTGTGCTGTATTTTCTTGGCAACACACATGGGATAGCCACGTGTATATGAAAATGCTCAGCTCTGTGATGGCTCACTCTAAAAAGTCAACTCACTCTGGTTTTGCTTTCTACTGGCTCCCATTCAGTGGTGAAGCTATTTTACAGCATGTGGCCTGTTTTAGGTTGCACTCTGTAACTTAGATAAAAATGTCTGTCAGCTCCCCCAAAAGTCCTTACTGGCATCTTGCAAAAACAAACTGCCATTGTTGTAGACCATAGCAACTTGATTTCCTCCAGCTTTAGCCAGTTTCATGAACCACAATTATACTTGCTGCTGCCATGAAGTCAAAAGTATTTTCAGTCTACCTCTCAGATGACTGAACATAACAGAAGCAGCTTTGGATAGAGTATCTGAAAATTAACTTACTCTTTCTACATTTTCATCCATTATTCAAACTAAAGGATCTGTGTATGGATATTCATATCAACCACAGTTTTCCTTTCACAAATGCTGAAAATTCTTACTCCTAAAACATAGCTTGCTAGGTGTTTACTCACATATGCATGTATATATGCACATGTATATATAAACATATATCCTCACAGCAGGGTATCTTTTCTTCATGTTCGACTGGTTTCTTGGCTAACACAAAAGTGTGTTAATTAACAGTTTAATATAAAATAGATAATTAGATAAGGTCATTCTGATTAAATCCAGACATTGACAAAATCAATTTATTGAGACACCTTCTGTAAGAATCTCAAAAGGGTAAGATTGGCAAGCAGCCTGAAAAAACAGGAATATTCCATCTTCGAAACTGCAGTTCACTTCTGACTTTCAAGTTTTACCACTAACAGCTATTACATTGCAGTACTCTAGATAGTATCTTTTTTTCCCCAAAATAGTAATAAATATTTCTATGGACAGCCACTGGAAAGCAAAAAAAGACACATCTGTGTGCACTACTCATGAGCACAAATATCAGGAAGCAGTGAAAAACCAGAGAGTTTAGTTAACGTAAACTGAAAAGTCTTCAATAATAAACAGGTCCGTTTATTTAAAGCCTCTCGTAAGCACCTTTTTTGAGTGATTGGGGTCAAAAGTATTTTGATCGGAATGGGCTGACCTCCCTCCTCATGTTTACCTTAAGGAAATGGAATCTGTGAAAGGGCAGAAATGAAGCTGGAAGGAGCAGGAAGAGCTTAGGATGAGGTAAAAGGCAAGAACAAAAGGAAGGGCTCTTGTCTGATGACAGAGCCAGTCAGAGATGACGAAGATGATGACTCAAGAGAGCAAAATAGAAGATATTTGAATTTAGAACACCTTTTCAACACGAGTAAGCTGAAAAGCAGGATTTGGAGTAAATTTTTTACTGGTATTACCCAGATAGGCATCTCCAACCCACTCTGCTATCCTTCAGTGGATTGAATACATTTGTTTTTAAGCACAGGTTACAAAGGTAAAGCACAATGTTCCCACTTTTCAGAAGCGGAACAAGAAACTGAATTTTCAAAACGAAAAGATTAGCTCATACAGGAATCTCTCCTTAATCTAAAGGCAAGTAACTCTGCTTGCATTTTGAAACATCCTGTTTTCCTTTGAAAGAAGAAGGACAGTTATGGACAGCCAATCCATGGAAGATTTAACGGGTATAGAAAAAGTGGTATTAAACCTTCTTTGAAGTTTAACTCTTAATGAATCTGCATCTCCCCAGACTCACTCTGTTTACGTTTTGTCCTGTGCTGAAAGCCTAATAGCCACAAGTGGAAAATCTGGCATCCTACAGCATCTCTCTGTTGAATTTACATGCAAAGTTGTAGTAACTGGAAAATTAAAATACCGATTCAAATAATGAGAGATGTACAGTAAATTGGTTTTTAACTGACCATAATCATTTTCATGCCTGTAACTAACGAGAGTGGTGGTTTGTTTGCTTTTACTCATGAAATATCCTGAGGGAAAAAAACCTCTTTGCTAGTATAAATTAGAAGTTACAAGTCTGAGATGCAATTTGACAAGATAACAGTTCTCCCAAACTGGGGACTGAAAGATGAATTTAAACAATTAATTAAATAATGCAAACATGTCAGTTGAATTTCGTAAGCCACAAACTCGCAGGTAGTTCTATGCACATTACAGAACTGTTCAGGATCTCAAAGGATGCAATTTTAAGGTAATGACAGGTTTATAAAGGAATTTATTTTAGGATAAGAGAAGACCCATTTCCTCTTTCAGTATGCTTCCATATGCTACAAATAAAAAGATTTATCAAAGAATTTTTTCCTCTCAAAGGTAATAAAGAGCTCCTTTAACATCTAACATGGCAGTCCAGCTTCTCCTGATAAATTGCACACTTCAGGGAAATTATTTTTTTTCCATCCAGAAAAAAATCCCATCGCTTTTACCACAAAAGTTACACTTTTTGGTGAGAAATTTTGTATGTGTAATTTGGAGGCAGAACTTTTCTAGTAAAATTGAGAAAACACAATGACGTCTTAACTGTAGGGCTCAGGTGACTCCAAAACAAAATGTGCATCTACCAAGACTTACTAAGAAATCTAAGAAGGATTTGAAAGGATTCTGGGTGAAACTTTTTCTGGTCAGTTTTGTCCAAGGAGAAATCCAAGTAACACAGCCTGAAACCACAAAAACAGGCACTAGGAATAAAAATGTAAAGTGAACTTTCTGGACATGACTTCTGAAGGAGCCGTGTCTGAAGAGCTATGCTGAGCTTTTTCTTGCAGCTTTCCACCCCACCTTGGCAAACTGCAGATGAGCCACTGTGGTCCCTTCCAGCCTTACCCATTCAGTGATTCTGGGATTTGTGCCAGGAAGGACTGGGGTGCACAGAGAGAGCAAAGAAACAGTCAAATCTCTTCAAATAAATATTATGCAATGGATTCAGGCTCCTACATACTACTAAGGACCTGCTTTGTGGTGTCCAGAAGTAGCAAAACATGCTGCAAAGCAGATGAAAGTAGAGGCGGATCTAAACTGCAAATGTCTCTTCTGCTTCCCTGTGTACAACCTGCTGGGAAGGCAGCAGATGAGGAATGTTAGAGGCAGGAAAGAAGCAGGGGAGTATTAACTTCATGTAGCACAAGAGCACGTGGAATAGCAAGGGGTCAAAACAATAAACAGCAATAGCCAGGAGCTGCACTCCAGAAGCTGATGCAGCAAACTTTGCCACAGCAGGCAAATCCTCCTTGTGCCCATGTGCTACTCACTTTTCCATATCCCCCAATAGTGTATGCTATGGATCACTGGTGAAAATTTCCATGAAAAGGTGTTATTATGGCTTTAAAAACCAAGTAAACAAAGTTTTATCCTCTAGTAAGAAGGTTATGGTACAGTCATAAAATGTCAGCCTGTATCAAAAGGTGCAAGAGGTTCTACTTTGCTCAAAGCACAGTAAAGAGTCTCATGGTATTTTATTTTCCTTTCATTCAGGATCATAAACTACAATTCTACCCTTTGAGCATCTCAAACGTTATCCTCTTTTACTACAGCTAAAATGAAGGATTAATCCTAGAAGTGGTTGCACAGCTGTGCTTTTCAGCAAAGGTGAGTCACTTGGGACCAAAACTCCTTACTAGGTTTTCTCAGGGCTGCTTTTCCATTTAGGGAAAGGTAACTTTCCCTGGCCATCCCACCACATCCAGCAGTGCCCTTTACCAGATGTGGACCATGGAAATACAATTCTGCCACTCAGTGCACTGTCAAGAGGCACTGCCAGGTCTCAAACTACAGGAATACTGAGGATGTAAAACTCACGGATATAAACCATCAAACTGAATAACTCAGAGGATACTTACCACCTCTTGCTCCTCCACCCAGCTTGTTAACATTGTGCTATCATCTACATTATTTCATCATTTTAAGATATATTTATATGTAGATGATGTTCTGCAGGACACAACTGAGAGAATATGAAACATTTTCACTACTCTTTTGTTTGTTTGTTGATACTTGTTTAAAAAAGTATGCTTTTTCTTACATAATAATTTGAAAACCTGTTTCATGTGTTCAGTATAAAAAACCTGACATGACTCTCTATAGGAAAGATATTTGATTTCCAGATGCACTTACCAGAAACTTACAAAGAGCTAATGATTACATTACAGAAAATCACAGCTCACTGAACACACTTGTATTACTTGTAGAGTTGGATAACTCTGCTTAAGAACTGCTTATCTTCAATATCAGATTATTTCCCTCTAATAGCAATTTATTTTTGGAAGTTTCTGCTCTTAAATTCCAGAAAAAGAAATTAATATGAAGCACAATGCTTCATTTAACATATATTTAATAATATTAAAATCTCCCCAACATTTCAGTAATTTCCATCACTGATTCTCTCAATTATACATATTTTCATAACAGCTTGCTAGCCTTGTCTCTGCTTAGAACAAGTTCCCCAATCTGATTTAATAAGCGTAGAGAATCTATGGGGTACCTATTTCAGTTTCCTGAACAGATTTCAGTGGAAGCAAAAGCTCTACAATCTGATACAATGACCAGAGTCTGAATTCAGATTTCAGTCACAGCTCTTTAAATAGGCACTTGCAAACCAGAAATAGTTATTATTTTAGGAAACAGAATATAACCTCAGTTAACTTACTTAGAATCCAGTTCATGGAAGCCTATTTCTGCCCTCACTCACTTCTGAACTATTTAAATATAACCAGGAAGCTCATGAGGTCAGTTACATTTAGATACCCAGTGAATGCAATGCTGGCATAAATCTGTGAAACCCCCACACCTTTTCTCATGAGTCATATTCAATAAACAGAATTCTTTTGTAAAGGATACAAGGATTGTTGTCATCAATGCTGCAACTGTCCAGAATCAAGGAGATGCCATCCAAGTCATACACCTAAATAAAAACAAAGTTTAATTTAACAGATGTCTCAACAATACTAACGTTTCATGCAAGAAATACGTAAAAATGTAACAAGGATGTTTGTTTCATCAAAAATATTAAACATGCTAACATGAACTGCAGAGTAAACCTGGTACTCATGTTTTCAGCATGAGTATCAGAAAACAGTAACACAAGCAGGCACTAATTTCACATCCTCCCTTCGTTTAGCAAGTGTTTGACTGAGGTATTTTCTGCTTCTGACACCGAGCCAGATAAGCTATGCTCACTGACAACTCATGCTTGCTTCCAGAAGGAAGAACCATGAAAAACTGGAGCAAAAAATAGGGAAAAAAAAGTTGAAAAATACACCTACACACACACACAAGTTTGCATGAGGCCACATCTCCTGTACCTTCAGCAGCAATGTGTTATTTGTATGTGCCCAGCACAAATTCTTTATATCAAGTAAGAGCCATTGATGTTTTTCCTTTGAGAAAATGTTCCTTGTGTTACTAGCAAATGAGCAGAGGTGAGATCTGGTGACTAGTTCCTTGTGCATACATATACATGGGAGTTCACAAATTGCACTACTACATTTGTGTGTATGTATGAGATAACAACACATAATCCTAACAGACTCATACACATACACTTTACCAAGTACTTGGGACAAACTGATCTTAACAATAAACATGGAGCATGATTATCTTATGGAAAGTATGTTCCATAAGAAATTTATGTAGACTCCTAAGGTACACTGTAACTTCATACATGCATATTTATAGCTTTACATGTCTCTTCCAACCTCAACCATTCAGTGATAGCCAAGCTATACTTTTCCACATCTTAAGTTCTTTAATTTCTTAGAATTTAATTTCAAACCAAGAACTGCCAGTCAAAGGAATTTAACCTAGTGCCAATTTAGGCTGTGGCTTGATGATGGCGTTCTCTCTTCCATCTTTTTTGCCCCAAACAAGATGCATTTTTAATTTATCGAGGAAAACAATAAATCCCAAAGTTTACACTGCAGGATCATCAGCTTTCTGAAACACAAGTTTTGTTATAAGAGAGGCATGTCGAGTAGGAGATTTAGATGTGAAATCCCAAACAAACTATGGATCAATAAAACTGAATTCAAGAGACAAAGATGAGCACATGCCTCTTACAAGCTCCTTTTCAGATAATCTTATTGCAGAGTCTCAAGATAGAACATGAGAAAGCAGCGGTGACAGACACACAGACAGGCAATGCTTACATGTAGGAGAAGCAAAGAGCACTGCTAGGTCTTAAAACCCACTTTCTGCATCTGTGCTAACACACCTAACTTTACCTACATGAAGTACCAGTTAGTAATACAAGTTTAAAAATACCCATTCTTTCCACGAAATGTTCGTATTTTCTCCAAGGCCATGCACCATGTATAGTATCATACTTCAAAGCTTGAACAAGCAGTGACCTTCAGGTAACATAGCACTTGCACATGCTTGGGAAATGCTGGTCCTTTGATGTTCAGGCTGTAGCCAAACTCTGATGTGCCTACAGTGCTACCTCTTATTTCCCACCAGTGAAATGCTGAACAGTAGAAATTAATCGGGATTAATTTCTGCTGTCAACAGAAACAAACCATGCAATAATCTGCTCCAGTTCGATTCAAGCAAGATGTCTGGTTAACAAAATAAGCATTTTGGGAAAGTTCAAGTTTAATTAAGATCCACTGACGCTTCAAAGAGCTACTGTGAGAATATGATGAGATTCTTTCAAAGTTATGTGGGAACAGCAGCAGCAAACACAGCCTTAGCGATACCTTCATGAAAAATCAAGTTGCTAACTACCATTGCCTTGCACCTCCCCCCTTGGAGGTTCTCGAACATTGTACAATTGAACTGCACATACAATTTGCATGAGTTGGGCACAGCTTTTGTCACCACAATGCCAGCTTTAGAATGTCACCTGTGACCTACTACACAAGGAAATGGAGCAAGAAGAAGAACCTTACAATGTACCTACCCAAGACAAATCTATATACTCCAAGTGACTTGTGAGATGAAGAGGTCGAATCCTGAGCAACCACTATTAGAAAAGCTCCAGTCCATGCCAGCTGTTCCTGAACCACCACTGGTCCACTGAAAAAGCATTTTATGGCAACCTACTATTTGTGCTCTGTAATGTGAGCAAGTTCAGCAACTGCTCTGCACATAGCAGAGCCACCTCTGCAACAAGAGTGCCACAGGCAGTCAGAGGGAAGAATCACTGTCCCACCCAGTGTCCTGCTTGCATTGCTGAGAGTTTCTCAAATCCTGTTGCTCTCGTCTCCGTCTCCCTGTAACCTCCCAAACCAGCACATTTTGCAAACATTGAGAAATCATCCTACATCTCAACCTCTTACACAGATCCATTGGAACTACACTGCCCAACAGAAAGTGCTTTGGGAACTTTTCCAACTAATTATTGGTCTCAAGAGTTTTTGCTTTGAAGAAAACAGTCTGTGAAATGCCCAGTGTAGAGCAAGGGAATAGAGCTTTTGCAGCAATCTTCTGCAGGGCTTGGGGAAGGAGTCAGTATTGCACAAAACCCAAATCTTACTTTAAATATGGTGTGAAAGTACCTTGTGAAGAGAACATTTGTGGCTGGTATGAAACTGGCTGTAATCCGTCTAGATTTTGGAAGAAATTATAGACAGAAACTAAAGAATAGGACAGTTGTGGTGTCTGTCTGGTGAACAGAACTGCTCACATTGGCCTGTTACAAAAGATCACTAAATCTATTCTCCATTTACATTACTGACAACATAGTTGGCCAAAACCAGGGAACTGCACCGGACTGTAACAAAGCCACAAGGTTATTTCATTATCAAGAACAGTGCTGTTCAGAATAATACTGTATTCTGAACTACACTGGAACAGAAAATGAAGCTGCCAGGTTACTTAAGACAATTTTAGAATGTAACAGTCCATCTCTGTGCTAATGATCTCTAGTGCTTCAGTCCTATCAGTAATGAGTATCTTGCCCTAATGTTATGATGTCAGTTTCTGAAATAGCTTTCTAAAAAAGCAGAAACATAGAATATCCAGCATTCCAAGGCAGGTATCCATCCCTGCCAGTTAAAAAGCTTACTTTCACAACACAGCTTTATATTGCTGTCCCATTTGTTTACTGCACTTGCTTTTGAAACATAATGAAGATGTGAATCATGCCAGTGAGAGAAATTTAAATGTATTACACTGAAGAGAAAATACCTTTCCCAGTGACAGTGACTGCTAGTATTTTCTCTTTCTCTGTACCTGAAATTTAAAAATCTATCTTAATTATTTAAATCAGGCTCTAAAAAGAAGCTCATGTGCTTCTTTTGGTGCTATACAAATATAAAACAAAGTTTATGGGAAGAACTAGCCCAGACTATATATGCCTAGTGCTTCCATGGCCAAGTCTTTAATTCAGATGATTTGGAACATGTCAGCCCTGAGGAAAAAGCTGTATTTTTTCTCTTCATAACCAATGAAAAAATATGAACAGAAGTTGACATCTTTCTGTTATCTTACAGAAATCACATTTATTGACCAGGATATAAACAAGGTCAGTAGCATAGTGAAGGATACGTGCCTGAACAGAACTGCTCCCGACAATCTCCCAGTACTTTCTTATGAAGTACACAGAAGTAATTACCATTAACATAATCACTCACAGCAGAGCCCAGGAAAAGTATAAATTAATTGAGACTACTTATTGAATCTTTCCTTCTAGCAGCAATGGAGCCAAGCTCAGGGGTAAGAAAGCAAATTCTCTGAGCATGACAGTGCTTGTTGCTGAATCTGCTTGCATCTAGAAAAATGCAACTACAATCTCCAGGTCCAGCAACTGTACAGACAAAAATAGAAAAAAAAAAAATACTCCAGCAAAAATAATCTCTTCAAAGAATCATAAACATTTTGGGCATTAGAAACATCACCTAATCAAGTAAGAGTACCATTATGCAGAAAAGAACATTCATACCTTTAGATAACAACAAGTGAACATAAACTACTCTTCCACCAGAATGTGACCAATTTTCAGCCTTCAATCAATGCAAAATGAGAAAGGTGTTTCTTTCTGTCACAGAAAAACTTATATTTCTTAGAAGTTGTGTTTGGCCAAACTACAGGTGAGCAAAAAGAATATTTTCTCTCAAACAGAAGTGGACTAGTAACAGTACGAGTAATCCATGCTGACACTTACTCTTCTTTTTACATGTTATTGATAAGCACACTGAAAAACAGAAAGACGAATTTCTAGGTTAAAAAGTGGTTGGGAGTGGGAAACATATTCTAGAAATGAGTCAAAAACCAGGAACAAGCAGGAACCACTTATAGGGAAAACCTCTAGAGACAACATTCATTACAGATCACCAGTTTCCTACCAGACAAAAAGTCTGTCTCCATTCATGTTTAGCTCCAGAGTATTAAATTTTAACTCCCCTTATGGAACTTAAAAGGTTTCTGGGAGCAATCAAACTGGCAAACTTCACATTTTTATGAACTTGGCTCCTTCCCTTGACTCTTTGTAATGCTTCCAGTTCTGTCACACAGCTCTAAGCACCCAAACCCACTCAAGTAGCAGTGCCTGGTGCCTAGGTAAGGCTGTGCTGGTTGGCTGCCAAACACCAGCCCTGGTCTGCACCACCATCAGGGCTTCAGCTGCCACTACCCAACTTCCCCTCTCTAGAGCACTTCTTTGGGTTTCTCATCCACCCTATCTGCTGATTCCCACATGGTTAAAAGTAGGAGCATAACAGTTAATGTGATCCCCATATTTCTCTGACAAATTAGACTGGCTAATGGAATTAAAACCTGGAGGAGGTGAAGTCAGAGAGAAAAGGAATATTAACACAGCTGAGCTGGCATCACCACAGGAAACCTAACGAATGTATTAAGGTAGCAGAACACACTTGTTGACTGTATTTTATGACTTCTCTTAGTGCCCTAGATTGCTGAAATGACTAAATTGCAACATTCTTCTCAAGTGCTGAATCATCAAGATATGAACATCCATCTCACATGCATCAACAGCATCCTAAGACACATCTGTGGGACTGAAGCCAATAGATCCAGGGAAGCAATTCCACTCCTGACACTCGTGAGACAGCCTACTTGAGAGGCTGAAGCTATGCCTTCCAGAGAGGCTGAGGGAACTGGGGGTTTGAGCCTGGAGAGGAGGAGGCTTCAGGAGAACCTGCTGGCAGCCTTCCTTTACCCCTATAAACCTGTCTGCAAGACAGAGCTGCTCTCCTGACTCAGGTTCAAAACAGTTTAAATAGAGAAAATATGGACATAAAAGTGCAACTGAGAAGGTTCTGGCTGGATACAAGGAAAAATTTTTTTCTATGAGGATATGGAGCAGCCACTGTGGACTCTCCATCTTGGAGGACTTCAAGACTTGTCTAGAAAATCCCTGAGTAACCTACTTTGAATTCAACTTTAAGCAGGAGATCCCTTTCTGAATGGCTGTGTGAGTGTAAGACATTTTCATTTCACTCCAGCAAAACCATGGAAAGAAGCACAAGTCAATTATTTTCCTCACATTTAGTTGAAGATCAGATTCCTTCTACTCTAATATGACCTTTTCTTGGTTATAAAGCTGGAAATAGTTGACAGAAATTTACCTATGTAAAATTCAGAAGCAGTTCTAGAAAAAACATGATACTTAACCATTAGTGGAATAATCCTGCATATTCACTGACTTCACATGACAGAGAAATCTTAAAATAATTTGTATTTTGGATGCAAGACCATTCATATGAATTTATTCTTATAAACTCATATAACTTTGAATAAATGCCTTAGAGCAAATAAAAAGGATTCCCCAACTGTACAAATGGAAACAACTTCATGTTTTCTAGAGTAGAAAGTAAGGATTTTGTACAATTCAATATACTAAAGAAATATCTGAACTGGCTGTGAACAAAATAAAAAAGGAATACAAGTAAGACCTAAACCCCACAACTGATGAAAATTTCAAAAAAGAGCATAAGCAACATGGTTAAGCTACAGCAGAAGCTTGTTGGTGAACACAGCAACCTTTCATTAGGAAAACAGTACATTCTATTATCCACATCTAGGAGGACAAGAAGGAGTGAGCCTAAAACACAGATCATTCACATTACACATCCATTAAATATTTTTAATAGTAATGGTTAATGAAGCACTGCAATACACTGACACACAAGCTTCAGACTCCTGGAGCAGACTCCAGTATTGCAAGTCTCTGCAAATGACCTAAACAACCTTAGCCATGAACACCCTACCCAGTCCTGTTCTGGACAGGTGAATGGTTCCAACCCTCTCAATCCCTTCTAAGTCTGCATGACTTCCTTTGATAGAAAATCACACTAGAATACTAAATTATGGCAAAGAAAATGAATCCAACGATACATACATTGGGGATTTGTTGCCAGTCTTTGGTCACCATCAAAGATATTTTTAAGCTTTAGTCCTTCTGAATGTACCACATGAGGACTACATAATGACTGAGAAATGACTACATAATGTAGTGAGAAATATGTCCTTCAGACCCTGATACCAACCAGGCTGACTAACAGAGTCAATTTTCCTCCAAGACGTCCTCAACAAGTAGCTTATTAGTGATTAGGCATCTGGGCAGAATCCAGCATACAATGTGGGTAACAGAAGAGCTTAAAAAGAGTAGGAACATAGCAAATGTTAGGTTCCCAAACAGGCTCCTCTGCACCTACGATGATACTGAAAAATGTTACTTAATTTTTTTTCATTTCTGGTTTTGGGCTTTTCCATTTGTTTTTCCAAGCAGCAGAAGTGACAGGAGGTGAACAGGAGATTCTACTTCAAAAGACAAAAGAATACTTTAGGCTTTCAGTGCTACTGGATTCCAAGGCCTACTGCAGACTACAGGCACTTTGGCTTAGCATACAGGCAGCTGTGGCTTGTGGCCATCAAGTCTACTACAGGAGTTCACCACATTCTGCAGATCTACTGAAATACTTGTGGACAGAGGCTCCCTTCTCCAGGACATCACAGCAGCCTTCCTTAGCTGGTCTGAGAGCCCCGAGCACCAGCATGAATGACTTGCTTATGTCCACTTCAACCAAGGCAATGTCCCCAGAACACTCTTCCACCTCTACACCACCTTACTAAGTAAGCATGTATTTAACATTTCAATGTCTGAAATTCATAAATCTTGGCAACAAAATCTGTTGCTCCTGCTATGTTAATTTCAAAGATATTCTCCCTCTTTCAGCATTATTTCCCAGTGAGACATGAGGTTTATTTCAATTCTCCCAAAAGTGGAGATCTTTTCCTCTTTCTTGGAGGTTAAAAAGATTATAATAAAAAAATATCTTAGAATCTAAATCTGAGCTAACTTTGTGATGTCCTAAACCTCTCCTCAAAGAACTAGTTTAGAAAATGAGGGTTTTGGCCTTATGGAAGAGGAAGGGAAGATGAAGGTACCAAACACACCATCAGGCCTGAGCCAAAATAAGCAGATGCAGAGTGTCCAGCTATGAGGAGAGGGTAACAGGCTAACTCAGCTGCTCAATCTTTTTTTCAACTAGTCTTTCCAAGAGCAAAACACAGGAGTTTCTAGCCACTGAGATAATAACACAAACATTTGATAATTCAGAACAGGTTCCCACAAGAACACAACTGGAACATTTGCTTTTTAAACAATGCAGCTTTCCTCATTCTCTTACATAGAGTTCCTGGACCACAAATCACAACAAACAGATGCTGCCATGAGAAGCAGACTGTTTGCTCTGGTTAGGTTTAGGTCTGTGACTTGACATGGATAAAGTGAGGTCCAACACAAGACTCATTTTGCTTGAAACACGCAATACTTGCTAGTGTAGCCTTCGCCTATCCTGGCAGCAGCAGTAAGAGAGAACAGTGGTGCTAAACATCATCCAGTATTCAACACTGCCCTTCAAATCAGTTGAATTTGTACAAATTTGCATCAACACCACAGTATACATTTATGTACTTCTAGTCACACACTCCTATTCTCAGTCCATGAAACCCAGTAATCAGATGATCCTAGTTTGCTGATTTCCAATCACTGCTATAAAAGAGGTTCTCTTAATTGTCTTCTTTCATCAGAACAAAAGGAAACTTAAAGGAAATTAAGTGTAAGAATGTGTGACTAGAGACAACTCGTACAAGTTGTCAACAAGATGGTCAAAACTTCAAAATTTTATTTAGTTCTAAAGCAAAGTGAAAACTGAAGACTTCACACTTTGAAGTTCTGAAAAAATACAGGGATAGAGGTTGAACAAGCTACATGATTCCTTTCAGCCTTTTTGATCACCATTGTAATAGGAAGTTTCAAGTCATTCTGGCAAGCTGCCACTGTTTTGGTGGCTACAGTATGTTTTGTCTTCCATGTCAAGCTTTAGAAAGCATTTTATGAATATCTCAATTAAAATGAGGGATGTTGCTTCGTGGGTTGTGTGTACTGACTTGTTATTTTTGGGGAGTATTTTTGTTGGGTTTTTGTTTGTTTGTTTGAGGTTTTGTTCTCTCCAGTCTCACATTTTATATTACATCAGAATAACTTTTCTTCTGGAACAGAATTCCAGGCCATCCATAAAATATCCTGATTTTGAAAATCATTGAAATTGACAGAAAAATAGATTACCACTGAACGCTCCTCATTGAAGATTTCCTCATTGGTGTTCTACACTAGTGATGACACTCTTCCAGACAAAAATGGGCACCACAGCCTTGTGACACTGTTACTTTGTTCTACTACTCAGGGCAGCATTGGTACTTACTTAATTTCTCCCCAACAGCTGGCACACCTGCCTTGCTGCTTGTTTCCTTCTCTCAACATTTCAGCTGCTCCCTGACACACAGTCCAGCTGAAATCCTTGAAAACTGCTGGCTGCTTTCAACTTAGAAGTAAGTGGGAATGGGAAAGGAGGAAAACCAATCCAAAATCATAACCTGTTTTGATGAATGCAACACCCTCACAGAGACCACATATGTCATTGCTCTCACACATCACAACTATATTCTGAAATTGCTTCCATTCCCAATATCCAGAATTACAACTCTTACTTGGAAATTTCTGAATTCAGCAAGCAAAAATAAATGCCAATCGGATGTTCCATGCTCTAATGATGACTTTTGCTGTGTCCAGCATTACTTTACATTCTCAGTTCATTTCACTTTGAAAAAAGGATTTTTTAAAAAATTTAAAAATAAATGTCAGGCATGTAATTCCATCTGCAGCAAATGCTCAAATGATGAAAATAATGTGTGTGAAAAATGTAGGATGATTTAAAAACACTCAGTGATTGAAGCCAGTGATTTCTATGTTTCGTGGTTAAATTTGCAGCTAAATTCAGCACACTGTATCACAGCACTTCAGAGTGCACTGATAGACTCAAGACTAAAAGCAAAGTGGTGGCAGTTTCCCATCATTCCTCAGAGTTTCCTATTGCAATTGTGATTTCAGTACTGTTAAATTTTTTTAAGGAGCTGTAAAGAATAAGTTATTGAGTATATCACCCCAAACTTCACAGCCAGCATGGGGGGCAGGGGGGGGCGGTGAGGAAAGAAGAAAAGAAGTTGGTAGGTTAGAAGACTGGAAATCACACAGAGACATTTATTAAAGGCATTGATGATTCTCTGCTTCCACATTCCCTGGTATGCAGAGCTTCCAAGATTTTACTGACAGGTCAAAGAAGAAACCATTAATTTTCTAGTACATGTGTTAAGGACGTGCACTCTGTTACATATTAAGTACAAAACTATCCTTGATGATAATTAAATTTTTCAAGAGGCTAAAGCATAGTAAAACAAAGTGTTTCTGGAAAGGACTGTAAAATGCCTTTCTAGAACTCTACAGAAATAGTAAATGGGAGACTGCAGGACCCAGCTGGCTACTACAGCGAGCAGACAGTTTAATGGTGTTTGCTGCTTGTGTTTTAAATCAGACCAGTCAAGGAAGCCCTCAGAAGCCTGAGCCAGCCATAGAACCCCATTGCTGAATACTGCAGTAAATAATATGTCACACTGAGCAACAGCAACCTCACGCTCTATTTTATATGAAATGTGATGTTTTCCAAGAAACATGTAAATAATGGAAGTATGGTCCTTTGGAAAGGAAAAAAAAAACCAACAAAAAACTTATGCCCCCAAATCTCACAATTTCAATAATTGTTTTCTTTCAGGACGAAAAGATGTTGTCTCACTTTACTGGAGACACTACTGGGGATGGTTTCAAAGGAGGCCAATGCAAGTGCAAATCGATTCTCGAGCTGGAAGAAGCTTTACATCTACACTATTCTGCTGAGACCAATTCATGTCTTTTTCCCAGTATTTTATGATACCTTCAAGTCACAAAGTATTCTTCATCCAAAACAGAACTGATGGCATGGCCTCTCAAATACAAAAGCAAAGCAACTACACTTTATTTCATTTTTCAAAAGTAACTCATTGGCTATCTTTTTTATATTATAAACCCATACAAAACATCAATCCTGGTGTAAATGCTTCCTGTAAAGCCCTTTCACTTCTTCCTCCACATCATTGTATAAGCAAATTAAATACAATTTTTATTTGTTCAATGCATTAATAAATCCCAACAACTTCACTGGGACACTTAGGAATGGTAAGAGAAGGTTGAAGTATTCAGCTTAACTCCCTAATGAGGAACAGGTCCTCTCTTAAATATGATTCAACAGCAAGCTCCTTTCATTCCTCCCTCCCAAGCTCTGCACACTCAGCTACCAGTTCCTGCCCATATTACCTGAAGAGTGACTCCAACCTACCACGTTAACTTCAGAGGCAGCAATAACAGACCTACTGAGGGTGCTGGGATTTCTTACACTTCCTTTTGGTATTGTGCTTTTGTGGAAAGCATCTACTGCAAAGTAAAACAAGTTGTAAACACTGTCAAAAATAAGAAATTACTGTGAATTAAGTGACTATAAAATGAACAGAGTAAATTTTTGGTTCAGTTTTGCGTTGTTTACAAGTCAGATCCAGAAGCTGAACTTGATGATCCTTGTGGCTCCCTTCTAACTCAGTATTCTTCTACGATTCAGATGGAATTATTTCTGCATAATTGAAATAATGTCACAAACTATTTCAGCAACAATTTTACTGGGACAACAGTTACACATTTTACGAATAAAATGCCCTCATGATTAAGAACTTTGACTGACAAAGATACACTCTTGAAATCAGAGTATCCCAGACAGACTAAATTATTTCTCATATGCTGAAAGCAAACAAAGAAAACAGAAGACTTTCAGTGATGTATTTAAAAGTCTGGTAATATTAAACAAGGGAAGCTGTGGCATAACAGAAATACTTTTCAATAGAAAAAGTGTTTTAAATACACTGAGAAGCCTTATTCAAGTTAAAATTCATTAATATGATGAATCTGTTCTCACTTGATGGCGGCCTGGGAAAAAATGGTGACTATTTCCACAAGTGATTTTCCACATTTGATTTCTTTAAAATTTTTACTTGATTTCTCATCAGCTGTGTGTTCTATAAACTCTTTCTTTAATGGGAAGTAGAGATACACTAACAAAGGTGCTCTGGATTGTCAGCCTGTTACGGAGTGGCTAGCAGCACTGTATGCAAATATAAAACCTGAAAAATATCACTGTATATGGGGATTACAAAGAAGTTTTCTCTGTTTTTTAAAGAGAAAAATATTAACCTAAGGTTTGTAAACTGGTAAGCTGAATTCAAGTGTTACTCTTTAACAAGGCCAGGTTGGACAGTGCTTGGAGAAACCTGGTCTAGTGGAAGGTGTCCCTGCCCATGACAGAGGGGATGAGAGAAGCTTTAAGGTCCCTTCCAACCCAAACCATTTTGGGATTCTATGACTCTGATCAGCTTAACTAAAGAAGTGGGGGAAATCCCTGTACACACGTATTATTCAAACATTTCATGTTTCTCACACTGCAGAGCAGAAAGGGGTTTACTTTGGTTTGGGGTCTTTTTCACACCTTTTATACATTCAGGATTAATTCCTCAATGATTCCAGGATTTTTGTCAGTAACAGCATTTCATTTTTAACTGCAAAAGAAATCTGAATGATGATCTTTTTATGATGGCTCATCATTTTTGATATTTGCAACCCCTTTTGCTGATGTAACTGCAGTTAAAAGTAACTGATAGAGAGTTTTCCCACTGACAATTTTTATGAAGTGTGATTCTGGCAGCATAAAGTTTTCCTAACTTTTCCATTATAGTTTTGTAAAGTCCCAAGCTGCCAAACCACAAAAGAATTCAGAAAACAAATGATACTCTAGATTACAGTGGTGTAACAGTTTAGTATTTGCCCCCTTCCAGCAGTTATCTACAACCATAGCAATATGTAAGAGCAGAATAAATCCTTGTACCTTACACTGCACCCCCATGACCACTGAAGACATCAGTTATCAAATGACATGGTCCACTTGCATCATAACCCGGCTCAAATCCACAGAATCACTAACATTGAAAAAGACCTCCAAGATCACCAAGTCCAATCTGTGACTGATCTCCACTTTGTCACCCAGACCAGAGCACTGCCATGTCACTGAACACCTCCAGCGGTGATGACTCCACCATATCCCTGGGCAGCCCCTTCCAATGCCTGCCCAGCCTTTCC
This sequence comes from Corvus kubaryi, assembly GCF_017639235.1. Classification (NCBI taxonomy): domain Eukaryota; kingdom Metazoa; phylum Chordata; class Aves; order Passeriformes; family Corvidae; genus Corvus; species Corvus kubaryi. The sequence continues at coordinate 1,185,607 of NW_024582061.1, read as the reverse complement.
ACAAAGAAATTACTCCTGATGTCCAACCTGAACCTCCCCTTGAGGCCATTTTCTCTCATCCTGTCCCTTGTTCCCTGGGAGCAGAGCCCAACCCCTACCTGGCTGCACCCTCCTGTCAGGGAGTTGTGCATAGCCAGAAAGTCCCCCCTGAGCCTCCTTTACTCCAGGCTGAGCCCTCCCCATATCCCTCAGCTACTCCTCATAGGACTTACAGAATGTCCAACTGCATTCTAAAACACCACTGCTGATTCGGAATGCCGGGCACCCCAGACAAGCAGATAAATGCAGTACTTAACAAACCTCTTGTGTGGGTTGGGAGCTGTTTGTATTTCAAAAACTATTTTCAAGGAAAACAAACTACTGAAAATGTTAGGAACCAGAGAATGTTATGATGTTAATACAGTAGCAGGGCACATTGCAGCTTCAAAACCATGTGTGGTGATCCAAGAGGTGAGCAAATGAACTAGCAATGAGCTGCCAAAGGTTTACCCACATAGAACGTTTTGAGGTGCAGGCCTCCGTGGCCCAAGCCAACAGGACCCAAGGTCTAATCCCTCTCAGTGTGATCAAAATAAATACAAGAACCATTACAGAAGATGTAGAACGTAGGGTGGAAGGAAGGACAAGATTAATCAATCTCATCTGAAGTGAACAATACACTAGTGAATTCTGAAGGCTGCAATAAACTTGGGTTGATACAGCTCATTTCAGCAGAGGCTGAGGGCATGAGCAGACACAGAGCTGGGATGCTGGGATTTGGCACTGCCTTGTGGGCGCTGCTCCTTGCTGCATTTTTCAGATGGTCCCTGGAGCTGCTGGCTCCTAACAACCTCCACTCCTCTGGGCAACATTCAGGGACTGCTGAGTACACAGTGCAGGCCATAGGCTCCTCCCAAGGAAAGGTAAGGCAGTTCTGTGATTTGACTTTGGTGGGGGAAGATTAGGGAAGGAAGAGAAGGAGAATGCTGGGATGTGTATGTGAGCCATGCCAAACTCTGCAACTTGCCCTCAAGGCTAGAAATGGTCTCTCACACATTTACTTGCTGTACCCACCAGGGACTGGCCCAGCCCTTATGTGACATTGACAGTGTTTCTTTGCTGACTGTCCAGACTTACAGAAAGTTAAGCAATTATTCTCTGCATTTACCTGAATTTCTAAGAATACCCATTTCCTTTTAATGATTCACCAAGTCTAACCTTTGCACAGGATCAGATTCTCTTATTAAGATAAATTTAGCCACCTTGTTGAGATTAAGATCAGCTTTACATTTAGAAAACAAGACTCCTGATGCTGTGATTTATATGCCTATAAAAGCCATATATATGGTATGCATGATACACAATAACTCAGGAATGCATACTCTAGCACTAAATTTCATGCTGAAAGCTTGCTAATGCCTCAGGCTACTGAGCGAGATGATACATGAAGCTGTACACAAGGAGATTGCATAGTAGTTTCTTAATTTACCTCTAAATTACAACTACCAGAGGATTTTCTGAGTATTTGTGTGTCTAAATGTCTTGTAGTCTGGTAAAAACCACTGCAGGTACTATGAAAGTAAGATTCCCAATTTCTAGCTCAACTCTTATACCCATGACAAACAAAATTCTAAGTTTTTAAATTGGCAAAGGTGTTGTTCAAATTGTTTAAAAACTCCATAATAAATGTATCCTTTCATAGGGTTAATTTACATGAAAATATTATTGTGCAAAACAAGGCATTTGTATATATATACTCAAGCACTAAGCCAACTGTTTATACAATTTTGAATGTTCTGTTTTGCTTTATTTATATTATTATTTCTTTTCTTGCAACAGATCATTAATTTGATTACAGCCTATAAAGTCAAGAGTGCAGGTTCTAACTGAAAAATAGAAAGAGTTCTTGTTTCAAGACCGTTTCATTACTCTACACTAAGTATATATATACAGCATGTTATTAAAAATTATTTAAAGGAAACCTACCCAAGCACAGCCAACTCCTCCTAGCAAGTCCATTAACAAGAAACAAAATTTGATATGAACAGAGCTTGAGGGTAATTTCCATAGATGAAATTTGTACCATAATTAATGCAACCATAAAAATTAGAAACATTTAAGAAAAATTTTGAATTCTGTAAGTCACTATTTTTTACTATTTTTTAAAAAGAAAATTTCTATAGGAGTTTAATAATAAACACTTACATTTGAAGTTGATTTTCAAAGGAGCAGGTCAACACTTTTATAGAAACGCCTGCAGGAACAGGATGACAGTAATGGTGGGTCAGAAAGTGAGAGGAGAAAAAGCCTTGAATCAGAACCTCAATCAGCTGCCACCAGGTTGATCTACTGTAGGGGAACTACAAGCATTTTTTTTCCTCACCAGCTACAAATTCTAAAAGCACTTTAAAAAAGTGCATTGGATGGTGAGGTGCTCATGAATCTGTACAATTCAAGTGCTGGAACTAAGAGGTGACAGTCCCAACCACCAAATACTCCATTTGGAGTGTAGGCTCCAGAGGAACTGGCAGTCGTAAGTGTCCTCTCAAATTGCCTCTGTTTCTTATGCCTGGAGCTGTGGGGAACAGGCAGAGCAGAGACAACTGAACAGACCTGGCTGGAAAATACTGAGAGAGTGACATTCAAGTAGCAGGGAACAAAACTTAGACGCAAATTAAAGGGAACTTACCAATTTATGACTAATTACACTGAATTGTTTGCATTTTTGTTTGCAGGCAAAACACTGCTTTATTATTTTTTTATTATTTTTAGCTACAATACTGAAAAATTGCCTGAAATAAAGGCCTTCAGTATTTCTAAATAAAGCCCTTCAATATTTCCAAAGCCAAATGCACAATCACACATTTGCTGGACTCAAGGACGAAGAGATTTTTAGGGAAGTTGGAAACTCTCCTATGAGAAATTTCAAGCCCTGAATAGCTCCATGAGTAGCACCCCTCATTTTCTAAAAAGACAGGAAAAAATTGATTTGAAGGTAAATGTTATTATTTGCCCTTATTAAAATTCAGCATTTGTTGCCAGCTTCAATATGAATTCTCTGAGCTCCGTAATTGTGCTTTAGAACAGTAATTGCTAGACCAAAACCTAAATCCTTCTTATTTTGTCGTAGGTAAGATTAATGTCAAACCAAAGCTGACTGTAATGCTAAAACATGCAGAAAAACAGAGAGAAGAAACACTTACATTCAATACTTACTCTCATTTATGAAGAACATAAAAAATTTTATCTTTACAAAATGAAGCTAATCCTCATCACTGAATCATGGAATGGTTTGGGTTGGAAGGGACTTGAACGCTCATCTCATGCCACTCCCTGCCATGAACGTTGCTCCAAGTCCTGTCCAACCTGGCCAGTTTCAATATTTCACTTCAAATATCAGTCAGATTGTAATAATGTAAAAATATTAAAGCAACCTGAAATATTGCACATATAACCTCAAAAATTACTTGACTGAAATGAAGCACACTGGCTATTTTTACTTTAGAGGCAGTAAACAATCTAAATTTTTTGTTATACTTAAAAGCAACAAAATTATATTTTTTAAGTTAGACAAGCAGAATGCATAATGAAACTGAAACCAGAATACTGCACCAGCCTTGGTTATACCCATTCATACTGCACACAGATCGCCTGGGCTGCAGGTGCTGTTCCACAGGAAACCGTCATCAGGGGATTGTCATTCCCAGCATTTGTATTGTTACCTAAATCACATCCTGGGGTACACACACCATTTGAGACTTGTACATTCTTCTACTTGTACTCTTCAAAGTACTGCTGGCTTGAAAAGGAAGAGTTTTCAACCTCTAAATTCATACAATGTATGTTCATACAATTTTGTCCTACTTTCGAGTATCAGTGTTTTTTCCTTTCCTCCTGTTCACATCAGTAAGACTGTGCCAGAACTCATTTTTAAACAAAGTTCATTAAGAGATGCCAAAAGACATCATCTAGCCAGTAATGAAAAAATGACCCAACAAGGTACATAGAAAATATTTATGGTATTTTTTTTTTAATTCAGTAGTGCAACTTTTCTCCCAGGAACGGAACAAGAGTTATGATTCTTAATCAAAAGAGTAATTAGGCTCATATTTGAGAATCTCTTTCACAGTATATTTGCGTAATACAATTTGAACACTGCTTCTGGGAAGATCATAAATCAAAGATGTATAATACAATTAGTTCTCAATTTTATCCAGAGAAACCCTCCTGGAGGGTACACTGAGGCACCCGATAAGTTCGTGTGTGTGTATGCACTTACATACGTATGTATGTACATTGAATCACAGACTGGTATGGTGTGGAAGGGACCTTTAAAGATCATCTTGTCCACATCCCCTGACACCTTCCACTACACCAGGTTGCTCCAAGCCCCATCCAACCTGGCCTGGAACACTTCCAGGGAAGGGGCAGCCACAGATTCTCTGGGCAGCCTGTGCCAGGGTCTCACCACCCTCACAGTGAAAAGCTTCTTCCCAATATCCCATCTAATCCTGCCCTCTGTCAGTGTGAAGCCATTCCCCCTTGTCCTGTCACTCCAGGCCCTGGTAAATAGTCTCCCTCCATTCTTCTTGTCAGCTCCCTTCAGGTACTGGAAGGCCATGCTATAGCTGGGGGTCTCACCAGAGCAGAGTAGAGGGGAAGAACCAACTCTCTTAACCTGCTGGCTACACTTCTCTTTCAAGTATATATTATATATTTGTATTCATGTATATATTTTTATATTACATATCTACACAGATGCACGTATCTACACATATAAATTATACACACATGCCTATATATACATATATATGAAATCATACAGCAAGTAGATCCCAAAATATCTAACTTCTATTAATTATCAATTTACCTATTCTTCAGTTACGGGAAATATTCCATTTCATAAATGAGAACAGTAAGACAAGAACACAATTTTGACAGAAAAGCAAGTGCAAATAAAATCAGACAGAGCTTTCTTCTCTCCCTCCTCAGATCACTATTTTCCTCCTCAGAGGACATTTGTGATAACCAACCAGAATGACTCCACATTAATTATTATATTGAAATTTAATCCTGCTTTACCTTGTGAAGAATGACTTTGGTCAAAACCATTCCTTATCAATGTATCACAACTGCCAAGAGTTCTACACCCATTTGGAACTAGCACACTGTAGTGGGTTGACCTTGGCTCGGTGCCAGGTGCCCACTAAGTCACTCTATCAGTCCCTTTCCCAATGGGACAAGGGAGAGAATAAGATGGAGAACAACCAGCAGGGTGAGATAAGACAGTGTTATTACAGTGAAAGAAAGAAAGAAGCACAATTCTGTGCACACATAAGCTAAAGAAAAAAAAAAGTCAGTCTCTACTTCCCATTAGCAGCAATGTCCGGACACTTCGCAGCAAGCCGGGCTTCAGCACGCGGAATGGTTTCTCCAGGAGGCAAACGCTGAGGAATCATGAATGCCCCCCCCCACCCCTTCCTCCTCTCTCCCTTAGCTTTATATATCTGAGCTGAATTCATATGGTATTGGATATCCCTTTGGCTAATTTGGGTCAGCTGGCCTTGTTGTGTCCCCTCCCAGGATCTTGCCCACTCCCATCCCTTTGATGGGGGAAGGAGTGTCAGAGGGACAGCGCTGCTCGGCAGTAGCCAAAACACTACTCTGTTATCAACACCCATCCAGCTACTAATGCAAAGCACAGCACTGTGAGGGCTGTGAAATTTTCCTCAGTCAGACCCAATACACACACAGACATTTGTTTTCACTCAATCCTCAATCAGTAATGACAAAGGGCATTTTGGAATTCCAGACTGTGAGGATGTATGTGAACATTTAGGGAATCAGTCTTGTAGACAGGGATTGTTTGGGCATACAATGTATTATCACTTTCTTTTTCCAAGCGAAGTCCATGGGAGCCTCTATCAGTCCTGAAAGGTGGATAAACACATGTGCCAAGCCGTTGTCTGCTCCCTTAGTCTCCCTCAGGCTAAGCCTGTGGGAACCTGAATATACAGTGGTTATCACTAAGTGCGTCCCCTTGCCCCACTGAGTGACATCCTTATGAGCAAGAAGGAAAATCACACTGGTGGCACAGGTTTCTCTTTCCTTAGAGAAGAGTTTAGTGTCAGCATATGTGATGGAAGCAATCAGTCTTGTGGTGTTATCCACTGGAAATGCTTCAGGGCAAGATGGAAGGAATCTTGCTAGCAGGCTTTAATTAACTAAATCTTAATACATACAATCAAGCCATCATCTTGGCTTTTGCTGATCTAGCTCATTCTGCATTTCACAAACAGCAGAGGATTAATTCAGTATCTTCTTGGTGATCTGATTTTCAGCATAGAGATGACTTGACATACTTCGATCTTGCTCCCACTGCTACAATATCTAAATATAGGCCATACTCCATTCAAGGAACTAAAACCCAATTGTTTTTCCAATGTCTTTATGAGATCTTTGGTCAACGTTCCTTTGAAATCCTTCCAGCGAACCACTTCTGCCATAACAATCTGAACAAGTCTGATTGACTGCAATTATGAGGCGAACTTGGAGACTCACAGCTTTAAACATTTAAATGCTCATGAATGAGGCAATTCTTTGTCACTTCTTGATGGAAATACTGAGCTTTTTTGGTTAAAGAATAGAAGGTTTTCAAAGAGCACAGTTAATGTGAGTTAGCACACTAAAGATATCAATAGACTGTAAAAGGAATATTAAGTCTGTCTCTCTCACAACACAGGCAGAAGATCTTGAATATTTATGAAGTCCTTAAACAATGCAAGAACTGAAGATATTTTTCTAAAATCTCCTTAAAGACTACAAGTTCTTCTCTTGTCATCTGTTCTACCACTGCTTACATAAAAAGCTAAGTAGGTTTCTTCCAATCACTGGCTGTGGATAGCAGGCAGATTAAATAAGTTTATAAAAACATGCAAAAAGTGATCACCACTTATTTTTATATTATTGCAATCCTCTTATAACATCGGGGCTCTTTGCAGAGCCCACATTTCAAGCAGAAAAGATAACTGAATGGAGTTCTGCAAATAAGAGCTGAATGGGCAGGTGCAACCTCATCCCCTGCCTCTTTAAAAATGAGACCAGTCCTTTGGGCACAGGCATGACCAAGCTTGGCTCAAGCATTGCCATGCTGAAGAGCAAGAAGCAGAATCCTGCAGGGCTACAATTTAGAACAAACAGCATCACCCAACGGCAGAAATTCAAATCTGCAGATGACTGTCACTATACTTTCTGGCTCCTCCCAAAGACATGAAAGAAAACAGGAGAAATGGAAAAAAATCCTAATAAAATCAAATGCTTGGTCTTTCTCCGAAGACTAGGTGCTCTGATATGGCCTCACCTCCTTCAACAGGAGTTTTAGAAAACAATTAATGGCTGGAGCTGTGTCAGAGGAGGTTTAGGTTGGATATTAGTAAAATATTTTTCCCCCAGAGGGTGGTGGGGCACTGAACAGGCTCCCCAGGGCAGCATTCACACCCCCAAGGCTGCCAGAGCTCCAGGAGTTTTTGGACAATGCTCTCAGGCACAGGGTGGGGTTGCTGGGGTGCCTGCGCAGGGCCAGGAGTTGGTCTGGATGATACTTGTGGGTCCCTTCTACCTCAGGAGATTCTATTCTATGATTCTAATTTTCAGGGGTGGTAAGAGAATTCAGACTGGTTCAGGGGCACACAGGCAGAGAGAACTGAAGGTTGACAGCTGGTTTTTGATAAGGCAAAGCTGGGCTGAAGCCTGCACAACATCACACCTCTACTGAACCTGATAATGGCTGTCATAGGGGAGGGAGTCAATAACTGAACCCCACTGTGGTGAAACTGAAACTGGTAGCATATTGTGAGGTTCTGTCTTGCTCAGTGCTTCTCTGATTTTGGTGGGAAAGTTAGTATCAGGATTCAGTGGCATGTGCTCAGCATCCAGCTTGCTGATCACTGGGAAGGGCTCTTCCACCACCCCTTGCACAAGCCTTCACTCAAAGTCTCCTTGGTGTCCTCCTCGACCTGAATGCAGCACAGTGTGCCACTAAAACCAAGTTACTGCAGTAAATTCACCACAAAATGTAGTCTTTCACACGTCCTGCTTCATTATTTCCTCCATGAAACTATTTTATTCCAAAATGTGAACTGAGCAACATTAGAAGCAGTGATGGCCAAATCTCAACACTTCAAAGAAAATCATCTTTTTTTTTGTTTGTTTCTGCTGGTTCCTATAAACTCCAGGATTGTCATAAAAATACAAGCTGAGAAACTTTAATATCTCACAGTAACCAAAACTGAGTCACTTCTCAGGAAACAGAAGAAAAGATGAATGATTCCTGTGCCTCTCAAGGTAATTAACAGCAAACACAACCTCTTTTAAGTGGAAAGAGGAGAAAGTTGTAAATCAAAAGAGTTGCATTCAACACTCACAGCATTATAACATCAGCCCATTGTGAAGTCTGGTGCAGCTTTAAAAAACCCCCAAAACCCAATAAACAAAACACCCTGAAGAGATTGTATGCAGGATGGCAATTCAGAGAAGATGGGGGAACTCAGTTCATGTTGAGGTTAGAACAATGAAAAACAACATAGAAAACTGATGACACTTCTTGTTGTAGTACTGGAAAATATGTCACTTGTATCTGACACCAGCAAAAGTGGGAAGAATTTGGATTAACAGCTCAGATCTGAGCCAGAGAAAGAATATTCGGAAAGGTAGATATTCTTCCACACATGGGGATCCTGCTTCCAGCAATCTATACCACTGGCAAACCCCAGGAACCTCAGATAACTCCCTTCCTGCAATACAGGGTACATTAGATCTTCTGAACCTCTTTCAAAAAAATATTACCTTAACCACATCAGAAGGTGTTATTTTAGTAAGTTTTTCTAACATTGTGTACTCCAAACAAATTCAGTTCTTCACCACCTAGTGAACTAGCAAGAAATGTTTTTAGTTGATACGGAGCTGTTCACTTAACTGAGTATGATACAGGGAACAACAAAAAATCTGCGAATATCTCAGAATATTTCTCAAGCTACTAGAATTTTAATAACCCACGCCCTACAGACTCATTTGAAACCAAGCTGAAGAAAGGAAAGAGCAACAGTATAAAACCCTTTCATAAATACCAAGCTTAATTCATGTTTGAAGTAGTTACCACAAGTAAGGTAGCTACTACTCAGCCCACTGGACCAGGAAAGGAGTTGCAGAAACCTCTTGAGAACTCTTCCATATAAAGGTCAATTACCTTATTTTTAGATTTTTGTCTAGGAAAATGAATATTTTACATCTTCAATAGTCACATTAAATAGCAATGCTACAGATGCAGTTTCAACACTTAGGTAAGTGCTGAAAAGGGTCTGGAAATGGCTTTTTGACACTGGTGTGCCAAATTTTCCTTTAAAAAGAGCCGGAGTCCTGTACTGTACCACTATGACGATAAGATTCAACACCAAAGAGGGTTCAAAAAAACCCACCAACACTCAGAGTCAAAAGGAAGCCAAGAAGCCTACAAGTTGGTACTGACTGTTTGGAAATGCATACAGAGCCAGCTTGTTTTAATTTGGAACGTGCTAGTCATCTTACTCTTTTCTATCTTCCCCTCCACTATAAATCAAAGCAATTAATTTCATTTCTAGAGCAATCCAATATCTTAATGTAAAATACTATCAACTTCACAACAATAACCTTTCCCCCAGAATCTCTAACACCAAAATACCCAAGTTCTGTTCTTCCTATTGGCAAATGTATGTTGCAATGAAATCATTCTTTACAGACATATTCACATTGTCAGAAGCCAACAGAGTTTACATTTATGTTTATTCAAGGTTTGGTCAAAGTTTCAGCCTGTGATTCATGAGAACACATTAACATACAGATTGATCCTTATGCCCCTTTACCTGTTTGATGGTAATTTTGGCAACCCTCTGCATGAAGCAGGCCAATAATAGACTAAAGAGAAGTATGTCAGCCTTCTCCTAATCACTGAGGATATCCAGACAGCTGATACGTGAAGGTGTGTCTATGTAGTGTGACATATAAATAGCAAATGGAAGCTGTTTAGACAAAACAAAAAAATAGTTTACGCACTACTAAAATTACGAGGAAACTTTGTCCATACCTAAGTGTATCTCAGTTCCTTGCAAGAGAAAACTTTCCATACTTTGTACGATCAAGGTTTCAAGTGAAATTGGCCAAACCAAGCAAGTTACAATGGATCAGCTGTATCAGCTGTCAACAGCTGGAGGAGCAGAAGAGGGAATAGGAGCAGGGCAAGAGGGAACATTAACTTGTTGCTGCTAAAGGGGCAGCAAAACAGAATAAAGTTTTGTATTATTTCCTAAGGACAAATGAGTCACATTGTTACAAAAATAATCCATCGCTTTACAAACAATACTGCACTATGCATTCATCTCTGACCTCAAGGCAAAAACTTCACACCAACCCTTTATTACTCATATTGTCCTGCCCCTTAGAGAGTGCCTGATTCTCTTTTGTTTACCAGTCTCTATGCTTTGATGGAAATCTTAGCACTTCATTAAGGATTCATGATTTCAACAGAGCTGAAGGCTAACATAAAAACAACATGGGACCAGGACTTGAGACAGTTCCCTTATATGTCCCAACAGATACTCTGAAACACTCCTGAGCCACAGACGCTCTGCTACTTGGTGTATTTCTGTATTAGTTAAGTAGAGCCCCCATCTCCACAGCAAAACCCCAGCTTTTAAAAGGACTTCTGTCAGAAGGTCCACTTTCAGCTTTCCTGCTGACTTTCACAAGTGCTATACCCAGACAAAACTCACCAGTTATAGAGCTCAGTCCTGCAACACCCTGAATGTTTTGTCCTTATCTAGCAAAGCATTAAAACATACAGAGAGCTACATGAGAACTGCCCCACCCAACCAGCAGAACCATGCAGAATTTTGCATAGGTGTGCAGGAGCTCCACTTCAGAGCATCCAGGTCCAAAAGGCTCCCTCTTTTGTTCAACTGTAAACCAAGAATCCTTCTTCAATTTCAGGGTTCTTTTTAACATTAGGAAAATATAATAATCACAATGACGTAGGTTTCTAATTAAGAAATCCAAGAGCTTTACTTCTGCCCCCACCGCCTCTCAACAGCATATGCAGTTAAATGTGGGATGATCTTCATTGCAAGTAATTTCAAATCCTCCTATGCCAGGAAGAATGTAATTATTTTCAAAAAGTTACACTAATCCCAAAGAAGAATAACAGATAAGCTCCTGGAGTTTTTCTAAAAACCTTAGGAGAGGAAGAGCCATTTGCTAAATAATTTAGTGTAGGGAAAGGTTAAGGGGAATGGCTTCAAACCAAAAGAGGGTAAGTTTAGATTAGGTATTGTGAAGGCATTCTTCCCTGTGAGGGTGGTGAGGCCCTGGCACAGGTTGCCCAGAGAAGCTGTGGCTGCCCATCCCTGGAAGTGTTCCAGGCCAGGTTGGACAGGGCTTGGAGCAACCTGGGACAGTGGAAGGTGTCCCTGCCCATGGCAGGGGTGAAACAAGATGGTCTTTGAGGTGCCTTCCACCCCAAACCAATCTGTCATTCTGCAAAAACAAAGCATGTGTCTTTAATTTGAGTTTTTCTATTTTAAAATCACCACAGCAAGATGATTAAGTTGAGGAGCTGGGTGGTCACAGTTTGATCTATGGATGTTAGCACCTTTTGCTAAGTGGATTCATTGCACATCTTGCCCCGTGAAAAAAAGGAATGGAAAACTGAATTCCAAACAATCTTGTTCGTATTTTCAGGCAGAACAGTCTTCAAATTAGGAAGCCAGTCTCATATAAAATAATTTGGCTTAGATATAAATATATATAGATATATATAAAATCTAAGTTAAACACAACAAACAGTATCCAGATGTTTTACTTGCTGCTTTTATTAAGATCAATTTTAACAGTAGAAGCTTTTTTCTTTACCCTTTTCTCCCAGAAGACTTCCTTTTCTCATCTCTGCATTCATAAAACCCAGTATTACAGCATTAGAGAAAGCACTACTGCCACCTCAAATAAATACAGGCACATGAAAAAAATTATCCCTCATAAATTGTTCATCTCTTTAGAGTGACTCTACCTAGGTAAGAAGGTGCCAGTACCAAAGGCAACTACGTATTTAATTTTTTCCCCCTATATGAACAACAGAACAGCTTTACCAAAGAAACACAGATTCCAAGATTAGGACGTTGGGTTCATTGGCATCTATAGTACCTAAAATATCCTTGGCAGCTTTAGGGACAGGAAATAGGGTTGTGCAGAGCAGCACTAGGTGTCACAATAAGGCAGAGATCAGTCATCTCCCCTTCCATGTATATGATTCTTGTAAAGGAATACAGAAATAAGAGTGCAAATTAACTGCTGTGACCTATTTTGTATTCATTTCATTTCTACAATAAAGAATTTTGTCCTCTATAATTCATTCATTAGGTTTCTTTTGTAAGTTTTACTCTTTATTAAACAGTTCTACTATACTAAAACAGCAGAATGAGCTAAATGAATCCATCATTTCATAGCTCTGAAAGTGAGACTGGAAAAGAAGTATCTAAAGCCTCCTCCCAAGAAACCAGTATCAATACTATCTGGATGATAAAAGTGAGGTGTTTAGAAGGCAAGTCTAACAAGATGACATGAATATGGAGGAATTTTCACTTTTTCCTTCTGCTGGCTTCATTCATCACCTACCGGCCAAAACCTCCACTCCTTGCTCAGCCTGAGAACCCGCCTCATTCCTTCCAGTGTATTTAATAAAAACATACAATACATCTTTGTGAAGGAGACATAACACAACACAAGACAGAGGACTGCCCCACATGTATGACAGTAACTCTTGACAGCTCTTCCTCCTACACAGAAGGAAAAAAGAAAGGAACTGCACATCTGTCACCTTGGCAGGTCCAACACAGAGCGAGCTCACCCCTTGGCATCCCAAGTACAGCACTTTTACTTGTTGTTCTCTCCTCTTCAAGAGCGAATGCAACTCAGGATATGAAGGGACCCAGTGCTGGTCAGTCCAAAGGGAATGTTTTATCTTAAAAATACCAACCCATCCAGCCCTGCAAAACACGCAAAGGGGGAGCAAGCCCGGCAAGACCCATGCTAGTAACTGCTTACAGGTCTGCCCACTCCCTTGAATCTTAAGAACCTATCACAACAGCGGAAGGAAAGATGAAAAGAATGCATTCCTAATGCTAACAGAGTACAAGCTAAAGAATGCATTCTAAAAGCAAAGACTGATTTTAAAGTGAAGAAGCAATAAAGTGCTAGTAGGATATCTCTCTGTTCCAAAGCATTACAAGATTTTTCCCCACTGCCAACAAACCAGTGCACTAATCCCCTGCAATTATTGTTCCTCTAGCAGGTGGAGACCATGAACAGAGATGGAAAAGCAGCCTTTGCAGAGCAATTATAATCCTTCGATAGTCTGTGGCTTTAGCTCTGTTACCAAGACCCCGTGCAGTTGACCTGCCCCACTGAACTTGGAGAAACACACACTGCAGGAGACACAGGCTGGCTCAGGACCCACACCCAAGAGGACAAGTAGCCTGGGTGTCGCTTGACTCAGGAAAGAGCTCCTGGAGGCTGTCATCCAACTCTGTTCCATGCTGAGCTTGGCCCAAGTCACCATTCAAGCCCCAGGTCTTTGGGGACTGCTTTTGTTTCCAGAACAAGTCAGGCAAACCAACATCAAGCACTAAGGTTATATTACAGATTTGTAGAATAAAATCACAGAATTACCTGGGTTGGAATAGACCTTAGAGATGATGATAATGTTCCAAGGCCCCTGCCACGGGCAGGGACATCTTCCACTATACCAGGTTGCTCCAAGCCCTGTCCAGTCTGGCCTTGGCCACTTCCAGGGATGGAGCATTCACAACTTCTCTGGGAAACATGTGCCAGGGCCTCACTATCCTCACAGCCAAGAATTTCTTCCTAATTTCTCACCTAAACCTACTCGCTGTCAGTTTGAAGCCATTCCCCCTTGACCTCTCCCTGTCACCATGGTTCCTGATAAAGAGTTCCTCCCTGACTTCCCTGTAGGCCTCCTTGAGATGATGGAAGGCTGCTATGAAGTCTCCACACAACCTTCTCATCCAATTATATATTCTTCCCTATATATATAGTCCCTATTACAAAAATAGGGGCTATATTTTTCTATTATTTATTATCAGCAGTGTGCTATTACTCCATTTACCAATGCATTAGCATTGTTACTGGGGAAAGAGCTCTACTGGGACTGGAAATTATGGAAAAATATTAGAGAAAAGAAGTATGAAAACCTCTGTTCATTCAAGAGCCTGAATTCTAGGAGTGCTGTTGGAGAGCCCTTGGTAAGGCTGTTTCCAGGCTTTTCCTGCTGAGCAGCCTTCTCCTGCAAGGCGTCCAGGAGCTGTCCATCCAGGACATCAGCCCATTCTGGCTGTCCCAAGAGAAAGCCCCTCCCCCAGCCCATGCCTACAGTTCCCACTGTAAGCCACACGAGAGCAGCAGCCACTGGCAAAGCCCAAGGTCTCTCACACACACTGGTCACTTGGCTTGTTACATAAACCCCACAGTCTACCCTTTTTACATTGCTTTTGATTGAATACAGACAGCAAACTCTGTGCAAACCCAATAACAGATATAAAATCAGACCTATACTGTGAGATACAAGTCTGAAGAGAGGTGGGAACCCAGTCCTAAATCTGAGCCATGCACCACTTTGAACAACTAACTCTTATCTCGAAACTCTTCTATCTGTGCAATCATAGCAGCTGCTAGTCCCATCCTCACAAGAATGCTTTTATGTATGAAAACTGCCTTACAAATGGCAAGTGCATGTATTTGAACCAATTTAAATACATGAAATAAACTAGAGATGCAAACAGGATATGACACAATTGGCATTTCTGAAGTTTCAATGGCACTTAAATAATGTTCCATGACATCACACACAAGAATCTAAATAATTTTCAAGACCGCATAAGGCAATAATATTTTTGGGCAGTTTATAGCAAATTAATACCCAACTTCCATTTAAAACATTAAGCCTGCATGCTTAATTGCTCCAGGGGTCTTTGAAAATCCCAGCAAGAAAGACAATAAGCTCTAAATCAACCCTTTCAAAATGATAGCAACCCCCTCCCCTCCACTATCATTAGGTATTCCACAAAAATGTATTTCACTTCCACAAACATATATTACATCATAATGGGTCAGAGACACAGCTAAGCAAGAGTGATTAATAGTATTCATAATACTTTTCAGACATACTAAAAACTTTGATTACAAACTCTTAATATGAATGGGGAAGTGGAAGATCATTCCCATACTACTAAAATTTGTCAAAGACACTTTTGGAAGTGTTTTTCTTGCTGAAACTAAGTTAGTCTAACAAATCCTGCAGGAAAGCCACATCTTTTATCACGCAAAGAAAAAAATTTTAATATTTAAAGCTTGCTGTTATTTCCTCTTTTTTCCCACTGTGGAACCAAAACTTATTTTCTATATAAGAATTATAAGACAAGAGGTTTCAAGTGATTTGATAAAGGCAGACCTGCATTTTTAAAGTTATATGAAAAAGGGAGAAAAAGCATTAGAGACTAATTCAAAGATTTAAAATTAAGTTCATGCAACAATTCACATCCATTTCCCTTTAAAGTGAAATTGAAATTTAGTTTGAGAATTTTCTTTTACAAAGAAAGTGCAAAAGTGAAAACCACAAAGGAATTAGGCACTGGCTTGCATTCTACAGGGCTGAAACAAAAGGTAGGCAAACATTACATTGTTATTAGAAAGTCAGCATAATTCTGATAGTAATTCAAAGATACCAAAAAAAATTGCTTCCTTTACACAATCAATTTTACAATTTACAAATCAATTTCTAGACCAACAATATATTCCATCAGTTACCTTACAGTCAAGCATCTGTTTACACATCAGAGTTCTGACAGAAAAATGTATAAGCTCACCTTGTCTTGGTTTTCCTTATTCTTGTAACACAGATTTCCAATCAAACGAATGAGATGAGATTTGAAACCCACGGCTGGATGTGAAATTTCTTCCTGCCCTGCCACAGCATGTGTGGCAGTGAAAATATTTACAGCCTGTTTCCCAGCAAGGTGAGTTAATCTCAGGGTATCTAAAGAAAACATTTCAATGTATTACTGTGAGAAAATTAGTCTCACTTGGCACAGAACTTTACTATTAATTTTTGAGTTCAAAGCTAAGCAGTATGATTTCAGATATTCAGCATCATGTCAAAGAACTTTGAAAGTTTACTCCATTGTGTGATTTGTGCTAATATAACCAACCACAAAAGACCAGCCCAATGTCAGAAGGCATTTTTGTGTACTTTTTACACCCTTACATAGTTCAGACATGAAAGCTGAAGGCTGCTGCTATCGATCTCCACCTAAAGAGTCAAAATTTGTAGGCTGTTGAGAATTTTGGCACCATAAATATATTACTAAAACCAAGATTTTTAGAAAACTTCCTGTAGTTTGAATTTGTCACAGCAATGCACACTAACCACAGAATCACTTTTTCCTGTCTTCTTCGGCCTGTTCCTGGCACTGTAGCATGACAAGAAATTTCAAGTACATAGAATTACAGAATAGTCTGGGTTAGAAAGGACTTTAAAGATCATCTCGTCTTGACCCCTCTGCCACAGGCAGGGACACCTTCCACTATCTCAGGTTGCTCCAAGCCCTGTCCAACCTGATCTTGAACACTTCCAGGGATGGGGCAGCCACAGCTTTTCTAGGCAACCTGTGCCAGGGCCTCACCACCCTCACAATCTAACCCTACTCTCTAGCAGTTTGAAGCCATTCCTCTTGTCCTGTCACAGCAGGCCCTTGTCAATAGCCTCCCTCCATCTTTCCCATAGGCTCCCTTCAGGTACTGGAAGGCCACAATTTGTTCTCCCTGAAGCTTCTCTTCTCCTGGCTCAACAATCCCAATTGTCTCAGCCTTTCCTCACAGCAGAGCTGCTCCATCCCTCTGATGAACTTTAAGTTTCCTTAACACACACACATGCACAAAATAAATCCTGTTGTTAGTCATCTTACTGTAAGTCATAAATCTAGGAACCCGTCACCAAAAATAGAGGTTTTGTTGCCTTTTAAGTTATTCTTTTGTTGCTGCTGGAGGTATTTTCTTTATTTGGTTATTTGCTTGTTTGGGCTTTTTTACAGGAACGACCCTCCAAACATCTCAAAAGAGTCACCATGAACAGCTGTTTCAGCCTTTTTATTTTTTAATTTTTACCTATTTTTCTTAAAAATACACAAACTTTTATAGTTTTTTCACAATATGGTGGCGTACCTCAGTTTCAAATTTCTAAGATTTAAAAAAGCACAGGTCATGGTATGTACCCCCCTCCTTCCTCCCTGAGCATCTCTGGAACATCTTGGCATAATTTTCTTTGTGTACAGTCCTTCCCTTGCTGTTTCTTAGCTTCTTTAAAGCTGACCTTTAAAAGTCACTGAATTTGGTTAATAACATTCAAACTGCATTTACATTTCAGAAATTTGGGAAACAGAAGGGAATAGGCATGGAGGAAAAGTCCTTTTTCTACTTCTTGAAGAAATTCTTCCACGCATTCAGCCAATGGAAGAACATAGGAAGCAGCTGTCCCTTGCACCACTCTTTCCGTAAGAAAAGAGCATTGCTGGTACTTGAACCGAGGCTCTGTTGGGCAACACAGGCCAACAGAAAAAGTGGGGAAGCAGAAAATTTCCAGGAACAAATCAAATATTTGAAAATGCAGATTAACTCCATCTCCTATTTATTTATCTTATTCAAAGGTCAGAATTATAATTACCACCAGTTGTGAAAAACATGTTTTCATTCACAGAGCACCAACAGTTAAGCCTTGTGGTTGATCACTCACCTATAGCTGTTTCAAGCAAACCAGGGAATGCCTGCAGATGTTCCAGCTGGCCATTGTTTGAGGTCATTTCACAAAGAACATCGAGAAGACGAATTGTCACCAGTGCTTCCTGGAATGAAAACTGTATTTCTGAAAATGGCTTATGAAGGATATCAAAAAAATATAAACCCCGAAGTGTAAACAGGGAACAGGAACTCTCAGCTCCTCAGGTTTTGTGCAGGTCTTCCAAACTGCCAAGACTAAATTTATATAAAATTAGGGCAACTTTCTAAAATAACAATGATGTATTAGATTGCAATAATTTCTTTTCTACAGTTAGTGTTATAGCTGCCCGAAAAATCATGGGGAAACCAAAACAGAGCCATAAGGGATAAAATTTTAACAAAAACACAGTAGCTTCCAAAAGCAGAAATACAGAAAATTACTAGCTGAGAAAATTATTTCTGTATAAATGTTTTCTTTGAGTTTATTCAGTCGGAGTGTTCCACTTTAAAGACACAAACACCGCCTGCAAGACACCAATTTGTTATCCGCAGGAATTCTGTAAAGTTCTGTGGTCAAACGAACTCTGGCTGTGAGAATTTACATTATTCTTGGGTAAATAGGACAGCGATCAGAGATGCAGCATTTTGGTTAGGTAAAAGGCACACAATTTCATTTGCATACTATTTATTCAGCCAAAGAACTATTTTTTTCTCACAGAATATGTTGGTCCTGCTTATAATGACAATCAGGCACTTACAGAAAATACCTTAAGAGCACATGACAAAATCTGGAACACCACATATTGCTCAAGAGCCAGGCTGTGACTGCAAGATGATCCCACTCACGGTGTGGTACATAAACTGCAAGTAGCCATGAAAAGGCTCAGACTTTGGTCACAGTAACTATTCCTGCCCTGTCTGGTTCAGGAAAAAAAAAGGTTTACTTACCAACAGTGTAATATTTTGGATCCGTATAATCAACACAATGTAATTCAAATCATCAACTATAGTGTTCAGTAATTAAGTAGTACAATTATATTCATTTGTTGCTCCTTGAAAACATCAAATTGCTACAGGGTCCAGGTACTAAAGCTGTATTTTCATTTTTTGACCCGTACAGGTGTAGGAAAGAGCAAGTCTTGCCCTGAATTATTCAATAAGCTGCTTTCATCAGCACACAGGCAGACTCTAAATACATCGGCCATTATCCTGTTACAAAGTAAGAATACCCCAACTGTATTTCAGAGACAGTAAACAGCTTTTTACAATTTTTAAGAGGAACAGATTATTTAAAAACCATAAAAGAACTCCCAAATTCTCATGTATTTTGAACTTGCTAAGTTCAAAAAATTCCTCCTTCCCTGCTGCTAACTTTCCAACTCGGGTTTTTTTTTTTCCCTCTACCTGTACAAAAGAAAGGCAGTAAATGAAAATACTTCCTTTTGAAGTTCAAAACCCAAAACAGTTTGAACTCTGAAAGACAACTTGATATGGATATAAGAAAAGTAAATAAGGAAATAACTGACGACTTTTTAAATAAACATATTTTGAGCGAGATGCAAAAAATATGTTCCTTATAAAGAGATGCACTAAGTCCAGGGAATGGTTTTATTTTTCAAGTATGGTTGAAAGTTAGTGCAAGCAAAGTGATGCTCAAGTCAGGCTTCGAATGGAAATACTATTTTAAACATTGGTTTAAGCACTGCAAAAGCATATGATTAGCTTCTCATGGGTTTAAGATGCAAGCTACAAGACCTGATGTTCCTTACAGAAACAAAGCAGTGTCTACGAATAACAAATTAAACAGTGGATGGGACACCCATACAACATCCTGGAAGTCAGGCCAGTCCAAGGACTGCTCTCAAAAGTTTTCAAATGTGGCCTCAGAGTTCTGGAGTCTAAGGCAGCTTACTACTACTGACATGGCCTGAGCAAGGCACTTGGCTCGTGGGCCACAGAAAAGGCCAGGCAAAACCTAGCTGAGTATCACAGATGTTGCCTAAAGCATTTTTAATGACAGATTCCACATGCACAACTGCATTTTTTGCAGCTAAGTAAAACTGCTACACAAAACCTAAAATATTTATACAATTGCAGAGAAATTGGTGCAATTCTTTATAATTACTTGTAAGAAAATAAATAGTTTTATGAATTTAGGCTGGCATTTCTCTTTTCCCATGGCAAGCATATGTTGTGAACAAACGTATACACAGACATGCATGTACACATATTGCCCTCCATTTATTCACCTATTACGACTTAAATTTTTTGTTCATTCAATGAGCCCCATTTTCCCACCAGTGATACTCAACTTATCATACATCTTGTTTATGTCAGAGAAGAATAAGAAGTCAGTGTCAAGCAGGGCAAGTTATGCAGTAATACTCAGAATACTGCTGTCCCAGCACCTTCTGGTTGGACAGAGATCTCCTTCTGGTGGGTGCAAACAAAAGGGGGTTTTTTCCATGAACTGAAACCACAGAAAGTGGTTTGGAAAGTAACCACAAAGCATAAAAAAACAAAAAAGGAGGTCAGAGGAAAAAAAGTAAAGATGGAATTGTTTCAATGTACGTCCTCTCACTTCCAAGTTAGTACCTTTTCCAGAAGGAGTCAATTAAGTTATCTGACATAACTTAGACTAAACAGTTGGGGCAGTGGGGGGAGGCTGTGTTTCTTGGACAGGTAAGAAGAGATTGTGTGCTTGTTGGTTTGTGTTTTGGTTTTATTAACACATCCAACCACCACCACCCCTTAAAGCGATTTACAGTATTTTTTCATAACACCACTCAACATACTTTTAAAATTCTCATGTCTATTTAAACAAAAAAAAAACCAAAACAGCAAGTACAACACTTTTTAAGACTATCAAATAAAAGCATTTAAGATACATGGTTTTTTACTTTGATAATAAATTATTTATGACACTTCTTCTCTAGAGTTTCTAGAAATTAAACTATTGCACATTAATTTTGTATTAATAATAAAATTATTCTGACTACATGCATATTACTGCTTCCCATCTATGAACAGAATAAATGTTTTTATTTTGATTTATATTTGAATCATAGGATCATCATAGAATCACAAAATATCCTGAGCTGAAAGGTAGCCGCAATGATGTGGCTTTCACCACATCCAGCTCACCAAGTCCAACTCTTAAGTGAACGGCCCATATGGGGGGGTCAAACCCACAACCTTGGTGCTCTCAGCACCATGCTCTGACCAACTGAGCTCATCTCAGGGTCATGGTCTGAGTTGGAAGGGACCTTAAAGCCCATCCAGGGCCTTGGGCAGGGACACCTCCCACTATCACAGGTTGCTCCATGCCCTGTCCAGTCTGGCCTTGGACACTTTCAGGGATGGAGCATCCACAGCTTCTCTGGACAACCTGTGCCAGAGCCTCACCACCTCACAGGGAAGAATTTCTTCCTAACATATAATCTATCTTTACTCTCTGTCAGTGTGAAGCCACCTTGTCCTGTCACTACATGTCCTTCTAAATTTGAATAAATTACAGTTCACAATTCAAATAAATTATAGAAGTGATCCTCAGTAAGATAATAAAATATCCAAATATGTGATGAGTTTAACATTTTTAAAATTTTGAAATATTTAACAATGCAGCAGACTTATTTCAAAGTACAATATCCTTTGCCATCCTCAAACTAAAAGCAAAAGTTGGCTGCTGCCCTACAGACTCTACAGTGTGCTCTGCCACTGCTTTCCCGACATAAACTGGAAAGATACTGTTATGTATGCCCCCTTGGGCAACAGTGGCAGTGAGGATTCATCACTTCAAATTCTAGTACTTAAATGGTTATCAGTCATACCTCATCTTCTGCATCTGCTGCAGCAGTTAACTTGAGCACAGCTCCACAGTTCTCTTGGAAACAGACTGCAAGGAATTCAGCATGTCTAACAAACACATTCATTTCTTCACTGATAACTGAGTTCTTGTCACTTACTTTCACCATCATCAGCTCCAACAAAGTAACTCTGGAGACAGAAAACAACTTGTTAGTCAGATTCCCTGAGCCACATAGAATTATCAGTAGAATAAGCAGTAGTTTAAAATTATACAAAAAATTATCATGCTAGTAACAGAGGATTTTTAAAAATTAACAAGTCTCATGAATATTGGCAATCAGTTTCTGTCTGCTGGTTTTTTTCTGTACAGAATTAATTTAATTCGTCATTCAGTTAATACAATCTGGCCAGACAGTCATTTTTCTCAATATTTTTCTCAAGTCTATTTCAATTCATAATTTCTTATGTCCTAACAAAACATTACTGAGATTGCATATTCCCTATGTCTAAAATTTCCAGTAAACCAGCTCTTAAAAGCTGTTGTTAAGCATAGCAAAATAAGCACAGACTATTTGACAGCTTCTGTTTGAAAAACACCGGTTTTCACAGCCCTGGACTTGCTCACAGCCCTTACACTAACTCTCCCCCACAACCCCAAAGCAATTCTGAGCACAAAGAGGGAAAATAAACATTGATGTGCATACTCTGTTCTTTACAGTCATTTTATAACTGTTACTAGACGGACTAAGCAAATCCAAGTTAATCACTCATGTACCCAGTCAGAGATATTGGATGTATTAAGCTGGCAAGTAAGTAGATACATAATGAAGCTGCTGTATGAAATCTACTTGGGTTCGGTTTTTTAACAGCTTTAATTTAATTTTATTTCCAATGTCCTTTTATGTTGTCAGGGCAAACTGGAAGTATTTTGTGGAAGTAGGACTTGGACATGGCAGAGGCCCTCCTACAGCTCCCTGCTCCAGTCCAGCGCACAGGGACTGGTGAAGTCTCACTGTCATTCTCTCAACTTGAAAGGACACTGTTTATTGAATGAATTCAAAAGCCGGCTCAGGCTTTTCTTTCACTGAAATATTTGAAATTCAAATGGAAGGACGGACATTTAAACATGTGGAATAGTTCAAATGCTTTTTCTTTTACATTTACCAAGCAGCTTGTCAGAAGAGGAAGCGAAATATCCTTTTCTATGGAAAAAGCTCAGTCACTGCTTTTTTAACCTCCAAGAACCCACCTCTATTAATCACAAAACAGCTACTTAGTCCTTGCTAAACTCAATTCTCAATGTCATTAATACAGCTGCATTAAACTATTATCTGAAGGAGGACAAAAAGCTTTTTCAACATGGCAGCACATGCTGCCGGCACATTCGGCTAAGGGCAGACTCTGGACAGGAGGCTGGAGCAGCCTCTCTCAGGCTCTGCTCGCATTCTGTTTGTTCTGCAGGTTACAGCTGGGTGCACCCTGCCCATCTCCAAATGAGCAGAGTCCAGCTCCCCAACACCCTGCACTGACCAAAGGCTTTCCCATTTGGCATCCCACATAAAACCTAAGCCCACAGATCTGTCATTCACCCCCAACACAGAGCTAGACTTGACATATCAGTTTTCACCAAGTTTAGAGTCTTTCAAGCATATGCTCAGCTAAGAATACAGGCTGGTCACAGACTTGATGAACACAGAATTATTCCAATACTGCAATGGGATGACCCTGGCCAGATGCTAGGCACCCACCAAAGCCACTCTCTCACATCCCTCCCCTGCCCCATTAGCTGGACAGGGGAGAGAAAACTTCACGAAGGGTTCATGGGTTTAGATAAAGGCCATGAGAGATCACTCATCAAATACTCTCATGGGCAAAACAGGCTCGAAATTAGATATATAACTTAAATTTATTACTAACAAAATCAGAGCAGAATAATGAGAAGTAAAATAAAACCTTAAAAACACCTTCCTCCCACTCCTCCATCTGTCCCAGCTTTACCTCCTACCCCAGCAGCACAAGGAGACAGGGAATGGGAGTTACGGTCAGTTCATCACCCGCTGTTTCTCCTGCTACTCAGGGAAAGGAGTCATCCCCTGCTGCACCATGGGGTCCCTCCCACAGGAGACAGTTCTCCATGAACTTCTCCAGCGTGAGTCCATCTCACGAGCAACAGATCCCTGCAAGCTGCTGCAATGTGAGTTCATCCTGTGGATGAAAGTCCCCTTCAAACTGCTGCAGTGTGGCTCACCCTACAGACTGCTCCAGAAGGGGCCCCTCTCTCCTCAGGCCTCCCACGGGGTCACAGCCGCCTCTCAGGCATCCCCCTGCTCTGGCATGGGTCTCCTCCACAGGCTGCATCCCCATGGATCTCCATGGGCTGCAGGGGCACAGCTGCCTCACCATGGGCTGCACCATGGGCTGCAGAGGAATCCCAGTTTTGGTGCCTGGAACACCTCCTCCTTCTTCACTGACCTCGGTGCCTGCAGAGTTGTTTCTCTCACATTCTCACCCCACTCTTCTCTGGCCACAATTACAACTGCACAATGACCTTTAGTTTTCCTTTCTTGTTAAATATGCTATCACAGAGTCGTTACCACCATTTCTAATTGGCCCAGCCTTGACCAGTGGCACGTCCATCTTTGGAGCTGCCAGGGATTGGCTCTGCCGGACATGGAGGAAGCTTCCAGCAGCTTCTCACAGAAGCCATCCCTGTAACCCCCCCACTACCAAAGCCTGGCCATGCAAACCCAAAACAGATACTATCTTCTGCTTGACAGGATTCTAGT
The DNA here is from genome assembly GCF_017639235.1 of Corvus kubaryi. Classification (NCBI taxonomy): domain Eukaryota; kingdom Metazoa; phylum Chordata; class Aves; order Passeriformes; family Corvidae; genus Corvus; species Corvus kubaryi. Next base: position 1,161,167 of record NW_024582061.1, on the reverse strand, counting down.
CAGCGCTTCTTGCACCAAAAATCCAAATAATAAATGTTTAAAACTGACAAGCAATCCTTTTGTAAACAAACTGGAGAGTCACCACACTTCCATAAATCCTATTAAATAGATTAGATGGCTGCCAATGGGGAAATCTTCTGGAACTACTCTTCCCCTTGCAATATGAATGAATGTCTTTTTCAACAACTGTATTCCTTCCAGAGAAACAGGAGTGATATTAAAACACCACCTGAATGTAATTTCTTTTGAAGTTTTCTGGTCTCTTTAGGCATTCAAGTCAAATTGTCTTCCTGAGTTTTCTTCCAGGCACAGTCATTCAGGACATGCCTATCTTCCCCTGAATTTCAAGCAAGTCTTGCCATTCAGCTAATAGTTTCCTGAGAGCAATGTGCTTTGTTCTGGTGCAAGTTCCCTTACATTCCTTTCTTCTATTGTTTCTCTCAGTTTTCTTCCAAAACTCACCCTAATTTTTCCAAGTTAGTTCTCCCAGACAATGCAATTTGCCCATTTCTTTTAAATGATCTCACAATTGTTCAGCCATTCAAATGACAGCGTTTCTTCCTACTTGTTTGCCCTGCAGCTAAATACAACAAATATGACAACTGCTAGTACCAGTTGAATTTTTGTAACACTCAGTTCAATATCTCAAATATGTGTATTATATTTACAATTACACTTCTGTTTGGAAATAATCATGCCATGTCATCTTTCTTTTCTTTAGGCACCACTGAGGAAGACCTTTTGTGAATCTCTTCCAGTTTTTTTATCCCCAGCCAAATTTAAACCAGCTCTTCCTGAAGCTGACTAAATTGGCATAAACTTAGAACAACCACTATAAGGTATTTGCAGTCATCAGTAAAACAAACTTCTGTCTCCTACAGCCTGCAAATAAACCACAGAACTCAAGGGCAATTTAAATCTGAAAGCTCATTATTACACAATAAAATGCTGCCTCACTAAGCCTAAAACTAGTAGTGTAAAATTCTATTGATTTTCTTAGCATCGAACAAGTGTTTTCATCAAGTGTGCTTTGTTTATAACCTCTTAGCAAGTGCCAGACACTTGGGACATTCTTCCTCTGTGACTTAGGCTTCTGCTTCCTGAAACACTTCCCTGACAGCAATGGTTCCATGAGACAAATTAGGCCCTTCCTCAAAACTTTGACTTCTTTCATCTTCAAACAATACTTGCAAGAATCATATTAAATGAAAACTGGCAAATTTGTGAGCAACTGTAGTTCAGTGCTACCTTCAGTTACTTTGTGTCTGTGAGCACTGCCAGGAACAAAACTGTCCCAAGTGCTGACACTGGCAGCCCTGTAGTTGAGCATTAGCGAGAAGTGGTGCTGCTTACAGGACTTGAGTGCCCATTTCCTGGCAGGCAATTCCATCAATGGCTGCATCCTTCACCAAGGACACTCCACCTGACAAGACTAAAATCAAACCTAGAGATGCAAGTACTTGAGCATCTTAAAAATACGTGAAGCTCTTCAGCTGCACTTTTTCATGCTGTGAATCAAAGCAAAACCCCTTCTTAAAAGGGACAACAACAGATGTACTCACTTTTGAAGATTTTATAATGTAATAAATACAATCAAGGCATGAACTTTCAGTGTCCATGTTCAAGGCGAACTTGGATGAACGCAAACCAGGCTTTTTCTAATTACTTCTGCCAAATACCTGCACACATGTGCAGGGACATCTCAAATCTGGCAAAGAATTCAAGAACCTACACTCTTTTAGCTCAATGGTCATATCCTTCTGCAATAATCCCTTCAAGAGAACCAGCAGGCAAGCAGGCATTGTCACAACACCATGCACTTCTCCAGGCCAGAATACCACTAAAAATCTGATCACATTAACACAGGATTTATTTCAGGCCATTTGCACACTCAGACACACAACACATTATATTTGTTTGGAAATGAAAGAGAAAGTTGTCCAGAAGTCAGGAATTTCATTTTAATTGAAAATTCAAATTCCTGATCAACTTGTACAAGGACTGCTTCAAGGCAGGCACCATGGCCACTGTAACACAAATGCACTGGATTTCAACTACAGAAAATACTTTGAATAGTGCAAATACTGTGAATAGTGTGAATAACTGTGGTTACTGAGCCACGTACACTCTGGGTATCCCAGGCAACTGCCAGCTTTGGGAGTCACCACTAATGGGTATATTTGCAAACCTCCTCAGCACAGCTCATTTCATTTCAGCAAATACATTTAAACTACCTGTATTTAATGTGCATGATAGAGAATACTGTAACTGAGGGCTACGAAATATTCATGAGCTCCAGTTGCCTTCCCCAGAAGCCTCAATACCACATCTATCCATTCTTCATTTATAGGACTTGGTCAGCCTCACTGGACACCCAACACAGCAATGTTTGCAGTGAAGACTCCTCATCTCATTTTGAAACAATGAATTCCCTGTGCTTTGGGGTTTATGGCTACCTTTTTCTCCAGCTCATGACAGTCAAAATGTTTTTATCTGAATTGGATTTGTCTCTTCATGTATCTCATAAGAATGCATTCTTAAATACACTAACACTGCCTAGGAAGATGCCAAGGCAGGGTTTTCTTCCATAGCTCAGATGGAAAAAGATTATTTCTACAGCACTTCCATATGTTTGTCAGTAAATTAAGCAGTGTCAAATTCATAACACACTGTACTGCAATTATGTCTCTGAAAAACTTAATGGAGCTTCCTTGACTGGCAGAACTCATGGGATTGATAATAAATTCAGCAGATATGCTCTAACTAGTGATCCCACCTGTAATCATCTATATCATGCCTACACCAAAAGCCTTTGAGGTGAGGAATCCGATCACCATCTATAGTATGCTGCGACCTTTCTAAAACTGATTACACCTGCTGCTTTAAGTACAACTGAACATCCTAACCCAGCCCTGGCTATCCTCAAAGGCATTATGAAAACATGCAAACTGTCATTATGATATTCCCCAAAAGAATTCAGTCTAGCTCATTCACTTAAAACCGTTATGCAGCACCTACCTCCTGGTACATTAAGCACATAGCTCGGATTTGCTCCCATTTGGTCATCCTGAATTATGGAGGAAAACAGTATTTCCCTCCTTACCATTCCATTCCCATCCCATCTCATTCCTATATAATAATGATATTTTATTTACGGTGCAAACCCAATGCATATTCTTTCATTGTCTGACATCCCTTTAGTTTTTTTATAATCTCTGATCAGTGTCTGATCCCTTGCCTGTGGTAACACTGGAAACAACACAAAACACAGAAAAAAACGCATTAAGGCATTGTTTTGTTTAGTGCTTTGCCTTTCACCTGCAAAAACTACAGAAGAACTTGCACCTGCCCTGGGGGGATGCGGAACAAAGTAGGCATGTTAAACACATAAATGAGACCATAAAATCTTCAAGCAGTTGGAGGAGCTGTAGAATTCTAGCAGTGTTTCCCCAAATTTGATTGTCTTAACAAAATATCTTTTTTATTCTTCTTCAATTCTCTATTAAAGCAATGAGCATTTTTCCATTAAAGCAGTGGCCATTTGCCATCAATTCAGTACACATTTACTCAAACACTTGAAGGAAAACTATCAATACTTCTTCAAGGTGAAGGTTTGTTGAAGCTTTTCAACAGTGGAAATATTAAATATTAAGTAGTCATGGGCATCTGCTCATCTGTGGTTTGTAGGTTCTGCTAACCAGTACGAGACACACTTCCATCTTTCATAAAGGCTTCCCCTTAATTTCTTGAAATAACAGAAGTATGAAGAGCTGAGGATATTTCTAATTGAGCTGTAAAACTCTGCAGGGTGTGGTGCTCTTATGAAATCAAGACCCAGGCATGAAATCCTGTCCTTTTTTTGTGTGAAGTATTTCTTTACTGAGTAATGGCGCCAACCTGGATTCTGCAACCCTACATAAATCACTGCCAGTTGTGGCTAAGCTGTAATGTTAACCAACCAATTTAAAACCATTACTGACATAGAAACATGTATTTAGAGATTTTGTGCCAACTATGAAACCATGCGGTTTTTCAATCATGTGAACAGGATACTCTATATGGAATGCTAAATACTAAAAGCCGCATTGGTTTTGGGGTTACCTTTCTTGATTGCTCAGTTTGGCATAGAGGGCTTTTACCAGCTCTGGACATTTCAGCAAATGCTCTGTAAAAATCAGGAACCTGAAGGAAAAGAAAAAGAAAGTCTTACTGGTGCTGTAAAAGCAGTATCCACAACTAACTCCAAAGTTAGTTCTACTTGTAGATGAACATGTGTTGCGGTTTTGGTCCTACTTGCTAATAGATACAAATCGTCACAAAATAATTGCACACTGTCCTGCAGTTTTTTTCCTAACAGAGCGACGACCATTACTCATCAATTCAGCACACTTTTACTCACATGTCTGAAGGAAAGCTGGCTGGAGTATTAGGCCAGTTAGATACAGCACAATTCAAACAATAAAATGCTCATCCACTGTTTACGCATCTAAGCAAAAAGCCAAAATTTAAGATTGAAAATTATTATGCTATTCATCACAACACCATTAGTAAGCCCAAACAGTCAAAAAAGTACCCAAATAATATATTAATTTTTCTTTAAAAAAGGCAATCTAACAAAGCATCAAAGCAAATGGGAAGTTCTTTGTCAGATGCAAGGCAGCAAAGTCCTTTTCTCAGCTTCAAAAACATACCCTCCTTGTGTAATAAGAGACCTAAGCTGAGAACCAGTTCTAAGTCCTTGTTTTACAAGGCAGGTAGATATGGAATCATAGTATCTCATGGGCTGGAAGGGACCCACAAAGATCATCCAGTTCAACTCCCAGCCCTGCACAAGATACCCCCAACTTTAACACAAGGATCTTGCCAGTTGAAATACAGTGAAGTATATTTTGTAATAAATTATCAAGCTTTTTTCTTCCTTTCACCACCTTCCCTTTCTCACACCATATTCAGAGTTTCTGTCTGGAATACAAAAAGACCAACAAATGACCAGAAGTCGACAAACCGGCCACTGGTTCCCTCTTTCTCTTCACCAAAGTGTTGTGAGGTATCTATGATACCAACCTTCCTCAAAAAAGAGTCTCTTTCAAAAACAATCTATCCAAAACTGGCAACGGCTCGTTCTTTCTTCTTAATACTTCTCTGGAAAATATGGTTAGCCTGGTCTTGTGCTAATGCTAGTATTTACACCGTTTGCTTTCCCAAGCACCATCCACAGCAGTCCACAGCAGGTGACGGTCATTTAATTTCAACCCAAAGTCATACTCCCAGCATTATGGGAAAAAAACAAAGTAGGTAAAAGTATTTAGCTCTTGAAATCACATCCCTAGGAGCACTAGCAGTGATATTTATGCTGCACAGGTACACACAAATGAAACAATGCATTTTGAAAGTAGCTTATCTAGGCTACAATAATTACAAGTCAAGTCTCAGAGTATCCTCTGAGCTGATGAAGCTACAGAGGAAGAGCAGCTAAAATAATATTAAAACCAAGCAATTTCAATATTTCCTCCACCTCCTCCCTAGTTTTCCCTTTGCTGACAGCCTTTATTTTGCATAGCTGTAATCCATTACATAGCTAATAAGAAGATCACAATGAAGCCTTCCAGCTGCAACAAAGTGTTTTTTGGACAACTACTCAATGCCGATTGGGCAAACAGGAGAATAAGAGGTCCAAAAGATTAATAGCCATTATATTTCTAATGATAACTGTGTACTTAGCCAGCATCTGGCTCAGTTACTGAAAACTCAACATTTTTAAGAGGGGGAGGAAGAAAAACTATTTTCTGTTGCACTTCTTTTTACTGATATTTGTACACTCATTCACAAAAAAAGTCTGCAGAGGTATAAGGAACCATCAACTTAAAACTGGCATGCTAAGGAGTGTAGAATTGATCCAAGAGTTTTTCAACAAATTTCAAAAAACACAAAGACTTGCCCAAAGTCAGCTACACAAATGTATCCAAGCGAGCTGCCCAGACTCAGACGTAACACCCAAGTCGAGCCATCAGCAGGGCAGGCAAGCGCAAATCTTCCACAGTTCCTGAACTAACAACTCACAGCCATCCACAGTTAAACCTTCAGAATCATCACAATCAACTTCATTTTTCACGGACTTAAGTAGAACCACAGACTTTTGTGTGGAGCTGCAGAAGAAAATAGCACAGATCAGTGCTGCCCAAAACACAGAACTTGGCCTAAGAATGTACAAATTTCAGCTGACAATGCAGTGGAGTAAAAAAGTGCATTTGAGGAGACAGCCTGAAGCCTGATTTTTCCATTTTGCAATTTGGGCTATGAATTTAAAGCTTCATTTTTATGTTTAAGACTACATTGAAGAAACCTTCTTGACTATTTGCCTTGTAATTTAAAAGTGATCAATAATTATCACAGAAGAAGATCTGCAGCTACTAGGTTCACGTTCCCGATCACTACTGCAAAGCAGAAGGCCTGTAGTTCAGCTGTTACTTGGGTCTGTGCTCCTGTACTTCCTCACACACATTTTGCACATTCTGTGGACTAGACCTCTACTGCTCGAGGAGCTTGGAGAATTTTAGACTAAAATTTCTGATTCTTACCTTCTGGTTTCATGATGTGATGCAACACCTCAGAAAAAAAACAAAAAAAAGCTGTGGCTGCCCCATCCCTGGAAGTGTCCAAGATCAGGCTGGACGGGGCTAGGAGCAACCTGGTCTAGTGGAAGGTGTCCCTGCCCATGGCAGGGGGTGGAAGGAGATGGGCTTTAAGGTCCTTTCCAACCCAAACCAGTCTGTGATTCTATGAAGTATCTGCTTCTGTATTTAAGTGTATCTTTTATCTTATCCACTGTCTACACCGTGTCATGCAGAACAGAGCACAAGCATCAACACCAGGAGACAACAGAAGAATCGGTAGTGGAGTAAAGCACTTCCAGCTCCTTCATTATGCCCAGAAATTTTGGAGGTAGCTAAGCAAGGATGCAGCAAATTCAATTTACTATCTTTAGTCCTCTCAGCTCTCCTGTTTTTCATTTGTGGCATGGAAAAAGACGAGGAAAAGTAAGACCATCCACAATTCTGAAATCAAAAAAGATATTCAGTTTTGGGTTACTGACTGAACATGGCATTTCAAATGCACACAAAAGGCTTTGGGAGGAGACGTAAGCTCTCTCTGGGGGCCAACAGCAGAACCACTGGAATAAACTGAAGCCCACTGTAATTTAGTGAAGGAAATGGCGAAAATTAAAGCTGTTATGCAAGCGTAACACAGTAACAAATGAACAGTGTTAAATATGCCAATTTTCTCGACTCTTGAAAAATTCTTTGGCTAAAATCCTAAAAAAACAAGCGCTTCCATAGTAGATAAATACAGCAAGAGATGTTCAAAGACTTTATGACAGCACAAGGCCTGCATTGTACCAAAGTGATGCTCAGAAGCAGCCAAGACAAAGTGGTATGAGATACATTTGCACTCAGTATATTACAAATGGCCACTAAGCTTGTTCCAATCAAAGCTGGGTGTAAGCAATCAACTTTATCATCAAATGTCATGCTACATGCTACAGTTGATTTTATCCCATTAGCAAATTTAGGGAACAGTTTCTTCAGTCTCAGAAAAAGAGGGAGACAACCCCACATATGCTTTCCAAGTACGAAGAACAAAACATGGCAATTCTCTACTTGATCAGCAACCTTCTTTTTCAATCTCAAAACCAAAAGCATTTTTCATCACCCTACAATAATGCTGCTCTATCCAAAATATTTAGTAAGAACTAAATAGCTATATTTTTACTGTAATTTAACAAACAAATGTAATAAATCATCCACGTTTTGAAGAAAAGTAAAGAAGAAAATTCAGCTAATTTGAGCCAACTTTTGAACTGTTATCACCAACCTCTTTAGATGCTAAAAAAGCAATATGCCTAATGAGGAATTATTTGGAATCAGAATATATTTTAGAAGTAGAAGTAAATTTCATCCTTGCACAAGAATAGAAGAACCCTACCAAAACAGTTTAAATAAACAATTACAAGGATAAAGCTATTTAACAACAAATGGAACATGTGCTGTCATAAAACCTCTAGAAATGAGATAATTCACCCCACTCCCACACCAGCACTTCTCGCTCAGAAGGAGAATAAAGAAACACATTTTCATATTTAAGGCTTGGTCCTAAGTATCAAACATCACAATACTCCTCTCCTGTGCTGAACCAAGCACAACAGTGAACGTCCTTCCATCTTCCAAAGGCATTCCCATAATGAAAGCATCCTCCCTACTGGCCCTCACCAGGTAAACTCTGAGGTCTAGAAGACTAAATTCTGATTCGGATTATGTGCAGTATTTCTCTGATTCAGAAGATACTCCCACTCAATTTGACAGCTACATCTGAAAGGCACTAAAGAGAGATTAAATCTAACTTATATGTAAAATTGAAATAATTTTTTTCTGAAGAGCTACCAAGAAAAAAATGGAAGATGATTAGCAATGGCTAACAGCACTTCCTGCTCCCCCCTCTCCACAATATACACAAGAAGAAAGAGGTGACAAGATAATTAAACGTATGAGGCTGGGCTTTGAAAGATTGAGGAAATCTGTGCCAATTCACTGCTACTGCAAATAGAAAGTAGAAGCTACTCAGATCTCTAAAATTAAGGAAACTTTTCCAAGTGTCGGTACTATTTAAAACCACAGCTGAACTTGGAACCTGCAATGCAACTGCAACTTTCCTGGAATTAAAAAAATAATTACTTTCCGGAGAGAAGAAGAAGGGGGTGGAGGACATCCTAAACTGTCCGACAGAAAAACACAGTTGCCAGCCCAATGAAAAAAAAAGTTTCTTTACCACACACACACACCAACTAAGCAAAAAAGAGCAGTACTGAAGAGTTCTATCCTTGCCTTTAAATCTGTGCCCACAGGCGAGACTCCTTGCTACAGAAGTACCAGTTTCTCTGTACACATCTTTCCACAACCCAGGACAAAATAACCAAAGGCAAAAAAATGGGGAGGGGTAGCTCCACATCCTAATCTTTATAGTCATCATTGAGCTGTGGTTTCAAAAAGAAAGTGGATGTTCAGCAAACCTTACTTCAATGCCAAACAGCTGACCACACTCCTAATATCATTTTTCTGAAAGCCAAAAGGCATATTATGTCTCTTATTTTAAAATGGAGGATTTTTGTTCTTTGCTCTTCAGGAATCAGAAATACAACCTGTTTTTCCTGTCCATATGAGCTGAACTGCCCCATGCACACACTTGGAAAAACTGATGATACAAGCTATACTCTCATCTCTAACGGAGCCACCAAAGTATTTCTAAAATAAACAGCTTTTAGAACACAGGTTACAATAAATTATAATGTAATTTTTTTGTACTACTTTTTCCTAATTATTTTACAAAACACATATTTTTCCAGGTTCAATATTCTAAAATAGATCTCATGTAGGATTGTCTGTTGGTTTCTCTTCTAAATACTGTACCTTCTACACTGTGTGACATACTTTGCTACTGATTAATACAAAACCAGGAGGGAGTGGATGTGGATGTACGTGGAAACACAGAGATACAACTTTTGAAAGGCTCCACAATTTTCCAGAGCCAAAGGCTCTCTCATATTACTGAAAAAATAAAACAGAGTGTTTCTTTGGAACGGCGTGGTAGTTTGTAACAGAGGGCTCTTCAGACCTCGGTAGCAATCACACAGAAATAAAGTAGAAAATACATTTCAGTTACTGAACAGTTATACTCAGTTATATTTCAGCTTTGTTTCCTAAAGGATGGATATGTCCAATTTCCTGACAGCATCCTTTGGTAGGAAGTGGCTGTTGAAACCAAGCAGCACCAGAACAAGAATCAGCTTATGGAACAAGTTTGCTGATGTGTTTAAGATATTTAAACATTAACATATTTAAAGTATTGGAGCAAGTCCAGAGGAGGCCACAAAGTTAGTAACGGGACTGGAGCACTTCCCTTATTGAGACAGAATGACAGAGTTGGGGCTGTTCAGCCTGGAGAAGGTTGTGTGGAAACCTCGCAGCACTTTCCAGTATCTGAAAGGGTTACAGGGAAGCTGGAAAGGGACTTTTCATCAGGAACTGTAGTGATAAGACAAGGGGGAATGGATACAAACTGACAGAGAGTAGGCTTAGATTAGATACAGGGAAGAAATTCCTCCTGGTGAGGGTGGTAAGGACCTGGCACATGTTTCCCAGAGAAGCTGTGGCTGCCCCATCCCTGGAAGTGTCCAAGGCCAGGCTGGACAGAGCTTGGAGCAACCCGGGATAGTGGAAGGTGTTCCTGCTCATGGCAGTGATATTGAAATTGGCCAGATGGAAACTTTCTAACACAGTTTGAGTATTAGAAAGCAGGCTTTCTTTATGGCAGCATCGAGCACCCAAGGGGATCCTTCCTCCAACTGAGTGCTCCGAGCATCAGGTGAACAGAATTTTTATCACACACACTGATTACATATTCACGAGCGACTTCCTTGACTTTATTTTACACAGTTGCACCCCTTATTGGAAGTCCTTATATGGTTCTTTGGGGTCTGTCTTCAACATCCAGTGTCCTTTTCAGGTGGCTACTGCTCAACCCCCACTTCTGAGTAAGCACAATATCATTGTTTTGCATAACTTCTGTTTGTCAGCCTTGCAGAGCTCAGATGGCATCCTGCCTGCGTTTTGTATGACTTCTGTTTTGTCTGCTTCTCCAAGGCTACAATGTTCCCTTTGTTGATAAGAGTACAATGTTATTCTGTTCTGCTATCCTTATCAAGTGAGTAAAATGCTGTTCTGTTCTACTGTCCTTATCACCAGGGAGCTGGAACTGGATGAGCTTTAAGGCCCCTTCCAACCCAAACCATCCTATGATTCATGTTCAACTCAATACATCAACAGTTCAGAATTAAATTTGTGTATCATTAGAGATACTTTGGAAAGATGGAAGATACACAGAAAATAAATTACTGTCACACAAGGCCTTGAAAACCATGATCACCTCTTTGAATAGAAACATAAGATAGAAGAGAGGGATGGAGCAAGCAGACCCAAAAGATGAAGAAAAACCAGTAACAGTTTAGGAGACAGACCTGCTGCTGTTTAGGAACAGATCAAAAAGAACTAAGTAACACTAAAAGAAAAGGGAAATAAAAGATCACAAGAAGGTGGAAACAACTGAACTGAACTGAGAGGTTTAAAGACTTTCTATGTGCAAAGAAGCATTTTAGAGGCAATGCTAACCCACAACCATGATCATGAGCAGAGCAAATTAGAAGAAACCTGTTCCTGAAAGGGGAAGCCCACATTAAAGAGCAAAATTTCAGGACTAAAGCTAGGACAGGAATGGTCCCTGATGAACCAGGCCAGAGTAGCACATTTTCCACCACAGTTAGGCGGTGTTAATTCCTGAGCTAAAAGCTCAGGCAGTAGCTCACTCTGCAAAGAACAGCATATTTTCTAGAAGACAACTGCACAGCAAAGAACTGTTGAGGAGATAGGATCAGTTAATTAGGGTATGCCAGAAATCAGATAGATCCAAGAAAGGAAGGAAGCTTGTTTCTGCAGAGTTAGTGTCTTTACAAAGACTTACTCTTTGAAGTACATTTTGTAACATCATACACCTTGCAACTTTGCAAAGCAGCAAGCTCGGGGCACTCTCCACAAGCCCAGCTACAAAGGGCTACCAGCCAGTCAGACAAATATTTTTAAGAACCCCAGTTGGAGATATATACCATCTGCCTCCTCATATCATTGCTCTTGAGAGTCAGACCAGCAGCAGCAACCTCAGATTCGCTCCCTGTATTCAAGATTACAGGACTGCTAGCCTGAAACAAGTTCAGGAGCTTGAATATAAGTACTGAATATAAGTTTAGAGGCAATGTAAAAATACATTGTCTAATATATGTTAATTAATATTATTTCAATATGCCATTCAGCATCTATCATTAAAAATGGCAAAGACAGCAATATGCAAATAATCCTGGAGCTGTTGAGAAGATCAGCCTTCTAAAAGAGAAAGAGAAGGATGCATCAGTTCTTAAATCATTAGAATATTTATTGAATGTGTATATTACTTTCTCCAGCTTCACAGATTTCAGAGATAGAAGCATTTCTGAGGCTGACAAGTAACCACAAGCTTAATGAAATGAGCCTTCAGACCATCTGATCCAGAGAAACATGATCACAGAAAAACTGAACACAAAATTTGACCAGGGCATTCCTTATATAATTGACTTCCTCCTTTATTAACTATTTCTTAGCTCAAAGCATGCCACAAAAATACTTAATAGAATGTGTATCACCCATGAAACACACTTAAATGTGCATCACAGCACTCTCTTTCTTTCAAGTTCTAAGGCAACTTTTTGTTACGTTGTCAATCTACAAACACACTTTAAAACTGCATCAGTGCTTAGTCTCAAAATTCCACTATGCTGATCTGCAAAACAGATCTTCTCTGTTTCAATAACTGCTTAGGAAGTCAATGACTTGGCTTTCCATCACTGATTAGAATCAGAAGTTGCTGAACTTATTTCCCATGACCCACCCTGTTGCAGTGGGGATACTGCAACACGCATATACCAAACCAGGAGTCCCGTGGAAAGGAAATATATGTGGACAGACAGATTCTTGATAGCTGTTTCAGAGATGTTTATTTCTCCAGCTGCATGGCCGGAGCTCTGCTGAGGAACTGTTCCAGTCACGGGACCAAGGGTCCTTGTGCCCGCGCAGGGGAACACAAACCAACCAACAGGAACGAGGCTGAGCAGGGGCAGGGAAACCCCGTGTCTGTGCCCTCAGGGCCCCTCTCCCAGGGCTACATGGCAGGGGAGGGACCCCAACACCACCCCTTTCAGGAATCAGAGCCAACACCTCAGATATTCCCTCTTTCCTGACCCAAAATCTTAGTCTTCTACCCAACGTCTTGTGACTTGAGAAGTAGGCAAAAATGACAGGAAAATTCCAGAAAGCTACATCCTGCCTTTGAAGACCCTTCCACTGCTCTAACTGGGAGAGGAGTTTATGGCAGACAGAAGAAGAACTGCACAAGTTCTGCTACCAACTGCTGCCTCTAAAAAAGAAGCTCTGAGGAACTGCTCAGAACAATCTCAGATTTCCTTGGATAGAAACTGTCTAACAGAACTGCTGTGAAGAGGCAAAAGACTTGTCCCATCACACTTGGAAGAGGCACCTGGAAAGAGGTTCCTCCTGAAATTTTCCTAAGGACTTTTCCAACTTGAAGATGGAAAACTGGACTCTAAACATGAATATAGGATTATTAACAGAGAAAGAGCTGTCAACTCACCAAAATAAAGACTTCAAAGGTGTGCTTGCATTCTAGTGATGGGTGAGGAATAGAGAACCCAACATGTGCTAGCTAAATGGAGTAGTGAGGACTCCATGGGAGCGGCTACACTTCAGCCAATGGCCTTAAATCCAAATATTTATTCTGGATGTCCTCTCTCTGTCCTAACAATTCATGGCAGCAACTGCAAAAATAGTTTGAGCACCATAGTTGTTTACTTGCAGAATGCATTGGATACTGTCTTAGAGGAACATTAATTTCATAAATTTCAGTGCACAACAGAAGGGAATAAAATAATGAATAGAAGTCTGCCTATGAGCTGAGCTTACGTAGTTATTCAAAGAAAAGAGTTCCAATACCTAAAAGCAGCAACTGACAGCAAGAAAGACCTGCCAAGGGGAAGAAAAAACACACACGTGGCAGCCACCTCGTACTTGTAACATGAAAGCAGATGCTCCAGCTCAGAGACAAGAAGGTAGACAGGAATTAAGTGGTACTTTTAACTTTAAGGTAAAAACATCTTAATTCCAGTCACTTGTGAGTCAGCAGTGAGCATAACCTCCAAGAATAATCTGTATTTCAGTCCAGCCATATAATACCATAAAATGGTTGCTGAGGACTTTTGCCAACTGTGGCACAAGAGACCCAAACCTTTCCAACAGGACATTAGCTCTCTACAAATGCCACAGCTGTGTAAATTCCTTTCAGCAATCCTACTGGGATATACTTCAGTGAGACCTGAAGTACAGCTGCAAATTTTCAGTGTTAGAGTTTGACCCTTTTTCATTTCAAGACTACCCTGGAAAGAGACCATTTCCCACCCACATCAGACATCCATGGCGGAGGTAAGACATTTTCATCATAACATCAACAGAATCCACTTCACACTAGAGAGATCAGGGAAATGGATCCCTCAGCATGTATTTTGATGCTACATTTATTATGCATTTATCTTCAAAACATAAATTTACCATGACGACTTTGGTATCTCAGTCAAAACAAATTTCAACATATCTTCAATACATTAAGAAAATTAAGGATGATTAGGATAATGATCTGAAAAGCAACATTTTACACTTGTTATTGACAGATATCAAAACTAAAGACTCAGTTTGTAATTTCTGAAACAGAAGTCTCTTTGCATGGCCCTAAACTTACAGTTGGCTTTTTGAAAACTACTTATGTCCTAAGCAAATTGCCCTTGTCATTAAAAAAGCCCAGCCACAAATAAATTTCAGATCATTTTTTTCACTACAAAAGCAAACTATAAAGTGACACTTACTTCTCATTCAATCATCTTAAGTCTGGGTGTTAAGACTTTCCAAATAGCTTCTAAAACCCCAACAATTCTTCCTAATTAAAATTTGAATTTAAACATGATCTTTAAAAGAATACTACAAAAACATACAAACAATTTTTTTCCCCTTGGAATAGAGAGTGTAACAATTAGCTGAATGTGCATCCTTGATACGCAGGGCAGCACATTCATCAAAGGCATAACTGACAACAATACTTAGAAGAATAGCCATTAGTAAAAAATATAAAAGCTCAGAGGGATAAAGCCACTGATTAGGTGCTCTTAAAGTATTAAATGAAGATTCACAAACAAAGTCTTCCCTGGTTCGGTATAAAAATAACTGCATGTTGCAGTAGAAAATGGATGCGTTAAAAAAACAAAAAAGGAAAAACCCCAGATTTTATGTCGCACTCACAAACATTAGACATAGAAGTCTTCCTAGCATGACCTGTCTGTAAGACTATTCTGTGCTAACTTTAATAAATCTCCACAAACCAGCACACAAGTATAAATTAGTCTGCATTCTAGAACCCTGTTTCATTAAAAAAAGAAAAACAGACCATGATTTGAAAATTCTTATGTCTTCAACAAAAAAAAGCAGTCTTATTTCATCAACAATCAAGAGTCATTGAAACTACCATGAAAATTATCTCTATACTAAATTACTAATTTCTAATTAGATCTTCATTTACTACTTTGCAGTGTCATAAGTTTAGACATTTTAATACAGTGATTTACACCAGAAAAACACCTAATTAAGAGATGAGGAAAAAGAAAATTTAAAGATACATACGACCACTCAGACTCCAACTGCTCTTTGTAGACTCTCAGGACGTGAAGAGTCACAGCCAAGTTCCCAGGATCCAGCAGTTCTCTCACTCGCTCTGAATTCAGGCAGGTGAACAGGACCATGCAGCAATAGGTGACAATTTTCTCATCGCTGTATGTCAGGCACGTCCTTCAAGAGAAAATATGGAGTTAAGGGCAAGTTAAAACTGGCCGTGGAAAAACACACTAGTGGCACTGAGCTTGCTGAGTTGTCCTTTGCTGTCTTTCAGAGAACCACGAGTTTCTCACTGCCTAAGATGGATAAAAGTCACCTGCATGGAAAAATATCCAACTCATAAATGAAGGTCAAACTTCACAGGAAGTTTACAAAATTATTGCTAAATTGGAACTGCTTTTCTTATCGTAAGGTCTTCCTACATCGGGTGCTAACAAGTGGGCTCCAAAAACCCACTGAGAATGATTATCAAATTGAATGAAAGCGCCTTTGTCACCAGCTCACTATGAAGAATCTGGCTGAACACATCAACAATATTGTCATGTGTCTGCACAAAATAGTCTATGTAATACTTCCTTACACGTATGTCATCAAATCCCCAGGAAGATATTCTGGTGAGGCTGGGAGGGGGACAGAAGGATTAAAAGAGATGAAGATTAAGAAACTTTTGTAGGTTACATTTGATCCACCAGTACTGACAGATCTGCACAGCAGCAACATGAGAAAAGAAAATGCTGTGTTCTCGGAAATGAGTGTAACTACTTGAAAACATGTCTGAAATAAAGCTTATGTTTGAAGCTCGTCATTCAAAATAGTTTTCTTCCAGTTTCTGTTAAATTAAATCAATTTACTGTTAGTTTAGAACAAGCAGGTTTTTAAAGGTTCTGACTCCTGCAGTTGACTAACAAAAAACATGTACAGGATATGGTCTCAACCAGCCCATTCTCACCAAAGTTATTTTTCAGAGCTTCACGGTGCTAGCAAAGGCACAACCAGTATGTACAAAAGATTTGAATACAACCACGGAAATGACACTAGAAAAAAAACCCGCATCCATGCTTACAAGAAGAGATCTGGGAAAGCACACTTCCAAATGCTATTCTGGGAATCTCCATTTCCTGCTGCAATGTTTCCAAGAAACTGGAGACTACAACGAAGAGCTGAAAGAAATCCAGAAAATATATTAACAAGAATTCAAAGCAACACTAATGAATTTCACAAAAACTACCTACTTCAATATTCCAGATACACACTGCAGAATCCATCTCCAGGAAGCTTTAGGTTATGTAACTTCACTGCTACTGTACACAAATATTTGCATTTTCTCTTCTAATGCAAATAATTTTACTAAGTCTCTTAGAATTACACCCAAGACTTGTCTGAGTATTACACACTGGCTACTAGTGATTACAAGAACTAATTGACAGGTCCTTGCTCCTCACATTATATTCTAGTTAGCTAGACAAATCATTATAGAATTTTATGATGTGCTCAATATCTTCTACTTTCTATCCCAGAAAAATGAAAGCCAGCTCTCCAAATAGCTCTGCCTCCATTTTTGACAATTTAATATAGCTGATTTCTGCTCTTACTCCAAAGGATTTATTTCAGCCTCCTCTCAACACAGATTTAAAATACAAGAAGATGATATTTCACCACACAAGTTAATATCCTAGAGCAGCCAAAAGGTGTAAATTAATAAAAAACAATAGCATGAACCCAAAGACTTCACAAAATTAAAACACTTTTTTGTCCTTATCAACAGCTCTGAATAGCCTGGCCCTTATTAATAAGTTGGCAAAGAAACCTGAAATTGAATGTTAAAATTTAGTGCAACAGATAGTACAAACAACAGCCTAATACACATGGAGGCAGCCGGTACTGCCAGGTTCTGCAAATCTAAAATTAGGTCTCTTGCAAAGGTGCTGTGCTGCTGTGCCAGCTGGCAGCCAGATTTCCTACAGAGAAAATGTATGGGCATATGTCCTCTAGGGAACAACAAGAAAGCAAGTCTAAAAGGTGGTCACTTGGGCTTAGGGAAAAGTAACTTTTTTTTTGCCATATATATCTCTATATCTATATATCTATTTAAGCCCAAAATATGTATGTATTTTCCATAATGCATCTTGAATCATATTCTCCTCTAGTTCTTAAGATCTCTGTTCTGTCCCCCTGCACATCTGCACTGGTTTATTATTTTCTGCTCATCACCGTGCTTCCGCTTTTCCCACCCATCTGGTTCCCATTCTGCTGACTCAGGAGTTTCTGAAGGACAGCAAGCATGGGCATGCCAGCAGACATTTTATGGAAATACTTCCCTGCTAGAAAAAAATCACAAGGCTGTAAATGCTAGGAACAGGTATTATTTCCCTTGGTTACCTGTACAGCAGTAAGAAAGGTCTCCCAAAGAGACATCAGGTTGGTTGACTATATTCTAATCTTTCCCTGAAATTTGCTTGACTTTGTTCAGCTATCAATTACACCTTGGTTGTTAAAAATTAGCCTGTCCAAAAAGTTCTACAGACCAAGGAAAAAAGTTCAAGATCTTGTAAAGTTACCATTCTTACTGTAACAAAGAGGAAATGCCATGAACACGTTTACAGTACAGTAATAAATAGCTACGAATTCTCCATTAATCACACAGTAGACTCAATATTTGTGAGAGCAACCAACGCTGCCCTTGTCCAATAGTGATGTCCTGAACAAGCAAGGAAGATACAAGAAAAGGTGACAATTCTATGGATGCACCCATGGAAAAAAACCGGTTTCGTCACTAAGTGCTTGTTCTTAACCAGTAAGAGTTAACATTTTCTTTCAATTAGAGGACACAAATCAATATATGGGCAAGTGGATAATCTGTAACACAAAAGCTATTGCATCTATTCCCAACTAAGGAGAGAATGAGGATGTCTTGATAATGCAACATTTTGCCATACAAGTAATCTCACATGATGAGTCTCAGCAATTCATTTCTGTTCATAGAATCACATCTCCTGAGCACCTGAGGGAGCTGAGCAAAGCCCAGTGTCCAGGTCACACACCATATCCAGCCATCACCGATAGAAAGGCATAGATGAAGAGGCACGAACGGTGTGAAAAGCCATCGCACCACACCTAGAGTAGCTCATCACAGCACGTTCTCTGAACGACAGCACAGCAGCACCTGTATGGTTGTGTTTAAAAAACCCAAACATCTCCCCCAGAACTCCACAGGGGGTGGCTGTGGAATACACAAATGTCTCGTGCAGTGCTTCTCTCCAAAAATGACTCCAGGTAAAATGTACTAGCCTAGCACCAAGCTACCAAGGGAATTTTGATACAAGCACTGCAAATCTATACTAAGGTATTTGTACTTTAAAAAAGAAACTCCCCAAAAATCCAACTAGAGCCGTTAATTCACAGCGAGGTATGTGTATGTTAAAAAATGCAGACACTACAATAAAAGGGAAGTATTGCATTTTGAACTATGGAAGTCTTCACTTAGCATTCAATTTCCACATTTTTCTTTTTTGTTTTACCTCTATTGGACTTGAATGATGCCACTTATGATTGAAGTATGCTTGGAAATCTGTACAATACAGATACTGCTTTTCTCATCTTTAAGAATTTCTTCATCATAAAATCACAGAACCCTACAATTACTAAGCTTGGAAAAGATCTGTAAGATCATAAAGTCCAACCATCAACCCAGCACCATCATGTTTACCACTAAACCATGTTCTCAAGTACCACATCCACACCTTTTGTGAACACTTCCAGGGATGGTGACTCCACTGCATCCCTGAGCAGCCCGTTCCAGTGTTTGCCCACCCTTTCCATGAAGACATTTTCCCTGATATCTAATCTGAATTTCCCCGGCACAATTTGAGGCAATTTCCGTCCACGGCCTTTCCACGTCCTTACAACTAAAGCAAGAAAATGTAGAAGCTGATGAAGACAGACTTCCATTTTGCAATTGAATCATAAGCCATGTGCTTTCTGAAAAGGGGGCAGGGAAAAGGAAAACAAAAAAGAGGGGAAAATAAAACACAAGACAATTTCACTTTGTAAATGTACAAACCTTCACAAAGCTAAAAATAATTGTCTTAAACAATTCTGTAGCTATCAGCATGCCTAAATTCTACTTCAAAAAAAGGTTACTCAGTATGTGGTCAAGAGGACTATTTTTAACCTGATGGTCAACCACCGTGAAATTGCATGTACTAAGATGTAACTTCTGATACACAGATTAACCCTGGAGCTGAAGAGATTTCCCCTCACCAAGATTTCAATAGTTCCTGAAAAAGCTGGTATTCTATAGCAAATACACAGACTACATGCTGCTTTCACAACCAGTCTGCAACGTCTTAAGGAGACTTCTCTAGGTTCTACAAAATAACTTCTTTATACAACAGTGCAAAGGGTACAAGCAGAAACACCAACTCTTTACCTAATGAATTCTGGTACCGAAATGTTTGTCTACATGTAAACTGAACATTTCGTCGCTCATGACCACCCATGACAAAGGTGAGGCAGACGATACTCGATGGCCCTGTATGTGGATGCTTTAAATTCACTCACGGCTCCCTTTGTTCCCTTCAGGGCTTTATTTTCACAGAACGACTGAGCCAGGCTCTAGTGCATGCTTTTCACTTAATTATTATATTGACATTATCTCATTTAACAATTACATTGTATGGTCTAAAGGACCACAGCGGCTCATCTGATCCCACCTCCCTGCTCCAGCAAGGCCATCCCAGAGCACACAGCATAAGATTGCATCCAGATGGGTCTGGAATATCTCCAGTGAGGAGACTTCACACCCTCTCTGGACAATCTGTTCAGGGCTCGGGCACTGCCCAGGGAAGAAGTTCTGCCTCATGTCCAGGTGGAACTTCCTGGGCATCAGTTCCTGCCCCTTCCTCTTGTGCCATGGCTGGGCCCCATGGAGCAGAGCCTGATCCCTGCTCTGAGCCCTCCCTGCAGACAGGAACAGACAGGGATGAGGGCCCCTCTTGTGGGGAGAGATAAGATAGAATTTGGTTGCGGGCTGTGGGATGTGCCTGCAGAGGCACATGGCAGTACAAAGGAGCACATGGCGGCACAGAGAAGCTTGTCTCCACCAGACCCTGGGAGGAGGAGGTGGCACACGGCAGACCCCTATGGAGAGGAGCCTGCTGGCAGCTGACAGACGGGTGAACAGCGCATGATCACCCCATGGAAGGACATTTAGAAAGTGTGTTGCTGATGTGGCAACATGGGATAGGTCATGTAGTGAGGATTGCCATATAAGGAAACACTGTGCCTTAGAAAAGTGTATAAAACCAGCTCATTCCTTTGAATAAACGATTCAGATTCCCTGCTGCTCTGGGTGTGTGACTCAATCGCTACACCCTCTCAGCTGTGTCTCCTCCTGAGGCTGGACAGGCCCAGCTTCCTCAGCCTTTCCTTGTAAGAGATGCTCCAGTCCCCACAAAGACTTCATGTCACACAGTGCCATTTGCAGAATGAGATTGTGTATGAGATGAAAATTAAAATCCCTGGAGTTCTGAGGACAAGACTTTACGCATTAGGATTTAAAATTCAATACCTTGTTTCCTTCTGTTCCGCATGGTTAGAACAGGAGCCCACAAACGTGCTCAACAATCTCTTCAAAAAACCTTGACAGCACATGTAGAGGCTTCAAACAGTCCTAAGAGATGTCCATTCTTTTTATTTGGGTCAGACAACACAGTGATAGTTTTGAGTACAAGCCTCTGCCTTTATTGGAGTTATAAAACAAACAGAGATATAAAAGAGATCCAACCAAAGCACATACAAAGCTGTACATCTCTTGTCAGACTGCAAACATAAAGCTTACAAACTTGTATCTCTCTTAATGGTCTAACCAGTAATATGCAGGAAAAACAGAGCTGGAGTGCCCCCTCTGCACTGGAGCAGACACAAAGCCTAACAAGTCCTGGGACCACGTCCCAGGCTCCTGAGAGCCTGCACACTTTTAGAGTTGCCTGCAAGCTTTGCAAATCCAAACTGTGGGCTGTGAGCCATCAGGGAGAGCAGCTCTGGCTGTTTGTAAACAACGGCAGAATGCTTTGTGATAGACTGCCAGTCCTGGAAAAATAAAACCTCCAACTCAGCATAAGGTGTAGACCTCTATTAGTATAAAAACTGAGTTTCCACCACTACCATCCGGTCATTGACTTGTTTCCTTGTGGCTGCAAGTTAAAGCAACTTCCAGTCATAGAGTTATTTGCCTCTTCACCACCATGAATCATACCACAAATACTGATGAAAATGTATTTTCCTTGGAAAACAATCTGTCTAGACTACTGAAATTGAATGTACAATACATATATGGGTTCTGTCATTTAACGTTATTAAAATAGTACTTAGTATTTTATTGCTGTAAATAAAATTAATGTCTAGCTACCTATTATATTTCCACCTTGGTCTTACTGCACTTGCTGCAGTGCAGACTAGTAACCCATTTTTACCATCTGTGGAATACCAAGAATGTTGTGTTTAGTAAGTTTCTGCTCCCCCTCCCCTCCATCTCCTCCACTTCAGAAACAAAGTCATGCTCTTAATTTTTTTTTCTTTCCCTTCAGAAGTGCCAACTCTAATTTTAACAGAACATTACGTGCACTGATTGGACAACCCTTGTGTTCTTGGAAGATAAATGTCTAGGCAAAATATCAACACTTTGTTCTGACTTAAAAGGAGAATTTGACTTAAAGGCAAGTAAAATTCTTGCCATGCTATTAAAAATGTGGAGTTACAAATAAATTAGAAGGGAGCTGGAAGAAACCATCAGACCACACATCAAACTAGCCTCTGATGCAAATTAAGTTCCAACGAGGTCTCGTAACGGGACATTCAAGAAAAACTTACTTGTGCATTTACTAGGAAAAGACTCAGTTTGACAGACCTTTGACGAGATCAGGTTCAAGCCAACTCTGATTCGTACAGTGCTAATAAGGCTTATCAAATATAGTATTAGAACCATTTTCTTTATCTCCTGTTATTTTAATTGCATCATTTAATTTTTACAAAGTAAACATAAATGAGGCTTGCGCTCATTTCTTTAACAAATTATCTATTAAAATCTAAAGGCATGTGAAACGGGCCTCCTGTTACATCCCCACAAGTAGCGAAAACACATGCCTGAGATTTCTCTCCTATGTGAAGTAAAACACTTTTAAGTGCTTGCAGACCTGGGAACTGCCTTTATTAGCTTCCTGCACACATTAGGATGTAAAATCTTGTCCTTGAATCAGCCCAAAAGCTGAGCCTAAATCTAATGCAATGTCTCTTTAAAGATCCTGCTGCAGTGAAATGAGCAAGTTTGAAGTACTGGGGAGTCTCAAACTGGGCTTAAACCATGCCAGGAAACCAAGAAAAATAAGGAGGACTTGACCACCCACTATGCATTATTACTGGTGTCTGACTGCGAGACACACTCCTCCTACATGATACCTTGTACAGGTCTGAAAAAAAAAAAAAGAAGAAAATTATTAACATGTAAAGTACTAACCAAGACTATGAACAAATTTCTCCAATTACTTTTGATAGCATGCTGTTTGATTTAACCCAAAATTTCCACTGAAGTGCTTATATTTTCCCTCAAAAAAGCTGAATCATCTTTTTCTGTAAGTCTGTGGAAAGAGTACCAGACTTCCCCCCACTTCCTTGTACCATTTATATTCTGTATCTGGCTAATAAATGGACCACAGTCCTTTTGGAACACAGAATTACAAGAAACTTACACTTTACTTGCATATCCACATTAATGTACAGCAACAGTTTTATCATCAACCTTTTTTTGGGCATTACCATTTTACCATTTAGCTTTATACCTGTAAAGGCAGCTTACCTCTTCTCATTGCCATGTCTTTTTGTACCACACGTGGTATATACCCAGAGGATGGAAGAAAGGGGAAGAACTTGATGTCTCTCACAAACTTACCTCCAGAAATCCCACATAACTTGGCAATATTCCCTAAAACTCTCAACAAAAGCAAAGGAGAGACACATTTCTCTCCAAGCCCAAAGCTGCTAGCAAAAAAGGATGCTGCAGGATAGGAAATACAAGTCTTGTAGCTTTTGTCTGGAAAGCCATGGTTAGACAACTCCTGCTTTTCCACCAGAGGAGAGTCTGGAAGCTGTGCCACAGCAGTGATAATCAAACGGTTGAGAGCATGACATGATGAACTCCTACATAATTATAACCACTTGGATTTTTATCCCAATAGGCAACAGATGCCTCCCATTGTTCCCTCTGCCCAGATCTTCCTCTAGCTTCTTTCCATCCCCCTGCCACCTTCACTTTCCCTGGAGGAAAAACTGTAGACCCCTTGGGCCTCTGTGGGAGGCTCTTTAGAAGGGATTCTTCCTCTCAGCACACGTGAAAAAAGTTAAGCTTCTTCTCCCTGCATTAAATTTATGATGCTCTGTCTTTAGGAAGCTCTCTGCAGTTAAAAGGTTTGTTTGCCCCATTCTTCCCACCTTTATCTTGAGATCCTAATGTCCCTGCTGCAAAAAACATGGCAACCATCTTAAATCTAGAGATGTTTCTGCAAGGTTTGATTCACATATATTTGTGTAGAATGGAAACCTGCCTCATTATGAATCTTGCTGACATTATTCACTGGGGTAGTGTAGGGGACACTAAAGAGCAAGCAAGGAAGGAAAGGACTTACAGAACACTGTATTTAGAGATCCACAGAAATACAGGCATTACTGTTCATTTCAAGCCTCAACCAAAGTAACCAGAAACCATTCTAATTAAATAGACATCAGCAAACTCCTATTTCCTTTGTGCTCCAAGTGGATATCAGTCCACATTATAAAACCACTATGCATGCGGCATAAATCAGCAACATCTTGGCAGGCTATGCTAGAAAGCTTCCCAATTGCAGGAGCAGGACAAAAACAAACCAGCCCTACACACTGTCTAGAAGCTGTACCAGCAACAAGACCAGGGGAGCCCACAGGGCAGCCCACTGACCTACTAATTGTTCTGACTTAGGGACATTTCCTCAGGTTACTCTCTCTCCTAGAAGGAGCAAAATTATTTAAACTGACTCTGAGACAGTCACTGCCTCTGCCTCCCAGTACAGCAATCAAAACATCTTTCCATGAGTGCCATGAGAAGGACAGTTTTGATCATCAATACAAGAAGTATCAAACTGCTGGAAAGCACCAGCTTTTTAATCACTATTTCAAAGTCTGCTTCCAATGCCACCTATGCCATCAGTACCTGACAGGCAAACCTCATTCGGCAGGATCTGGTCTGTAATTCAAATTGTACCTCCACAACTTGCTGCAATAAAACACTTTTATACTCATATATGCACAGGCCATAAAATAATTCAGCACAGCTTAAACAGAGACTATTTACAAGGGCCTGGCCTGACAGGATGAGGGGGAATGGCTTCCCACTGCCAGAAGGCAGGGTTAGATGAGATATTAGGGAGAAATTGTTCCCTGCACAGGTTGCCCAGAGAAGCTGCGGCTGCCTCAGCCCTGCAAGTGTCCAAGGCCAGGCTGGATGGGGCTTGGAGCAACGTGGTATAGTGGAACCATGGCAAGGGGTTGAACAAGATGATCTTTAATGTCCCTTCCAACCCAGGCCATTCTGTGATTCTAAATCAGACCTTTACTGCAGAAGCAACAAGACTCAAGGAGAGAATCAAGCCCACAGTAGGAAAAAAAACCCCACTACCACAAATCACTGCATTCCAACAGTAGAACATTTAGACCAGAGTCAGGAAAAGATTTTAAAATGAGAGGAGAGTCTTCCATGGGACTAGTAAGGGATAAAGACAGCAAACTGGAGCTGACTATATGTGGACACAAGAGCCTACAACTACAGTTGCCTGTAATACTGAAGATCCAAGCCCTGCTGGAAGTTGGAAGCCCCACCCCCTCTTCCATTTTTTTTTTGCCATTAAGATAAGAAAGTGTTGCATTTAAGTAGAATCCCTGGTCCTACAATGGATCCTACAATGCCCTTCTTCAGTGGATTTAAACTCTCTCAAATCCCACTCCACTCCAAGTGTTATAAACCGACCAAAGAAATTAAGGCCTGTGTCAAGTTCCCATATTTATACCAGAAGTCATAGCCAACACTACACAGACACGTCAGGTTGAAAACACTGGTAACACTGGCATTTACTCAAAATCTCAGTTCCTGCTGTTTCACACAAATATACACAAATACCCCACACCTGCAGGGCACAGGGAACTGTGGCTGTACGCACTGCACAAGATCCAAAGTGTGGGACTCCCAGGGAACGGGGAGCTAATCACTGCAGGCAGGGCCAGTACTACATGCACAAGAGCTAAAGAGAATTCTGTATTTGCTAACTCAGGACAACTCATCAGTCTGAGTGCTCTTGGTCCAGATTTGGCTCTTTTCCTTCTGTAGACAGCTGGAAGCAGTGTAAAGGTTGGCTCCCTATTTTGGAGTTTCTGCAAAAAGGCCAAATCACAAAGCCTTGGAACAATGACCCGAACCAAGACCCAAGCAAATCAGAGTCTTTCCACAGCCTTCAATGAATTTTGGACCAACCTACGAGAACCAAGAGAACATTCTTGCCCACAGCAGGTTGCATCAGGTTGACAGCCTTTGGGAACGTGAAGTTGCACAGCTGGAACCCTTGCTGTAGGTGTTCTGAAGACAGTTCATTAAAAATCTGTGGCAATATTCACCAAAACACAGCAGAGACAGAACAGTTGTACAGTTACTGTTAAACTGCAGTATAGGGCAGGACTGGAGAATCTGTGCATCTGGTAACTTCCCACTGCACAGCAGCAAGTTCTGCCTGTACCTTTAACCTTTAGCCAAGGGACAACTGCCTATTGCTAGAAAACCTCACAATTGCTTCTTACCATAGATATTTCTGGGAGATGCTCGCACTCACTTTTAAGAGGAACTCAGATTCATTAAAAAAAAAAAAAAGAAAAAGAAAAAAAAAAAGCTAAACACAAAGGAAGAACAACAAAAAAACCAAAACCAACAAAAAAACCCCCACCAAACGGTACAAAAGAACAAACCAATTACTTAAAACTTTCCTGTTTGGTAAAGCTGTAAAATGCTCTGAGCTATAATAATTAGGGGATAGCAAAACTTAAAAAAACAGAGGACTTTCTTAAGCTATGGAAACATGAAACCAAAATCCCAATACAAGTGCAACTAGCAGTTTACTCCTACCAGATAGTGTATCAACTGATTGTTAGGGCACACACTCTGCAAATGCTAGAGACCATGAAAATCCCAATATTATTTTTACAGATTGGAAAAACACAAAGGCCAAAAACAACACCAATAACTCAAATAAAAAACTCAAGCTTATGTTTACATAAAAGTTTGATGAGTATAATATATTCGTCACACTCCCACAATTATTCCACGAAAATACTATAAATATTATTTTGACAATGTAATTATAGTTTTTATTTTAACAGTGGCAGCAAAGTATTGGCACCAATCCCCCATACAAAAATCCTAACAGACAAAGCAAAGATCACACATGGAAACTGGCAACTCTTAAGGTCAGGGCTGTCCTTTATTCCTATGTCTAAAAAAAGTCTGTTTAAGTTAGCAGCTGGTTTATTTAAGCTGTAATACATATGTAGCTTTAATTATGCTAGCTGCAAGCAAAAGGAAACCCCAAATACAAAAATAAATGGGAGTGCAGATTTTTAAATTCTCTTTTTTTCCAAGCAACTGAGGCATGTTCCTTTCATGCTGCTTTTTGGGAATTAACCCCATGGACTGTAGGTCCACTCTCTCTGTGGGAACTGCTTTCTCCCTCTTCCTCTCCCTCAAAAGAAAAGCTAATGTGAACCTAAATTGAGAATGTCACCTATTAAGAGTTCATGATGACTGTATGACAGGTAAAATGATTCATGTTTTATAGCCACTCACTCATTCCACATAGATCAGCAAGTAACATGACTTGTACAAAAAAATCTGCAGCACAGTAATTTACTGTATTTGGTCACAAAACCCCCAAGATCCCCAGCAAAACAGTATGCCTTCTCCTTCACAGATAAATATATGGGGCACTGATGTAGGAAGAGAGGAAAGATTAACTTTTCTTCCTTAATCCTGTTCGTTTAAATTTAGTAGCCATTGTGTATGAGAGTCTCCAGGACACAATTTAGAAATTACCCCTTTTCCAAATCCATATAAACAAGCCTTAGAAGACACTTGTTCAGGCAGTTACAGACCTCTCCTTATATACAATAAAACTTGGCAATGGTTTCCCAAATGCACTGGGTGAGCTCTGCTATGATGTCTGTCTAGCAAAAAGTTACTATGTGTGTTCCATCACATTTCCCAAGCATGCTTTAAAATATTTATTTTTTATATAGAAAACATTAGCAGTAATTTGGAAATGAAACTATTCAGGGCAACATTATTAAAGCCTACAAAAAAGTGAAAGCAAAATGCAATTTTTAAAAGAATAAAACAGAAGAATTAAAAATACTGGACAAGAGATAAAAGGGAAGCACAAAAGATGAGAGTGATTCCTTTGGTCAATATTGGCATTCATTAAAGAACATTTAGGTTCCATAACTGACCACTCTGTTTCTCCTTCCTGTTGATTTAAAAGACCTTGCTGAATGACCAGCATTTCAAATAATTTCAAGAATAGGTGAAAAGTAGTTAACCTGTAATGCCAGTACATAAGCCTCTAATGCTCAGATTTTCAAACTAAGCCTTAAATGCCCAGATTTTTCTACTCACTGGTTCTGCAAAGGTACCACTCCAATGCATTCCAAAAAGTCCAAGTGTTTACTCCTAGCTCATTTTCCTACTGTCAAAACAGTCTTTTTAAGGGGACTGCTGCCTTCTAGGGAAAGAGAAGAAATAAGGAGATAAATAAATATTGACAAGAAACAGTAAACAGTTAAGGACACATGGCTGCTCATTTAAGAAGGAATACAGGAAAACCAACTCAGTGTGCTAAGCAGGTAGCGTCACCTTCCCCTGCTCTTCTGTACCTTCAAAATTAGCCAGCCTTGATTTTCCACTGTAATTCCAAACTGCCAATCTTTGAGTGCAGAAATGGAAAAGGTCAGAGCAAAGAAACATCTCCTGGTTTTTTTCACTGAGCAAGGATGGAACTGAAAGTTTTGTTTCCCCTACACCCTCTTGAAAAAGTAGAAACCACTTCACTGGTATTTAACCATTTTGCAAAAGTCAGGAAGACTTTTGCAAACACAACAATTTAACCCTGTTTTAGTCATGCTATTCTTCAGAAAAACAAAAACATTTGATTACATATCTCCTTCTGTAAACCTTTGAAAATTACTTTAAATTAACGACTTTTTAGAAGGGAGAAGGTACCCCAGGTAGCTGGTGGAAATTTATTTCCTCTTGCCATTTAATTTCAGGGATCTCTCCTAAAAAAATGTCAACATGATTTTCTAGTACTACATGAGCTCCTACAGCTTATATTCAGTGGCTTTTGAAACCCAGCATGTCTTCACCTTCAAAAGCTTACAAAGAAATCAAGTATCCTTCTTTGCTCAGCTGTGTGATGTTCTTCAGACCTCAGGGGAGCTTTTGTCTTCTTACTTAATCAAAGATGAAATGCTTCCATCCCATTTGGCTTTTGCAAGAAACAATCTCTGGAAGCTATAGATAGGCCTAGGTCCCTTACATCTCATTTCTGAAGCATGTGCACACCCCTATTTTTAAAATCTATTTTTAGTGTCTATGAAGGAGTGATATTTTTACTTATACAGCATTCTGAATTCAAAGGGTACTAATTGCTCTCTCTTCTGCAGAGTGTGTCTCTTCCACACTGATGAATTAAAACACACTTCACAAGGCACTTTCTTCCCAGACCATGAGCAACTGATAAAGCACCAATGGGTCAAAAGCAACTGGCTTTTCATTAGCTAAAAGAAAAATATGCATGAGAACTGATCAAGTCCAAAACAGCTGGAGTAGTTCAACAACATCGACTGAAGCTGAACCCATGGTACGATAAATGATCCTGGTGGACAGAAGAGAGAGAAAATAAAAGTGGCAGAAAAGGAGAGAGAAAAAAAGGAGGATAAAGGAAAATAGGAAGAGAGAGGAGAAAAAGGAGGAGAAAAATAGGACAGAGAAAAAAGGAGGACAGAGGAAAGAAAGAAGAGAGGAAAGAAAGAAGACAGAATAAAAAGGGGACAGAGGAAGAAAGGGAGAGAAAAAAGAAGAGACAAAAATGAAGAGAAAAAGGGAGAGAGGGAAAAGGAAGACAGAAAAATGGAAAGAGGGAAGAGGAGAGGGAAACAGAGAAAAAAGGGGCAGGGGGGACGAAAAGAAGCTCAAAGCAAGGAACATTTTTTATGGCTGCCTTGTAAGAACATGGCATTTGTAGTACTTGAAAAACGTTTAAAATAAGACATCACACATTTTCCCACACATCCTCCCTCATGAAAGGAAGCATGAACAGGTGTTAGACATATGATATTCATGTTGCTGAACATCCTACCAGAAAATGCTCAAGTTACTATAATAAGCGCAGTATTAAAAATTTACATAGAGTCATCTTTCATCACTGATTTTAAAGGAATGCTTTAAATTCTGTTCTGAAGAGAGTATCTGTAGCTGTTTAACTACACCTGGACATTTTGCAGAAAATTGGAAGCAAGGTCAAATTCCTGTTCAAGGATTCAAGGTTATCATCCACTACAATTTATCCAAAGTTTCTGGACTTTGTAGAATTATGAGCAGAGAACACCCCAAACCTTGCTTTAACAGGCAGCACATCTGGACATGGATTTTGGCTGAGATCCCCAGCAGTGCCTGTGACATGAACAGAGGCTCTTAACATTTTGTACCAAAAAATTCTATAGCAGCTGAGGGAGCTGGGAGGGCTGGAGAAAAGGAGGCTCAGGGGAGACCTTCCAGCTCTCCACAACTCCCTGACAGGAGGGGGCAGCCAGGGGGGCATAGGGCTCTGCTCACGGGGAACAAGGGACAGGACAAGAGGAAATGGCCTCAAGCTGTGCCACGGGAGGGTCAGGTTGGGCATCAGAAGGAACTTCTTCATGGAAAATGTGGTCAGACAATGCCAGGGATGGCCCAGGGAGGTGGTGAAGTTCCTGTCCCTGGAGGTGTCCAAGGAAGGATTGGATGTGGCACTCAGTGCTCTGGTCTGGGTGACAAGGTGGGGATCAGTCACAGGCTGGACTTGATGGTCTTGGAGGTCTTTTCCAACCTCAGTGACTCTGTGATCCTATGAACCCCCAACAGCAGTCATCCAACTGTTGGCTTCTTCATGCAACTCCTCAGAGCAGGTTCCCTTTTCCAAGCAGTACAAAATACATATTGCTCAAGACAGGTTAGCTGTAAGAAAGATTAGTTTTAGGAATGTCTTAGATTACCACAGATGTACTATGTAAGCAATTATGGGAAATGAAACTAGGCCATGGAATTCAACTCAAAGTAATAGGGGAAGTAAGCAGGGAGGAAATGTGGGGACAAACAGCTAACTTTAGAAATACCATAAAAGAAAGGACTAAAAATGTTAGTGTTTTTTTAATGCAAGTATTAAAAAGAAAGGAGACTATTATTACAGGGACAGCTGGCTTGTAGGTGGGATTGGACAATCTCTGAATGCCATATGTATGAATTAACTATTTTTCAACCTACCTGAAGTTTCAAAGAGCTATTTCAGGACAAACATTCTAACTCTCCTTCAAGGATTCTGGTCCATTGTCTGGATGCCATATCACATATTCAAAACAACAGCTTTTTCCACAGCTGGCTGGGATAAGTATTACAAGCATACAGGAATTTATCTCATTTTTAAAGCATTAACAAAAAGAAGTGATATATGGTGAAAACATGCAGTAGAGTTGTTTCAGCAAATATACTGAACTGAACCCAATTAACCATGTATAAAACCCCTGGACAACTATTTTGAAGTATTACTCCTAGCAGAGAGGATACAAAGGAGGCTGAATTTATTTAAATAAATATTAGCAACAGTTTTCAGTCATACCACTTTGCACAATACCTCCTTTTTTGTTGCTTTGATCATGCCCTCTCCCTTAACCATCACACTGGTCACAGCAGTGGCCAAAAAATATATACTTTTATTTCACTTCTGGTTTTATCCATTTGAAATTGTACTACACTGAACTTTCTTACAAAAATTACCACAGCACTCACTTACTAGTCTTAACAGCTACCAATGGATAAGAGTGCAAACATGCCACAGCCAGGTTAAATGAATTTTTCAGTCTGCAGAAAGAATTTTCAATCTCGTCTTTGTAAATATGATAATGTTGGAACTTCAAGTTTATTCAGCCTACAATGATTTGCTTTGGGAATTTTTCACAGGAACATGATCTGAAACATTTAGTGCTGTTCAGTCTGCAGTACAGCATTACCTCCTCTTCCTTGGGCTTTGTTGCTATGGAAGCAACATGAAGGTACTTTAAAAACCTTAAGAATATACACAGGCACCAAGAGGGATCATCCAATCCAAGCAGCCATTTGAGGGAGGAAATGATACATACTCAAATGAACAACTTGAAATACTCCACTTAACACCTAATTATCTGCAAGAACAAAATACACATGCTACTCTAGCCCTGTGACCTGATTTCCTGTATGAAACATGAGGAGAATCATGAAACAGTTACAGTTAATAAACACAGTACCATTTACTAATTTCATGGGTCTCTTTTTGTTTCAACAGTGCTATCCAAGTCCAATTTAGCAATTTGCTTTGGTACAACCAATAATCCAGTAAAATTTAACTGTTAACTTCTGAGGTAAACCTTGCAGAAGGAACTGGTGCTCCAGGCACTACATTAATTTCCACTTAGAACAAAGTTCATCAGATCACTCAGCAAGGAATTAGCAACACTTGCTTGTCTACAATTTTTTGTTGTTGTACTAACACAGGTGGAACACATAAGCCATGCTCATTGCAGAGGTTCCCCAAGGAGATCAGCGCTACTTACAGCATCAAATGAACCACCTATCCTGGGCCAATACAGCAAATCTTGGTTGTAACTCAGATGTATTTACTAAATGGCTTTGTAGAGTAACAGTCACAAAACAACTTTTACCGAAATCCTGAAAACTGTCTTGTCAATGCCACCCTTACGTTCAATGTTGATAAACAGAGATTTTACACCATCCGCTGGCTAGGGAAAATTGCCTGAAGCAGATTAATCAAATTACTGGGTTTTACCCCCTTTGCTTTTTGCTCAATAGCATTCCCTCTTCTTCTTCAAACCCATGAGCAGAGAACAGCACACACATGTGACAGCCCAGCAAGGATGGGCCAGCAGCCATGAAGCCAAAGCAGAGACCACAGGCCATGCCTGTATCCAACAACAGGCACATCCTGCTCCCTCTGCTGCAGGCATGGGGCAACACCTCTGGCAGGTGGCACTCTTAAACCACAATTCCTGATGCTTTGAGTGGGCTGAAGGTGGCAAGCCCATTTTCCCAGTACAGCTTTTTGAGCCCACTGCTGTCCAAGGCCCCAGCAGGGACAGTGACAGGCTGGAGAGAAGCAACATTTTGGCTCCCATCACTTTTCCTTTTATCTTGCTGGTCTGCAAAGCAGTTCACAACTGTGGTGCAGGACACTCTTGCCCTCCATGACCTTTCCCAGTCCTTCCTGTAACATGGCTTGAAAGTCACCCCTGTGTGCCATCACTTCCTCCTCTTTACGGCCACTGACCAGGCCCTCTTTCTGCCACCCACAAAGCTTATAGTTTGGCTCCTCCCACACTGAAGGGCTGTGCTGGCATCACCAACCCTTCCCTGGCAGCAAGATTCCAGCAACAGGTCCAGGAGTCAACCTGGCTTAAGCACAATACCCTCACATGCCTGCAGAGCTTCATTTTGAGCCAAATGTAGCAGCAAAAGGAAACCAGTCTTCTGAACTTCATTGCTCCCTCACAGCTTCATAAAGGTGTTTGAGGGTAAGTTACTGTATGACAGTCATTCCACCTGCTTCCACAAAATGACAGAAAAGCAGCTGCAGAAACCCAGTAAAAAACCTCATCTGAGGAACAGGAGTGAAAAGAAATAAAAGAAGCACAAGAAAACAAACATTCTTTACTGTCTGCAGCCACAGACAGTCACAACTGGAAGTCCACTGTGTAAAACCCCACACGTACACACTGGAAAACACAGATTGTGAGGAGAATTATTGAAAATGCCTTAATATCCAGTGAAATGAGTAACGATAACTACCACTAGGGAGGACAGGTAACAGTCACATTTTCTCTTCACTGCATCAAAAGAAAAACTCATCTGTTAAGGAAACATGAACACTACTCAAATCAGTACTTAATTCTTGGCAGATACCATCCTGGCTGGCCAGCAACCCTGGTACACAAATGAAAACTAAAAATAATTTTTAAAAAGTCACAGACAAAATTTTCTTCCTGGAATCAGATAAATTATTTTAAGTATCATCAAAATAAAAAAGAGGTTCATTTTATTATGTTTGCAGATCAAATAAAAAGAGTAAACAGCAGAATGTATTTTGAATGGAGGTACTATAGGAACTTTTCCTTTCATAAAACCAAATATCCTGCTTCATATTAAAGAGTTTCCACATATCTTTCCTTTAGCAATCGACAAGAAAGAGTTCAGTGAAAATACAGCTGAACTAGACTTGAGGCTGAGACCTTTTCCTAGCAGTCTAAGAGAGGGCCAATTCTTAACTGCAATTCAAGAAAGAATTAAGTTTATTTATAAAACAAATGCATCAGTAAAGTGACATCATACTGCCCCCATGTAAAAAAATACAGTGCAGGCTATACATTTAACAAAATCCCCAACCTTACCAGTCAGTAACAATTCTTCTTTGATTTGTATTCCATGAAGCAACTTTATCAAATGGACAGATGTAGAGATGAGACCCAAGTGCCTATTATTAAATTGGGAAAAAACCACAATAATTCACTTGATAAGAAATACACTCAAAAAAATTTAAAAGGCTTTTCGAAGTTAACAGGAAATCTTTAGCATCTTCAGAACCTCTGAAACAAAAATCA
The DNA here is from genome assembly GCF_017639235.1 of Corvus kubaryi. Lineage (NCBI taxonomy): Eukaryota > Metazoa > Chordata > Aves > Passeriformes > Corvidae > Corvus > Corvus kubaryi. The sequence continues at coordinate 1,126,782 of NW_024582061.1, read as the reverse complement.
GTTTCTCCTATGTTACTGCCTGCCTATCAGTAGCCACATTATGACCATCAGAAGCAAATCAAAGGGGTTTATTGCATCATCCTGCATTTTACCAATTTTGGGCACAGAACCTTCAGAGCTAAGTACCCCTTCCTCCCTTTTTGCTATTCTTCCTATCAAACATTAAATATTAGCAAGCTATTCCTGTAATTTAAACAGCTGTATTTGTGTAAAAACTTTGCTTTGTCTGGAGGTCAAGCATCCAGAACAAGAGTCATATATTTTACTTCATAATAAACTTGGAGTAGTTTCAATGCCAACAAAGCAATTAGTGACAGTCACCGAAAAAACAATAGGGCCAGCTCAAAGGGAAACATACACAGCTCTCAGAGAGAAGCAGAGAAGGCCAAGTAATCATTTATCCTTTCTCCAGTGAAGAGGAATCGAATCATAGGTAGACTCTCAGAATGATTTGCACTGAAATTTCTGTGGCATTAACAGAATTCTGCCCCAGCACAGAAACTAAGACTTGGTCCCATGTCAAAATTACATTTAGTTTAATAAATCAAATTTGACAAATCCCAAGAAGACAATTTTTAAGACTGTAGTCCCCAATAATTCTTTGCTGTAACCACCTCGTGACAAGTCTTTGGGGGGTTTTTTTGTTGGTTGGTTGGTTGGTTGGTTGGTTGGTTGGTTTGGGGTTCTCGTGGGGCATCTGGGCAAGGAGAGTGTTTGTTGCTATTTTGTTGGGTTTTTTAAAAACATCAACCAGACTATCTGGTCATCACTAACTACAGCTAGATTGCATCACAAGTATCCCTTCAATGTTGCAACAGACACAACCAAACAACAGAGAGGCTAAATAACTTAAGGAGCCAGATTGATTTAATATCCTTTAAGCTCAACTTGCCTGTATATATGTATCAGGATTAACACGCACAGTTCTACATGCTGTGTGCTGCCAGGAAAGCCAGACAGATCTAAATAAACCTTAAAAGACATGCTAATCCTGTAACTGATTACTAAGACTATTTACTTATTCATAATGTTATAAAAAAATTAGAGAAAGAGGAAAAAAAAGGATAGTTATACAGTCAGGCTTCCAATAGGCTTATTTCATTTGTGTAATCAACTCATATTATGGACCCAAACACTTTGTTCTATTACTGAGCAGAGTCCCAAACTGACCTACAAATAGGTCAGCTGTTTTTGTTTCTTGCACATTTGAATTGAAGTGATTGCATCAAGCAGGAAATGCCAGTTAATAAATCTACTAACACAGCAGTGTAAAATAAGAATCTCTTTTTTAAAACCACACAGACATCAGAAGGTGGTATTTTGGTATGGGCTAAAAGGGATCATAACTGTACCTCATGACATGTTGATTCTTGGCACACTCAACACAGGCATTCCTCAGACATCTGAAGCACTCTGCTATGAGCAGCAGGCAGGTGTCAAGATCTGCTAGTCCACAGGAACCCTTACAGGCCTGCTCAATGGTACTTGAGGTGCTTGTCAGGATTTCCAGGACATCCCGAAATACACTTTCTTTTGCTGTTTCTCTGAAACACATAAATTTGTGGTGAAGAAAAAATAAAAAGGCACTGCTACCAAAAAGCCTATGACATTGACAATTCTTATTGTAAACCCAAAGATGTTTCTGCAGCAATCTTTAACTATTCAAAGTATTTAACTACTCATAGTCTTCCAGGTAGGAAGAACAAAATACATCACACAATCCTCACAGCCTTTGCAGGAAAGGGGCTGTAGGAGAGTTATGTTGCCTTAATATTCCTCATGACTTTTCAACAGCTCTCCAGAATTTTAATGAAAAGGAAGAAAACAATTTTCCCTAATGCATCTAGCTGGCAGGTTTATACATGACACTGCATACTGCTTTAAGAGGAATAGTTTTAGTTAATTAACACGGTTTAGATGTCCAGCATTAGATGTTTCAGAAGACTCAGAAGCTCCAGCCTGCTGCAGATTTCCTCAGAGGGACAAAGGTCATGGAGAAAGCTGGTGGCTGCACGAGCACCACTCTGAAGTGTGTGAATCAAAGTCAAGGGAAAAAGCCAACTCTGTCCCACCTCAGCAGACAACTACCCAACAGAGAAGGTACCAGGCCACTTGCTGGAGCACCCAGACCAAGGAAAACAGCACCACCAAACGTAAGCATCTGCAGAAATCCGTATGACTGAATGACAGCTGGTGCTGCTGCTCCATGAAGATTCACCAGCCTCCCCAGGACTGACACACACATCTACAGATGATCTGTCTCACAGAGATAAACAACATTTCCAAACTACAGCTATTGGTCTACAATCTGCCCTGATTTTATGTCCACAAAAGAGATGAGGGCAACACATGACAAATGTTGCTAACTCAGTTCTGATACCACATGCTGGTGGAGAGAAGCCACACCAGAGAGTGTTTATGGCATTGCTACAGAGAAGTTCAATAAATTTGCTCATCCAGTACTTCTGACCAGGGTCAGGAAAAGGAAATCCACGTGCAGCCTCCTTGAACCTTAAAAAGACTTGTCATGTACTCAAGATCAAACAGAAAAAGTGAGATGAGAGGAAATGTAAAGTAGCATTAAATAAAATTTTCACACAGAAAACTCCTTCTAAAGGAAAATTAAAAAATCTCTTGATCAACCACTACTGGGTGATAGCATTACCTGCATTCTGCTGCTCACTCAAATGCCCACACATTTGCACAACTAGAAATTCTCTTTCGTAAGTGATCATGTCCATAAATCAAACCACAGAATCACTGAGGTTGGAAAAGACCCTTAAGATCATCAAGCCCAACATTAACCAAACGCTGCCAATCTAGCCTGTCCCTAAGCACACCCTTAGATGTGTCTGGAGACATTATTTCCCACTTCTGCTCCTGCCATGTTTTCTTTCCTACACTTAACAAAACTCTCGTAGTCTTTACTCACAGTTTACATTTTCTAAGTCCCTTATCAGATTTGTTGCTCCAATAGTGACACTTTTATGCTAGGCTACATCTTACTGACAGTACAGTGCCTCCAATATCGACATCTATTAGGGCGTGGAGGAGACTTACAAAGAAGGGAGAGTGCTGTAAGAGCTACAACAATGTACACTAACATCACTAAATTGCTGCAACATCAGGTTTCAGATCTCTAGAAAGTATTTTATACTGCAACCTCACAGTTGATCAAAACCAGTATATTTACACATTCTCCATCTACACTGAAACATGAAAAAACCCACCACTTCATCACTGAAAGCTATGGGGAAGAAGCTACATTTTACAGTGGTGCAATACTGAAGGGAAAATACCAAAGAGGCACAAAAAACAAAGACCAAAAGCAGAGCTGGCCCTCAGTTATAAAATAAAGAAAACAGTGGAGCTTGCATAACCAGAAAGAAAGTTTGGAATTTGGTTTTGGTTTCAAGACCGAAGAAAATATATTCATGGAACTTGAACCTTCAACTTATAAGAAGCAGTGCAGCTCCTGACACTTCATGATGTGCCAAAAGAACACTCAGTGGCTGACGTACCACAGTCCCCATGGGAAATGCACCAGAGACAAGTTTTTCTAAACGTCAGAAGAGCTACAGTCTGGTAAGGTACCCCCAGCCAGGGAGTGCTTTCTACATTGAGCAGAACCATTAGCTGTTCTGAGTTCTTAAACGCTGATGTTACTCTAAAATACAACCACTGAGCCCACTGTAGTTTCCTTCGTATCAGCCTATGCCTTTTGTCAGATTACCCCATGAAACCAGTCATTTCCTGACCCAACTGCAAAATACAGAACCCAATGGTCAGGGCAAGACATACTACTGCTCAACATCCCCTTATTTAAATTGGTAAAAGAGAAATTAAAGAAGCCAGAACTTTTGTGCACATTTTTGTGACTCCATAGGTAAAAGGACACCTTACAGTTATTCTTGTGCTGGAAAAGCTTCACTCTCCTGGCAGAGCTACGCAGCAGAACAGAACTTTTAGTCAGACACTGGATCAGAAGCATGCTGAGCTGCTGTGACAATTTTTCTTTTAGAATTAGATTGAAAGTAAGAAAAGAGTGCAGACATTTCCAGTAAAATACAAAGATGAAAACCTTGTGTTCTAATGGAGCAAGTCTGGGGTACACAAGGAAATGTCTGTCCTCACTGTAAATGTGGAAGGAGATGTGGATTTTTTCACATCACTCAGGAGAGACCAAAACCAAATCTATCTCTTGAACACTATGAAAGAAAATCCAGAATGCTCAAGCCAGATCATTCCAGGCAGAAATCGAATCTCAAAGCCTAAGTGAGCAAGCAGAAGATATTCCAAATGAACAAAGACTGGCATAAACATTGTTTGATAAAGCAGGATTCTGTTCCAAGAAAACTTACATGTGACTCTTGTACCTAAGCATTCTAATAGCACTGCAATTTGAGTGTGTACTGTAATGGAATTTTATTGAAAACTGTCTTTATGAATAAAATATCCTCAAATTAGCAAGAATGGCAGAAAATATTTAGCTGATGTTAAGAAACCAGTCAAGACTGACTTCAGACAACTGTTCCACAGCAATGCTTACAAACAGTTTTTAAAAAATAATCTTTTTCCAGCAGTACAACAAAGATTCACATAAAGACAAAAGTAGCAGCTACAAATATTTAAAATGTATTTTTGAAATGGAAAACATTTTCCTTCCATAAAATTTTTAATTTACAAAACTACGTAAGAGCCTGCTAAGTCGATTTTAGATTAAAAGAATACCTTGCATTGTAACAGGCCTTGAAATCCATCCAGAACTGCTTTGTGGATATTCCACAAACTCCTGTTTCCTGTGTCTAGTTGCCTAACACAGCAGCTCCACAATTTGTTATTGTTACCTGTCCTTCATTTCCACATCAAGTTCTGCAGGAACACAAAAGGAAGCAGAAGCAAAGGTACAGCAGCCCAGCTCTTGGACAAGAAAGACATGCACAATTTCTTACTAAGTCAAAACAAACAGTCAGAATTCCTGTACCCATGCCAAAAGGAAGATTACTGTCACTCCTTGTAAGACCTGTTTAATTGTTAAAAACAGAAACTCTACAAGATACCACTGTAATGAACACAAAGTTAAAAACAGTAATGAACTCCTGTTCAAAAGACCAGGGCTCCAAAAAATCATGAAATTGCTCAGCAACTATGCAAACAATCCACAAATTTACAATTCTGTATTTCCACTCTAAGTCTTAGGTACTTGCACAACTCCAGTCCTGTAAGCAGAGTTCCTAAAAAAGCCTTTAAAGTACTTATCCTCACAACATTCCCAGGAACAGAATAAAACAATTTTCTTCTTTTTGTAGCTTAGAAAAGGAAGCATAAAGACATCAATTAAAAGCACTGGAAGCCTCAAATTATATCACACATGCAAGTCTCCCAAATTCCACATCATGGTCTCATAGTAGGGGCATTGTTGCCTCACTTTATTTCTTTCTGAGTTACAGAACACCAGAACTCACATTTTTAATGTATTTTGTTTCCACAAACACTGAACAGTCCTGTAATAACAAAAGAATTGTCACTAAATATCACAACTTCAAACTCAAAACATCCATTGGGTTGTGTTTTTGTGATTCAACAGCACCAACGACAGGATTTGCCAGAGCTAGCAAATTTTTTGCCAGAGCTGCTCCTAGACCCATTTTGCCACATCCTATGGGATGTAAGGTAATGCTACAGCTTTGTGCTTCTGGAAGGACAACTACAGTGTCTCTCTTTCAGCCCACCTGTACCCACAAAACTTGGCTGTTTTGGGGAATATCTACTCCTCTTTCAAACACAGTGGCAGAAGTTTCAGGTAGCAAGGCAGAGAAAGCAACAGCCTGTAAGCCCAGAATTTGTACAGGTGCTCCCTTCTTTCCAGGGAACCGAGATGAACACCAGAAGGTCTCCTGGGTCTCCTGCACCCACAGAGATCACAAAAAAATATTTGTAGGTACATCTTCCCTCCTCGCCCCCAACTTTTAAATGTGGATTTAAAAACAAAACCGCACTGTGAATTTACACAATCAAAACAAAACACCAGCAGAATTTTACACCAAGCTTAAGTCTGATTTCTTCATTCTCAGGTCAAGACCTTCAAACAACTACTGTTAGGAGTAAGCACAAGCTTCCCACCAAGCTGTGCCTTCTCCCTCCTTCCAGGAAGGGCAAAACCCATTCCTCTAACCCCAGTCTCCCAGCTGAACCTCTGCAAGCCCAGCCTCTGCCAAAGCCAACAGTGCTGTGTGGTATTGCAGAGGTCTCCCTGATCTTACAGGCACTGCAATGCTCCATACCAGCCCCGTTTCTCCAGTAGCCCCATTCTGTCTTTACTTATCTTAAACCTACTGAGGGGCATCCAACCTTTCCTCCCAGTGAAGCCAGCGCAGCCCATCCTGCCACACAGTACATGCCCTCTGTCCCCAAGGCCCACAGCCACCACCCTCATCGCAAAGCTTTGACCTCACATGGGAATGAGACTGCTGCCCAGCAGGGCCTCGCACAGGCACATCTTACCCACTTCTGCACGCCCTGCAGGGCTTCCATGGCTTTTTCTCCCTGAGCAGCTACTCCCACAGCTACATCCCACCTAATATGTCTGCCCAGAAAGGCACCACAAGCCCCAGAAACGGCCCATGGGAAGCCCATGAGGTTCAAGACCAAGTGCTCGTGAGGCCACCTGGGTTGGGACAGCCCCTGGGATCAATCCAGGCTGGGGGTGAGCAGATGGAGCAGCCCTGGGAGAAGGACTTGGGGGTGCTGGTGGTGAGAGCTGGACATGCCCTGGCTGTGTGTGCTGGGACCCAGAACCCCCCCGTGCTGGGCTGAGCCCCCAGCGTGGGCAGCAGGGGAGGGGGGTTCTGCCCCTCTGCCCTGCTCTGCTGAGAGCCCACCTGCAGAGCTGCCTCCAGCCCGGGGAGCCCAGCACAGGAAGGACTAGAGCTGTTGGAGAGATTTCAGAGGAGGCACCAAGTTGATCAGATGGATGGAGCAGCTCTGCTACGGGGAAATGCTGAGACACTTGGGATTGCTCAGCCTAGAGAATAAGGCTGACCTAACTACTGCCTTCCAGTACCTGAAGGGAGCCTACAAGGAAGATGGAGATTATCTACACAGGCCTGAAGTGACAAAACAAGGGGGAACGGCTTCAACCTGATAGAGTAGGTTTAGATTGGATGTTAGGAAAAAATTTTTCCCTGTGAGGGTGGTGAGGCCCTGGCACAGGCTGCCCAGAGAAGCTGTGGCTGCCCCATCCCTGGAAGTGTCCAAGGCCAGGCTGGACGGGGCTTGGGGCAGCCTGGTCTAGTGGAAGGTACTCTTGCCCACAGCAAGGGTGGGATGGGATGAGCTTTAATGTCCTGCAACCCAAGCCATTCTGTATCTATGGGCTATTTAATGCCACCCACGACTAAAAGACGAACATCCTTCCTCCGTGCTACAAGCACAGGGACTGAGCACACTGCAGCTCCTCATGGACCCCCTGGGGCGGGGCAGGACAGGAGAACGGACAGATCCCCCCTCACACACGCATAGCCCCAGGAGAAGGCTCGGGGTGCAGAAGCTCCCCAGCAAAGACTTCATCCACGCCCCTCTCGGGATACTGAGAGCCCCTTTCTCAGCCCGCAGCCGACTCCACGAAGGGCAGGACCGCGCTGGGAGCCGAAGCGAACCCTGCCCATCATCCGCCAGCACCGCCGCTCCCTCCTCCCCACTACCTCGGCTGCGCCTCCCGAAACAGACCCGACAGCACCCGCACGCTCTCCAGGCGGGCCACGGGCAGCGCTTCCGCTCCCGGCGCCGCCATCGCCCGCCCCGGCCCCGCTCCGCCCCCGCCGCGCGGAAATGGCGGCGGGGCCGCCCCGCCGAGCGGGAGGGGCTGTGTCGGGCCGGCGGCAAAATGGCCGCTCCGGTTGCGAGATCTGATGGATTTCCCCAGCTTTTTCCTTGCTGGTCCCTTGCCTCTCCCTTCCCTCCATTTTCCCCTTTGGAAGCTCACCGCGGCGCCGGCTGCCCTCACGCAGCTGCTGCTGCCCACCCCACACCTCGCCCTGTGTGCTCTTCGAGATTCCCGCCTCTAAACAAAACAAATACCAAAAAAATATAAAAATACATAAATTACAGGAATAATTATTTCATGCTTAATATATATAAAGATCTCCTAGCTTGTGGCAGGGGTGTGAAACTAGATGATTGCTAAGGTCCCTCCCAGTCCAAACCCTTCTGTGATACAGTGAAGTAAATACTAAATCCCTTCAGGTTTTAAAATATTTTTAAATTAAATACTGCATTTTTAATTTAATATTTATTTTCTGAAAATGTCTTTCAGCATTTTCTAAACATGTATGAAAAGTTAACTTGCATGTGTGTGCGCGGGAAATTAGCTTCCAATGGATAAAAAGACTAATTGTGGCCAAACACTATAGAAAGCTTTATTAGACAATCATCATTAAATCACAGACTGGTTTGGGTTGGAAGGGACCTTAAAGCCCATCCAGTCCCACCCCCCGCCATGGTAAGGGACACCTTTCATTATCCCGTGTTGCTCCAAGCCCCGTCCAGCCTGGCCTTGGACACTTCCAGGGATGGGGCAGCCACAGCTTCTCTGGGCAACCTGTGCCAGGGCCTCACCAGCCTCACAGGGCAAGACACGCTTAGAGTTCAACTATCCAGCCAGTTCTTATATAGATTATAAAATATAGTGTTTTTTTCCAGATTACTCACAGATGTTATATCTTAAACTCATTTGATCTGCCTAACAGGCAGATCCCTTAAAGATGCAGCTTTTCCCCCAGAGAGCTTACAGTCTAACTAATTTTTATTTTTGTTAGCACAGTTTTAGGGAACTAAAAGAAGGGAAACAGTCCACCTAGAGCCAACTACATCTGAAAATAAAATTATGCAGAACTTATTTTTTAAGAATTCTCCATCAAATTAAGAGGTAGACCATACTCTTGAGGCAACAGTGTTTGAAGCTGGAAACAGAGAAGGATCTGTCTCAGCTAAGACACTGCAAGACAATTGCCCCACTCCGGCAAATGCTGGCTCTGCAGGAGTCAAAGTAGGTGAAAGACATGGAATCCCTCCTATCTCAAATGTTGTGAGAGGCCCACTTGTTCTAATCACAAAACGTATAGTGACTATGCCCCTTTTTTATTGGGGGCAACTTCCATCAAAAGATAAAATTTGGGCTCTGGAAAAAGTTACTGTGCAGTAAAGGAGCAAATCCTGCAGCATGAATATTTGATATATTTCCGGCATAAATACTAGTTTTCTGACTCTTATTTTGGGCCTGCCTTATATTAAGTATGACTTAGGCCACACAGCTTTGAAGCTGTAGACCAAAAGCTTTTATTTTTGTTCTATTATTTAATAGGATCTAGTGAAACTGATTTGTGTGCTTGGAAAAATGCTTTTTATTAGCCTCTGTTGCTAAATCTGTGGAGCACACCCTGCCGTCATGCCCTCAGTTTCCTGCTTACGCTGGGCCAGTTACAGTGCCTTGCCAAGGGATTCTGAACACTTATATTAAGATGAGGAAGAGCAGATCTGAGAGGAGGTAGCACCATTTTTTAAACACCAAAGGTGAAACAGAATCCATAAGAAATGGATACTGGCAGACTGTCTCAAACCCAAGAATAACTATTGCAGTCTGAAGCCAACTACAGAGTTTATTTGGCTTCAGGTGAGATGGTACATGTGTCTGAAGACCATAAAAAAAGCAGTTACATTTGATGTTGAGATTTATGTGTCACTCATTTGTTATGTAATATCATAAATAAAATACATTTAATTCTTCATAAGAAAGAAATCCCTCCATCTGGAAAAAAAAGCCCGCAAGGCCTCGGAGGAGATGTTCAAAGCCCTTGCATTTTGTCCTGGGAACAAACGATGTTTTCCAAGAAGCAGACACAGATGAAATGCTGTCGCTGCACAGTTGTCAGGCTCTGAGTCACTGCAGGGACTCTTGCCTCATTTGTTAGATGCAGTCCAATTTCTAGAGGCAATGAGGAATTTAGTGACTGTCATCTGCCCTTCACAAAGGTTTTATGCCACATTTGTATGGAGTGTTTTTGTTGGGATCAGCATTATTCTCATCCTGTTAGCCAACTGCATAAGCATATGGAAAGACACTGTCCTTGCCCTGTTCAGCTGGATCAAAGAGATGCTACTTAGGATACCTGGTACCCAAAATCTAGTTCCCTGGTAGCCTGGGGAATTTCATGGTACATGAATTTCACCTCATTCACGTACCAGTTTATTTATAAAATGTAGAATTTAAAGTCAGGGTTTTGCCTGGTACAGAAGGAAATGCAGCTGAATTGTAAGAAGGATGGTGCTAAATTCAAGGAGGTTTCGTGTACATTAATTTGCATCGTCCTGCAGTTTTTCCCATGCTACGAGGCACCAAGGAGAGGCCCCCTTCTGTTTAGAAATTTATTCTCATGGATAGACAATCTCCCTGATATAGGGTTAACACAAATTTGGATAAAACTAAACCTTAAAAAAGTCACTGATTCTTCTTCTTCTTGAGTGTCAGGTGATGCCCCATCCTTGGAGGTGTTCAAGATCAGGCTGGACAGGGCTTGGAGCAACCTGTTGCAGAGGAAGTTGCTCGTGCCCAAGGCAGGGTAGTGGAATGAGATGCTCTTTAAGGTCCCTTCCAAACCCAAACCTCTCCATGATTCTATGACTGACAATAATACATTGTTTAACACCGCTGCAGCGAAAAAATTGGTTACCACAGTTAAATCTCTGTAGGAAAGGATAGGGATGCTCAAGGCCCTACACAAAGCAGGGAAGGACATCTCTCTCCACAAGGCAGGCTGCCCTTGACACCAGTCATAAGACTGAAGGAAAAATGGTGGATGTGGGGAATATGGCAGTAAGGAATGTGCTTGTAGATAGGCTGCACAGAAACAACATATTTGAAATAAATTCTAAGAATCTTGTTTAAGGTTTTGTGGTAAAGAAGGATTCTTGAGGAGGACTGTGAAGGTGAGAGCATGCAGTTACTAGTCTCCTCTTGTGATCTTTTCTACTATTCAGTGTTACTTTAAGTCCTAGAATCCAGTGTGAAAATGCTCCCACAAGCAGTGCTAGATTTGACAGTTGTGCCATTTAATGTAGATTTCCATACGAATACAATCAGTTCTCATCTGTCATGTGAAAATCTTGGCTTTTCCTGGTTTCCATTGCAGCAACAGCTTTTCTCGACTTCAGCAGCCTAGACAACTGAGCATCCAAAAAGCTGCTATTAAGCCAGTGCACATAAATCACCTCTGTGCTCTATGCTGAGCTCACCAGGCTTTTGTGCTTCTGTGGAGTCACTCTGTGGCACAGGACAGGGAGTTCAAGCAGACTCATTGCTTTTGCACAGTGTGGAGTTACTCCCCACATGCACATTAAACCTGCTGGGATTGCTCTGTATTTGCAGAGCTCCACATGGGAAACTCACCTTTTGGGGACTGGTTAACATCTGTGAGCAAAGTCTTCCAAAATTGTGTGTACAGTCCTGAAAATGCTCTCTGCCTTGTGTTGCTTGGGAAATGTAATTAATCTGCTGAGCCTGGAGTGCAGCCTGGCTCCTTCAGATGTCTTACAAGGATGCTCTTGGAAAGATGGGAACACTCTCTGAAATTGTATCTCATTCCCAGAAAATAGAAATAAATATCTCTACTAAGGAGCAGAAATAACTGAAAAGCTCCCCACCACCTGGTCACACTCAGAGAGTAAAGAGGCATGTGCTTGAATATTTTTGAGGAACTCACCAGTTATATAGTCGTCCTGAACAGATGTGTCAAGCCAATGAATGAAGGAACAAAGGGAAATGCCCACAGGGAATCCCACATTACTTGGCAGTGCTCCCATTTATCAGCATTAGTGTACCTTGTCAATGCTGAGAAATTTGCTGCAGGGAAAAAACAAGGCCTAAAAAAATGAAGAACAAGAAAAACCCATATAGTGACTCAGACTATCTCCTATTTTGGGTTACTGCTGGTGCTTGAAATTGGAGAATTGTAGCTGTGATCCTGACCATCCTTCATACTAAGAAATAGGGATTAAACCCCTCCAGCTCTGTCAAAATCCTGACATCTAGTGGAGGTAAAATAGTGGGCAGCAGAACTCAGCCTAAAACCATCCGACTGTGGAATTTGTATCATTCACTGCCGGTGTAGAGTCCATTTAATTTGTTAGTGGCATCTGTGAAATATGAGTTAGTCTACTCATCTTTATTGTACACTAAAATCACAGGATGCATATCCCTTCCAACTCAGGATAATTTAAGTTTCTAAATTGCAATAACCTAAGCCTTTAGAAGGTCTTCCATACGTACAAAGCAGATAAGCTTTGTGAGGTAAGAGCAACAGGCCAGAGATTGGTATCTTCACGTTAGGAGACAAATACCTATGAAGTTTGCTTTTTCTGAATTTATGAAAGCCAATCTCATATCATCTTAAGAAATAATATTTGAGAAGATGCTGTTGGTAGCTAGAAGTTGCTACATATATTATCTATTTGTCTCTAAGGAGAAAATATATCCAGTTACATAGAGAGAGTTTTTAGACTGATAGAACTGAGAAATAAAGGGTTAAACTTCTGTTCACCAGAATCTTTTTCTTTAGCTCTTTGTCAATTTTTGAAATTATAAGAAAAACTTCAATACTTACAAGAAAAAGTTATTGAAAATTGTGAGCATTCATTTTCATATGGCACGATGAAGCTTGTGAAATTCGGGTTAAAAATCTCAGAGCTTATTTTCTTAGAATTTTCCTATGCCAGCTGAATATTCATTGAAAGAAACATGCAACCTAAACTTTAAAAAAGAGAACAAATATTGCTATTAAAATAACATCATCAGAAGATTTCAGAAGGTTCACGGATATAAGGATATTTTATTGCCTTGTAATTTCAAAACCTTAACCTATTGAAGAAATATCTGAGGAAACCTCCCTGTCATACCTGTGGATCTGGAAAAAAGAAAATAATATTTCTTTTAAACCAGTATGTAAAGGCTGTCCAAAACCATTTGTCTAATTATGTATGTGAAGAGAAGCTTTGATCCATTCCTTTTTTATATGTTTTTTCCCACAAGATCATGTCAGTAGACTAAAGTGATATATTATTAATTTTTTTAAACTAACATCTTTCTTAAGCAGACACAATATAAGTTAAGTTTGATAATTTCCTTCTGCATCTGCTGATTATAAGATTTGGCCTCTGCAGAAGTCATTATTTGTATGTGTATGACAGGCTTCTAAATTCAAAAATCCCACACTCTTTAATTACTGGGAGTAATAATACTTCAGAGCTATAAATTTCCCAGTTCACATGGAGATAAAAGCAAATTTTGAAGGAGGTATTTGTCCATCTGTCCACCTGGGCGATGTACTCCTTAAGTCCAAAACTCATCCAAATAAAATCAGCCCCCCGTGTCTGCATCTGTCTGCCATATGTGTCCACTTGCTAGATTTAGGCTACATGGGCTTTGTTAGCCTCCCCTCCCATACTTTACCAGTCTCTGAGTGTGCTTCATACCTCAGTAACACAGCATGCCGTTATTAAGTAATATAAATTAATAATTAAAATATTAACTATTAATTCCATGCAAACACAGACACATTCAAGACACTGTCAGGGATGGGTGAGCCTGCTTTTTGATCTGAGCAAGTGCTGATATTCACAGAATACAAATATTGGTTTCACCAGAGGGGGAAACAAGGAGAAACCTTGCGATGAGTCAGAGGTGGAGCCTCAGTTGGCAGGAATTGGGTCTGGGATCTGACTTCTCTCTTCCTTTTTCTCCTTGCCCATAATTTTTGTGACTCTGCAACTGCACAAAACCTTGATTCTTCCATTAGCTTTGGGAAAACATCTCTTTTTTTTTTTTGTCTCACTTTAAGAGTGGTCTGGTTTAAAGGCAGAACTAAAGGGAATAAAGCACAATATGGTATTTGTGTCTGCTAGACTTTATTTTTGTCTCTTACCCATGCTTGCCCCACACTGATGGAACAGCCATCCTTGGCTCATCCTGCCCCCAGGCTGTATCACAACCAGCAGGCATCAGGAGTCACTTGCTCAGCACCCGGTGCTGGGAACATACAGGGTGAGATACTTCTCGTATAATTAGTGCAACCCTGTGCACCACAACCTCTGCTCTTCTGCTTCTGTTTTATGCCAGCATCATCAAAAGCCAGAGACACATCATAGACAAAATCTGTGGCATTGTTTTCACAGCTAGAAACCTCATCCAGCTACATCTGACATAACTTCTCAAATTAATATACTCTTACCTCCTAAAATGTTATTTACACCTGTGCATGCCTGAATTCTAAATATGAACGGTAGTTTCCCAGCACTGTCCATTCATGGACAGATGAGGAGTCACTTGATAAGTCAAAAGCAGGTAACAGTCAGTTTTTCCTGCACAAGACAAAGGTTAGTAAGATCCTCATGTTAGATGAAGTCTGAGTACAGTGTGCACCTTCATTCCTGAAGCAAGGAGTGTCTCTGCTGAGGAATCTGTTATAAATCACATTTTTAGTGAGACTGGCAAAGCTGCATAACTCTAGCCTCAGGGAATCTGTCTAATTTGTCAGCTAAAATTCAGTCTCCTGATAGAAAACTAGTCCATTCATGCTTTGTGAAGGCTAATTGCCCATGGAAGGAATCTGCTCAAGGAACTGTCAGCAGTGATGTGGTGTGGCACCTTCATCTGGCTGGAGCTTCCCAGGGAAGGTCAGCAGAGCTCCTCTTCCTCTTGTGCTGACCTTTAACTGTGCAGCTGCTGTCCCCCAGAAAGGTATGTTTGGTCGGACCATTAGCAGAGTTGCAGGAGCCAGAGGAGTTCTTATTCACCCACATCCTTCTTCAGCCCTGCAACAGAAGCTGCTTGAACTCACCACCACTTGCAAAAGGACACAAATAACATCCAGCGAATAGGAGCTTTCAGAAATAATCCTTGGAAGAAACACTACTTCAATTCTTAAGAACTTGTTTTTTATACTCATTCAAGTGCGCTGTGAACTGCAAAAACTCCAGCATTTAATAAATTGCCACAGATTTAACACTTCCTATTTCAGAGAAGAACTGAGTTTCTTTACGGGACTAATGAAAGTAGTTACAACGATTTTCTAACTGCAAGTCAGAGTTTAATTCCCTTCCATAACGTTAGGCATGCAGTATGTTTCTTCTTGTCTAGGATATTATTCTCTGTTGTTTTTCCCGAACTTCAATAAGCAAAGTAGCTCTATTTGTTCCAGTTTAGTGGCATTGTTAAATGACCACGTTTTATTCCAACTAATTATGTCGCCCAAACTTTGAGTATGTCCCTAGAATGTCCGTAGAATAGCAATGAGGATGGGAAGAAATGTTGGGAAGAATGGTTGGATCTTGGGGAAAAAAAGCAATCATTCACTGTTAGTAGCAACTGTTAACAAGTAGAGGTTCAGTACTCGCCAAGGCTGATTTAGGATCCTGTAAGAGATCTCTTCAACTGACTATTTAACTTACTTTTGCAGTTTTTTATCATGCAGCTATGAACAGGTCTCCTGGGCTGAATTAATTGTATTAAACAAGGAAAATAGGTATGAGTAAGAAGATAATTGCTTGGAAAACGGTTACATCCAGCCCCAACCTATCTACAGCCACTCTTTTCATCTATTATAGAAAGCCTTAGTTCAAAAATAGTTACCAAAAAATGTTCCTTGTAATTAAAAAGTATATTGCAGATTGACTACATAAGCTTGAATTCAGCAGGGGGCTGAATGCAAGTTTTCAAGAAACAGTAGTCTTGGGATGATTACCAACATTAAAATCATGCCCATGTTTAAGTTTCTTGATGTACCAAGGCCCCTTTGTTCTGTTTGACTCCATCGAATTTGTGTGTTTGTTCTATTGGATGGCATCAATGACTAGTCTCTTTTCAGAGTGCTTTGTAGAAAAGGGGACATAATTGTCTGAAAAGCAGCCTATGAAGTGTTTGCTTTTAAATCAAAGAAGACTTTTGAAATATTAAATAAAGAAGGACTACAATATATAAATCACTCCAACCCATCTCAAAAATACTGATGCACATTAATGATTTACTTCAGGCTCATACATCTATTTGCTTTTGTATTCAAAACGTTGTTACCCTGGTAACCCCAACATCTCACAGAATTTAACTTATTCTCCATCTAAAGTACACTCTCTTAAGGAAATTCATACAGATTCTCATGAGAGCACTTTTCCCTTTTTTCTCCTTTGTTTGTAAAGGAAGAAACAGTGACTGGTTTTGGCATGAATGGGTCGTTTTTGTCTTTTCTTCCTCCCTTCTCCCATCCCAATAATGACAGCTGAGATTTAAACACAACAGTACATTCAGCCTGCATTCACTGTTTAACAAAGATCCCAGTCTAAACAAGTTGGGTTGCTTTACTCCAGCATTAATTCATGTTAATATGCTGGAAAGAGCCTTTCTAAGGAATTCCTCTCCCTATTTCAGAAGATACCTTCATTCTCAACAGGATGTCCTCTCATATATTCCTTTAAACAAGAGCAATGTAGCTCTGTTCTGGCATACCGGTATTTCACTGGGGTGTCATTAACTGGGGTATATTTCAGCACTTGGTGCAGTGGCAAACATCAAGAAGAGCTTGCCAATGCATCTCATGGCCCTACTTCTACCCCATGGTATTCCCTGGCAGGTAGGCAAGGATGGGGGGAACAGCAGTGAATATCCTGTATGAGACTGTACTTTCAGAAGCCAAAGATGACTTAAGTAGTCTGCCCTGAAGTGGTCTGGCCTTCTTCTCCAGTGGGGATTGCTGATGATCTGACTCAGGGAGTTGAGCCAGGTGCACATGATGGCTGCAGACTGATGTTGGAGCTGACAGCTCTCGGAAAGCAGCAGTCCTGCTTTGCCCTGGGGGCTACTTCCCATCCTTGCTCCATTGTTTGAGGTCTAGCAGTCAGTGACCCAGTAGAAGAACAAGCTGATTGAGAGGGCTGATCCAGCAGGAAGGCTGGAAGTTGACTCCAGGACTCTCTGCCGTCCTTCCTCCTGCCTGCTCTTGGTTGCTGGTGTCCCATGCCTCGTGCTGCTGTGAGTGTTTCTGTGGCCACGTGCCCCTGTGAGTTGGTGACTGGATTTAACTGTTCCATTTTTGCATTATCATATTCTTGCTATTATTTTTATTACTTCCTGATGCCAATCCACCATGGGGCGGTTCAACACTTACCTTGACACAAGGCAGGAGATGGGGGCCTGCAGGAACAAGGGACGGGAAGTGTGAAAGGGCAGGATGTGATAACTGGCACTGCCACCTTCCCACAGAGCATGGTGGGGCAGGTGATTTTGGGAAGGCAAATCAGAGCTGGAAAGGAAGATAAACTTTGCAGTTTGTGCTGGATAGATGGCACAGCACCTGTAGGGCTGTGATAGCTCAGAACTAGAACATATCCAAACTAGACCCCAAGGAAGCCACAGGCAGCTCATGAACAGAGAAATGACATCCGCATTGTTTTTGTCCCCTCCTGGCACAGGGCAGCACAGGGCTGTCCTCACCTATCTGAGCACAGGGCAGAAAGATGCCAGTCATGGATAGCTCTAGAGAATTACAGTCAAGGGACAGCATTCCCAAGAATGGGTGGATGGACCAAACCCTACAGAGCCCATCCTCCAAGCAGGTACAGCACAGCCACAACCACACACTCACTCTGCTAAGGTCAGAAACAGCAAGAAGATTTGTTGAGCCCCATGGTCTACATGACAAATCGGTGTTTGTTCCAGATGTTGATTTTTTTAATTAAGAAGATTTATTCAGACCAATGCAGAAGAAACAAAAGGAGTAAGCCCAAGCTTAAAGTTTCAGAAGAGTTTCAAACTCGTTATTCAACATTATTTGCTTGCTGTGTAATCTCTTCCTCATCATTCATTGACCCCTGGCAAACAAAGAGTTGAGCTGACAGCAACTTTTCTTCCTCAAGCCCAAATTCTTAAAAATACCTTCTATTTAAAGTTGTATTTCAACCCCTTCAGACATTCTGTCCAATAATCTCTCTTAAAACCACCATCCTGCTTGTCTTTTGCATTTAAGAAAATTGCAAAGAGGGCTTCATAGTAAACCAGGTTGGGACATTACTTTTTCTTAACGAGTAAAGGGGAAAAAAATTCCAAAAGAAGTGAAGCCAGTCTGCTTATAGAAAGACAAAATCTCTTTTGTTGATTTTTCGCCTTTGATTTATAAAAACATCTTGTTAATCCCTGCAGGGTTTCTGAGAGAAAAGCTGTCTGAGATCCCTACACAGAGATAGAAGTTAGATACATATGAAGCAGAAAAGATTGACTGATTTAATGATTAAACAAAAAGAGGAGGCATAAATGACTGATGAATCTATCAGGGAAACATATTAACTGGAGTTTCCTGATTTATCTACCTTTGCATTCTTAATAATTTACTTAGAGGAGATGCTAAGGTGACTGTCTCTTAAACGTAAAGAAGTTTTATCCATTTCAATCACAGAAACCCCCTGTCAGACTACATCCAGTTTGTTAGAGTTAATAAACCTGACTCAGTTCTGATGAAAGCTTTCCAAATTTTTGATGATGTCACCTTTGCACAGTTTTGAATTTAGATCAAATAAAGTGTTTTTCAAATTTTTTTACAAAAACAATAACAATTTTTTTTTCTTTCTTGGGTAGATTATTCTCTGAAATTGTCCCAGTTTTGAAGTGAGGATAAAAAATGTTCATGGGCATTTTAATTTGAAGGAGGAAAGAAAAGTTCATTAAAAGATTTGCAGCATTTGGATATAACAGGAGAAAATAGAGTATCCTAATCTGGGTAGGGATGACAACACACAACTACTTTTATAATCACAGTGTAAGTACAGATTACTGCAAATACTAAGTGCTAGCATTACAGTCTCAAGGAATATTGTAAGAAGAATACACACCAAATTTGCTGATTTAGCAATAGAAATAATACAATTAATTACTCAGAGGAGTCTAATGAGCTCAAGTGACAATATTTTTTCCAGTCACACTGCAAATCAAGATACTTTGTAGGAGTTACCTCTAGGAGATGAGCAACATACTGCTGAGCACAGGTAGAAAGTAGGTGGCTTTGAAAACAAAAGTTACTAGGGCATCGAGAAGCTGCCATTGACTTCAAACAAGGACAAGCATCTCCATGACCCTTGTGCACAGTTGCCGTTCCCCACCTCTCAGTCCTATTGCTTCCTGCAGCACCAAGCATCTCTGCCAGTGCACACAGACTGAACCTGGCACAGTTTGCTCTGTAGTGGTCCTTGAAAAGCCCTTACACTCTACAGACATGATTCACATATACCCACACAAACTTCATCTCCTCTTACGTCAGTCTTCATTTACTGGAAAATAATGTCTGGGTTTGCCCCTAGAATGAGCACAGCCCAAATACCACCAGGACAGCATCCCAGGAGCTTTTCTCATAGAAAGGAACAGAAATAGCCTGCTCAACTGGTACTCAGTTTCCAGCACTGATGTCCCTCAGCAAAGGTAGAATCATAAGATGGTGCCTGTTGAAATGGGATCGGTTCTTGGCTCTGTTGGCACAGGACCAGCCTGTCTCAGGGAAGTTACCAAGCAGGGAGCTGTTGTTTGTACTGGACATTGGAGTAGAGGTGAGAAAGCCACGATTCCCTGTGAAAGACACCCAAGAACAGGAGAGTCTGTTTAGGGGAGTTTGGCTGGTACCAGCTTGGGTGAGATCTGAACTGATGACCATTGTGTGAAAAGGTCCCACAATTCATTCCCTGCTCCACATGCCAAACCACTCTTTTGTACATTTCAGATTAACCTTACTACAGAACATGTCTTTGTATAATGCCGTGGAGTTTTGCTCATCGCAGCATATAAGTTACTGCTGGCTAGGGCTAGGAGCAGGGCTACTCCAGGAGCACACCAGAGACAAAATTCAGATACAGAGTTATAACTGCCTCCTTGGAGAGGTGTCTCCACTATGTTCCATTTGGGAACATTCTCAATTACTGGCCATATTAGGGGCATATCGTCTTCTCTTCCATTAAAGTTTAGCTGCCGTTGCCTTGCAAATTATTGGAAAAGAAAGCCAAAGTGCCATCCATGTATGGCCACTTCTATCTTCCTTCCCTTGCACCCCTGCAAAAGCTGCCTCACAAAACTTGCTCGTGCAGGTATGACGGTTCCCAGCCCTTGGAAGGGGCCTCATGTGTACATGTCAAGGGAGGTGAGAAGAAGTTGTGGCCTCAGGTTGCAAAGGGGAAGCCTGAAAGGTTGCCTTATTGGTTTGGAAGCAGAGGGAGAGGGGAAGAAGGTTTTTCCTCATTCTAGCACGTTTCCCTGGCTCAGCCTAGCTGAAGTACACATGCTTGTGGTTCATCCTCACAAATGCCATGTCAGGCCCTGGGCCAATACAAACACCAAGTCTGTCTTCAATATATGCAGGGAAAAAAATACAGTTCCAGCTCACTCCAGATTAGAGTGTGTTTGCAGAGAAAGGGAGGAAGTGAGGAGGTCTCTGATAGTTGTAGCTGAGTAATGCTGATCTCTGCCCTTAATAGGTCCTGTTGTGGAGAACACAGCTATTTCCCTTGTTGGGCTTTCAAGTTGAGTATAATACAAATAAAAAGGTATTCAAACATACCAGGAAAAGATCTCAAAGGAACATATCTTAATTCAATAGGATAAGAGGTTTGGTAGGACTGCCAGCATGCCTGGTGAGCTGAGGGAGATACAGGTGCCTTAGGCCACACGCCAGTGTGAAATCTCCAGTGTTCATTCCTGACAAAGACATGGGAACAAGAAACATGAGAGTCTTTGATTTTGTCTTTAAAATATTCCCATGTTGTAAAAATCTGCAAAACCTCCTCCATTTTCAGGTGTTGATAAAAATGTTCAAACCCAACTTTAAAATAGATTGAAGCCTTGCAATCTTTTTAGGTTTCTTGTGCCTGGAGAGCCAGTGCTATTTCTGCATGAAGCAGAAATAGCATGAAAATATAAAAGTTGATCAAAACAAGAGCTTCGCAAGAAAGGCAGCAACTGTAATGGATCCTGTTTGAGCGCTGCTGAAGACTTGAGGGAGGAAAAAAAAAGAGAAAAGTTAACTTAGTTTGCAGGTGGTCAGTCACTAAAAATGAAATCAAAAACAAGAGGGATCATATAAATTAATAAATTATTCATGGCAATTAGTTTGTCAAGCATCAATCCTTGCAGTTTTCATAAAGAATAAAGATCCTAGCCCAGTTTCCTGGCTTGGTAATTACATTGTCCCTAATTAAATTTCCCCTTCAGTTCAGCATTATGTATGTGTCTTCCTCTCTGAAAACTGTCTGACAAACCTAAAACCTGCCACTCACCTTTCAATGCTGGGTAGTAGCTTTGGGTTTTGCTACAGAACTCATTATTCCTCTACCCAAAAAGGCTTCATATTTCTTAGTCTGAGAGTACTAAATGAAAGGAGCTCAAGCCACAGCATCGCTAAATCTAATATTTCGAAGGTTTTCATACAATTAAATATCTTACTGCCTTGAGTGAAAAGTTTTAGCCATGTCAAACTCCACTCAAATCAGCCCAGAAAGGACACTGACTTTGCCCAGCCTTCAAAAGCTGCTGCAGAGGTTTTCATCATTTGTTGAATTTCAGCCAGGCTACCCTTTGCAGCTATGAACATTGCATCCTAATGCTTCCTGATGCTGGGCTGGGGATTATCCGCATGGCTCAACCTCAGGTTTTGGAGAAAGCTACAAACATTTCCAAAGCAGCTTAACACTGTTCCTGCAGCTCCACCTTTTGGGAGCTGGGCATCAACCAGGCTGCTTGAGATGGTGATTTCTTTAAAAAACGCGATGTAACCTTGTTGTATTTGTGGCTGACATTAATCTCTAAAATATGAAGAATGAAGCACCTCAGACATTTTAAAGATGCATTGATTCCTCACAGAAAGCTCTATAATGTGTTAGGCTGGAGATATTTTTATTGTGAATAGTTTCTGAAGTCTGCTCAGTATCAGCAAAAAACCTGATTTATCCATGTACTTGTAACAAGAATGTTTCCTTTCATCTTTTCTGCTTAAGATTCACTTGGATTCTTTGTGCTGGATTGAGAGGTGCTCAAAATACACCATGTCAAATATGACAGAATCTGGTCCACATCAAATTCAATACTATTCTTGTATGTTTGAGAAGGATTTGGTTTCTAATCCTCCACTTGCGGCCTCAGAATACACTGCACCCCAAAGACTTCATGTCATGAGGTGTCAAGTACCCTCAGCACTGTTAAGTAATTTCTGTGCTCCAGTGAGAGGTCAAATTATCCTGTCCCTTTTTGAGAGAGCCCAGCACACAGCATGAGGAGATGCTATCCTGTGTTGGTGGGCTGAAGACGTTTGAAACATGCAGAAAGCATCCTGGATGCCATAAACTTCCAAAAGCCTTGAATCTGGACTATAGCACAAGTCTACCTCTGCTGGAAAAAGCAGGGATATGCTGGCGACTGACAAAGGGACTGATCTAGAGTCCGTTGAAAGTCATGTTATATATGGCTTCCACTGGGACTTGAACCAAGTCTGTGGTGGGTTTTAAGATGAAAAGATATTGTAGCAGCCAAAAGTGACCTTTAAGAGAAAAGAATCCCCCCTGAAAAAATGGCCTCACTTGTTGGTTCTAGGAACTGGGGGATGAGTGAAAAAACTAGCAACTCACAGATCAACAACATAAACCCTTTTTTACCTCTTTTCACTCTTCCACCATGGATTAAGTTGCTTTGATGAATATCAGACATGTATTTGCCTTTCATCACTTTTCACATTCTAAACCTTGCCCTAGACTTAGCCTTGCTGTTTCAGACTACTGAATATTATACGTGCACAGGAGCAATTTGGTGTCTATAATGATAGGCATGATTGTTAAATTGGTTTCCAGTGTCTTTGAGGCTGCGTCCCTGCAGAGTTGCAATTAAACACTTGACAAACCACAAGGCTATGCTAATCCCACTTCAAAAATCTCTGATGGCAAGGACGGCAGTCTGCCTTCCTTCTCCACTGAAAGATGGGGAGACCCAGCATTACTCAGGCTCTTAAAAATACTCTTTTTCGCCTTTGGTTCGGTAGCTCGTGTTTCAGCTGTAACATTCTGCCCGAGTTGGCCATTGCTGTGTAACAAGCTCCTCTTTGTTCAGCCCTGCTACCTCATTTCTTTCTATTAGCCTTTAATCCCTGTCAGGGTTTCACCTTTGCAGCAATGAGGTCACAGCTCATGTTGATTGGGAAAGGAAATCCTGATGATTGTTGCTGACAGAAAGCTGATAATGCTGGTTTGGGCAGCAATAAATTCTCAGTCTCTAAATGAAGACTAATCTCTGAGCCAGAAATCACCTCTTTCAGTAGTTTTTTTGGGCCTCATTCACAAATATTTTCCCATGCTCAAGCTGCCTGACCTTTGGAGCATTCAATGCACCTATGTTATTGTGCAAAACTGTTTTCCAGGGATCAAAATAAGCAGCCAACTATCAGTGAGAGGCAGGTGAAGTTATGAAATAAATCAAAATTTTTATCCTCATTGGGAATGCAGCACTTGGAGCTGTCTGTAGCCTCTGCAACCCTAAGTGCCAAATTGCTCTCTACTGCTGAGCCATTCCATCCTGTCAGCATTTTCATTTCTTCAAATGACTGGTGTTGTTAGGTCCACTTATTTTTATTTTTTCAGGACAAAAGCACAACACGCAGAGAGATAAGAAATGAAAAAGGGGTGAGCAGGAGTGGTTTGTGTTGTTAAGTTCATATTGCTGACTCAAAGAGTGATTCAATAGAGACAGTTTTTAAATAACCCTGAGCAATGCAGATGCTTCTTTTACAACATCAAAAACCCTTTCTTTGGTATGGGTCTCTACCTTAAACCGAGTGTAGTCGTTGAACTGGCCCTTCTCTGCTGCAGTAACCATCACATGCAAACTCCTTGCACTTCCTGCAAGGACACAGCTCCTTGCCAGCAGGGAGCAGTGGGGAAGTTCACCAGTGGTTGGACAAGAACTCTCCTGGAAATCCGAAAACTCAAATAATTGACAATACTGCCAAAACCTTATCTTCTGCACATTATATTGTCTTTTTCTTTCTGCTCCTCCTGCTGTTCCCCAAAACACATGTTCCATCAACACACAGCAATCTGATCTCCTCCTAGTGTCTTATCTACCCACCAGAGCCTCAGTGCCCCCAAATGCAGCTGCTTTGTGCACTTACTCACTCCTGGACAGCCATATCCAGGCTCAGTGCTCCAAGATACGAGAAGCTGGAGGCTGAAGGCTTTGGCTCCCTCCCTGCCAGCCCAGCCTGGCTATTGTTTTTGTCTCTCAGCAAGCTGTACTCACCCCTTTGATCAAAATAACCCTGGACTCTGGTCTGAATGCCAATTTGAACTTTACAAATTGGGCTTTCTCAGCTAACAAAGTGGGCATTTTACTCCCTTTCCTCTCTGCAGTAACAGAACTCCCTGCTGCAACACACAGGTGGTAGCATTTTAGTCAGGCAATCCCTGTGTAATCCGTTATAATTCTTTTCTTCCTTCCACAGTGCGTTGGTCTTCCCAATGGCAAAAATCCACTATGGTCAAAATTCTTTCTAAATACAGGCTTTAGCAAGGCTCCTGAAGGGAGCAATTCAGGTACCTGAACACAGATGTGCAGTAGGTGATTTGGGCTAGCCACAATACCCACAACAGGCTGGCAGAGGTGATGTAGGAGCTGTGGAAGATACACACCTTTCCAGAGGGGCAGCCAGAGCCCAGGCAGGCTGTAAAAGAGCTTTGACAAGATCTCAGCCAGTTTCAGATACCTGAGCCTGTCCAGGCCACCCTGTGCCTGGACAGTGTGAGGGACAGTGCTTCTGTGCTCATCAGCCAAATAGTTAAGTTTATCAAGGTTCAAAAATTAATCATTACATGATGTATAGAAACCATCACTTCAGTGTTTGTACTGGTATTCCCATCTTTGCGAGGACAAATCTTAGTATGTTTGTATGCTAATCCTTATGCCTACAGGTAACTACTTTATGTATCTTATACTTGTCTGCATCTGTCTACATGTATCAGATTTTGCAATCCCTCTGTCAACTAAATCTAATGGCCTGTGGGTTAAACTCTTTGGAGGAGAAAGGGAAACTTTGTTCCTTGACTTGTTTTGACTTCAGGATTCTCTCCTACTTGGTTTAGCAAAACCTCTAGCATTAGCTAGACTTTGTATACAAGAAATTTTTCATTAGAGGAATTTAACTGGACTAAGATTCCTAAACCTGACTCACATCTGCAGTCAAGCCCCACTTTCTTCACACATCCACATCCCACTGTCAGGGGCATCTCAGGAGCTCAAGGACAGCAACAAACACCTGTGGGGCAGACCAGTGCTCTGTCTCAGTGCATGGAGTGTGAGCAGATACTTGGAAAATGCTTAAGTAAACTGAGCCCAGGGCCCAGGGAAGGGCTGTCCTTGGAACGCAGAGGGTGAGGAGCCAGTACACACAAAGGAGAGACCTGGTGTCTCCTTGGGCTGGGAGAGCAGCACCACAGCAAGGGTAAAACCAAGGAAAGCTGCTGCAATACAGAGAGCAGAGCTGCTGGTCTGCTCGACCTGGTTTCCATTACGTGCCTGGGATGAGGTGAAATTCCTTAAATGCAAGAACATTATCTCTGCAAAGGATTGGGGTGGATGGTCTGGCTCTTGTTTCTGCCCTTGATTTGTCAGTCCTGAGATGCTGGTAAGACAAAATACTGGGTAAATGCATGAGGAAGTACACTGCAGTGTAAAAATCAGAGTCAGTGGGACTACAGCATCATTCCTCCCACAGTCCCAGGGCTCTGCTCCAGATTGGTTCCTCTGGTTTGTGCTGGCTCCTTCGAGCATCTGGCCATGTTCTGCCATACTGTGCAGCTCCATCTCACCAGAGCAGAAAACAGGTACATCCTGGAAGGGAGATGTGTGTGGAGATATGCTAATTGCTGATGGATGAATTCCCACAGGATGGCACTTACTTCTCCCAGACCAGATTAAGCTTCATTTCATGCATTGATAACAGCTTTTTTTGTGCATGCCTTTACCAGCAGCTTTTAACAACAAACACACTATCCTGCTTTTCTTACAGATCTTCTGCTGAAAAGAATATGTATTATGGTTTTAAAGTCAGTTTTTTTGTTGACTTTTTAAAGATTTTTATTTTATATATAAACATTAAAAAAAGCTAAAGAAAAAGTAATCATTAGATTGCTGAAACACATATCTAACCCATCCAAACTGGCATCCTGACTCTTACCACAAGTTAAAAAAAAAAAAAAAAAAATTGGGATGTTAAGTACAGCTCTACTATTGTGCAATGCCATTTTAATCCAGTTACACAACTGGAACCAAGTAAAGTCACACAGCTTCTCCGGCTCTGCTCTGAATTCATTACTTCCATTTCAAAATGTAATCTTAAAGTAAGCACAGTCATAGCTCTGTGCTGCTCAGCTGGGTAGATACCTTTAATCTCTCAAGCAGTATAGCTGAAGGCAGACTCTTGCAGCAGAACAGCCTGAATGCTGCATTTACAAGGCCACCTGTGGAACAGAATCACCTTGAGTTTGGGAGATTTTGTATAAATAAATGCTCTTTCTTGGAACACAAAGTTAATTTCATCAGCATTATAATGCCATTGGCTGCAGACACTTTTCCTTCAAACTCCATTTTCCATTCTAAAATTTAGCATCTTTTTATTACCTTTTTGTTCAAAGTTTGTATGACAACTAGGACCAGGCCCCCTTCAGAATATTTGGTTTATTCTAGAGGTGACATATAATTAGTCTAGTCTAGTGCCTGAGAAGCAAAGGGCCTGGCACATCTACAAACTGGGTTCCCCAGGGAACTGAGAGGCTGCAGAGATGCCTGACCCATGAATCCCTCATGACCCAAGGCAGGAGGTGGGAATTTTGAAGGTCAGGTTGACACTTCAGGGCATGCTGTTTGGCAGAGAATTAAGCACTTGATAATGAAAACTTAAAATGGTTCAATACCAAAGAGCCTTGGTGAGATCTGATGGTTTCACCTAAAACAGATGTGCACCTAAATTCTACCTGCTTAAAGAGAAGCTGCTGAAGCCTAAGGTATCCCTCTCATCCAAACATTTTCAGACTGCTGGTTTTCAAGACTGTCAATTCTTGTACTATTGCAGATTTTCTTGGAGATGCAAGAAGTTGCCTGCATGGCAGAGGGGCCATTCCACCTGGGGACTAGGGAGCACTTGCTCAGTATGCCAGTGACAAAAAATAACAAAAATAGATAAATCCATGCATGCTTTAATATAGAAACAGCACAAATTTAGACTTTTCCTTAGCTACAGGTAGCACACCATCTGCTCCTTCATGGCAGGAGGCATGTTTACCCTTCCCCTCTTCTGGCACCCATCAGCTCAGGTCAACACCCACTCTGATTTGCCACAACTTTCTGTTTGAGAACATCAGCCTTGTTTAGGCTAAGAAACAAAAACTGGCTTGAGATATAGAAAATTTCTGTCCAAACACTTTTTTGCCAAAATCCTAGTGCTGAAATGAGTACCATGTAACAGGGCATACTGAGGAGAAGCTGCACACAGCTCATCCTGTACAGCAGAGGAGACAAGCTTGGAGTTTGCCTTTTCCTATCAATTACTGCATTTTTCCTCTTTTGCAGCCCAGGGTGCTTTTAATCTGTGCAGCAATTTCCATTCTTACAAACATACCTCTGATACAAAACAAAACAAAGCAAAACAAAACCGTGTTCTTTTAGGCAATTTAGAAGATGGTTTCACTTCTGTCTCCATTTTCTGCAGAAATTAACTACTCTAAATGGATGGGGCAGGTTTTAAAAAAATTGACCCAGGCTGTACTATCTAGGAGGCTCACAACATGACATGATTGTTTTTTGAGTTTTGTTATAACTTCTTAATCCCTAGGATGCAATAGATAGTGCTACGTGCGTCACTTCTATAGATGGGACTTCCTAGTCATCACCCTCAGCAAGTTTTATGGCTTGGGACAGACAGACCCCAGAAGAAAAAAGTGCCAGATCTTCCCAGTCTATGGAGAAGGGGTAAAACTGTATTTCCTGGGATGCCACCCAGGTTCAAGCCACCAGTTGATAAGAAGTCCCCATTTTGAATTGCACAAAGAACATGATTGTGTTTGGACTGTGCTAAGCAGTCGCACATAAATGAACCTCTCAATTCCCTCTGAGGCATCAGGAGTAACAGGATGACCCACGTGGGCATTTCAGTTTGCACCATTACTGCACTCCTGAAGTTCATCTCCCAGGTTGTGTCCAGCTACTGTACCTTGGGTTATACTGCAAAGAGATCACAGAGTAACAGCTGGATTCAACCTGGGTGAAACTAAAGCAAGATGCATTTCAAGAGGGCACGTATTGTGCTTCAGCCTCATAATGTTCAGCACTGTTGATCAGACTAGACCTTTATAGGGAAAACCCCTCAGCCTGGAGAGTTTGTGTGTTTGTAGGGAGTGAGCATCAACTTCTTGTCCTCATCACCAGATGTGATCCTTTTATGCTTTACTGCTTGCTAGTGTAGAGAGAGCCTACACATCTTGCTCAAGGGCATAGGGAGCATCAAGGGTAGTGTGATGACAAAGCTCAGCCCTCCTTTGCTGCTTCTTGAGGCATGTAACAATTACATGTACAGCTATAACCTACTGCAGCCAAGCATCTGGGGCAACTTATGGCCTTATATCAGGATGCACGTCTGACCTGCCAGAAGCTGCAGTCAGACAAGACACCAGCCATCAGATGGGCCCATCCCTCTCATCTTTCTTTCCCATAGAGAAGTGCTTTCCACCTATGAGCTCCACAGTGACCTGGGACAATTCCACCCACTGGCGTCTGATAACACTTAGCCATGGATGCTGATATCACATGGCTAATAATAGGTCAGCAGGACAAATCCTGTGAGACTAGGAATAATACAGTTTGGTGCTGACAGGATAAGTGGCAGTATCACTTTTCAAGTGAGATTTATTGACTGTAAGCTCAAGGCAGAGAGGATGCAGCTCATTCATCAGTAACTTTCTTCCACTGTTAACAAGTGACTGTTTGCTTTGCTGTGCAGGTTGGTTGTATTTATTTGAATCATATTGCCTTGGACTCCTATAAAATACTGGCATTTCTATTCCTCAATCCCAGCTGAAGGGTCAATACCATGCTCAATTTGCTGCAAGCTTTACATACATAATCTCTGGTTTAAGTTTAAGGATGGGCAGTGGGAAAACACAACGTTACTTTCCGTATATTTTATTTTCATGTTCTAGTCAGGGAAGAATGGCATTAAAAATAAATGCCTTCTGTAAATACCTTAGCACATACTTTCTTATTTGTTATACAGCCAAATTTTGAGGAGATTAAGGGGTAGATAATAAAAAGCATTGACATACCTAAATACCACAGATAGCTAATCTGTCTTGACTCTTATGACAATGTCACTAGGCATCTGCAGATCTTCAGGAATCTGGCCATGTGGAAAACAGCTTTGGATCCATAGACCATGTCAAATATTTCTTGGATTCCCTCCTCTCAAGAGTTTAATTTTTGGTAAATAAAAAATACGGTTGATATGTTATAGAGGATCTAATGCATTTAGCATTGTAGAAGAATCAAAAAGAAAGCAGAGGGTGGGGAGAGAGCTAGCAAGAGATGTTCAGTCATTAATGAAATTCTCTAGTTAAAACTAATGGCAATGCTCCATGGACTTCAGGAAAGCAAATTCAGACCATGAACTACAACTCAAAGAGAATAAAAGACCTTTTGTGGACAAGACACACATGCAGTGTAACTTCAGAGACAGATGCTACTCAGTTATTTCAGTGTGGTGCATTTCTGAGGCAGAGCCAAAGCTGCCCTTACCCAAATGCTCCTTATTTGCGCATGAATTCAGTTTCATGAACAATTACCAGCTACAGAATAGAGCAGTTTACATCAACTCAGTGGCTTACATAATATTCCAAAGCAACGCCAAAGAGCCTGGCAGGTGCCAAACAACTGTACAGGGCAGGGAGGAAAACATGAATACCATTAGAATTGCAAAGGAGATGAAATAAGTAGAACATAGCTGCAGATAAACAGGCTGCTTTTACAAACTCCTTCAAAAAAATCTGATGTAAACTCTTTCACGTACTGCAAGTAAGTACATTCTTGGATTTCCTTTAATCTCACATATCTGAAACTAACAGCCTTGAGTGAGGTCCCTGTTGTTTGAAGATGATTTGTTGAACTTATCTGTATCTGATAGCCCCCAACACAGCACTGTAAATTAGTCATGGCTAATTTGGTTATAGCTGTGTTTTATCTTTTTTTGTTGTTGTTATGACATTTTCTCTCTCCCACTCATGTGGAGAAAACTACTTCTCCCACCCCAAAAGTAGTTATTTGTCATTTTAAAGGCTTCTGACAGTTCAAGGAAAGAAGGACCTAGGGACCAAGAGGTGGGAGCGCTGCAGGGTACTGAGCCCTTGGACTGGCTCTGCAGGATCAAACCAACCCTTTGGGATCCTCCCAGCTGAGGATATTCCACAGAAAGAGCCCATGGAAGCCAACCTGTGAGCACACCCCCACAACATGGGGGCAAGAGCTGTGCTCTCTGCTGAAGATATTTTCCCTTTTGACCTCCCCAGTAACTACTGCCACCTTGCCGTGGTCCCAGACTGCCTTTCCACTGTTTCTGTCAAGTTTCTGGGTTATGAATTTAAAACACTTCCAAAACATCTTTTAACATTTTTATACAGCTAAAGATACATATTAAAGGCAAACCATTTAATAACATTTCCATGTTCTCTCGAAGTGTCTGCCACCCAAGGGTTCAGCACAACTGGCTTTTATTTACAAAATATCAGAATGTGGGTTTTTCAGACAACCATCTACATAATCTCCACAGACAGAAGGAATGCATAAAACATGAAGAGGTAAAACACTTGCCCAAGGTCTCTTTGAAATGTTGTGTGCCTGATAAATCATGAACTCTTCATTAGCTTCAACGGACACCAATTTAGGCTTTTAATGTTATTGTCAGGAGATGAAATGAAATTCAAAATGTTCTGACCCCAGTGCAGTTGCAGAGAGTAATTGGATGATTCTGCTTTGAATCATTTTGGATTTCCCCAGCCCCTGAACCTCCTTGGCTGGCCCCGGAAAAACCACCCAGCCCTGCCTCAGCAGCTGAGCAGGTGGGAAGCAGGCCAGGTACACTGAGCCCAGTGTGGTGTGTGAGAGCAGAGGCACAAGGAGCCCTTCCAGGGCATTCCTCCCCTCCATGGGCTCCCACAGCTGCACTCAGGGTGCTGGACATCCCTGGCTCTGAATGGCACATGGCCATCAGTCCAGCACCACGGCCTCTCCATTTCACCAGGTCATACCCAACCACCATGGAAAAGAGGATGGACCAGGTGGGTCCCAGTCTCTCGTGCCAAACCCCTGCCTCCATGTTTCAGAGGAGATGGGAGTCCAGAGAATGGAGGGCTGAGCTTTGCTGCAGAGACACCAGAGAGGCCCTGCTGGCCAAACTCCTCATGGAACTGCTGTTCTCCACTGCTCTCCCAACAGAAAGGCTCCTGCAGAGGCAGCCTCTATTCCAAGCATCAAATACAACACCACTGTTGAAGAGGGGTTTTTCAGATCCCACCTCAGCTCACCCCGTGTGCCTGTTCACAGTCCTTGTGCCCCTGCCCGGTTAAGCCCATCTCTGTGGAACTCCAGTTTAGCAGCTTTCTAACCCCATCCCAGTAAGCAGTTCATCAGCAGATCTGGGAAATCTTGTGGATTTAGGGGGGAAGAAAAGCAGCTCATTTTGTCAGTGCCCTTCAATGAGAGCAATCTTGTAGCCACCCACACCTATCAGATAACTGCGCTTGGCCAGTCATCAAAACCAAAGCCAAGCCTCAGCCACCGGTGATTTCAGTGTAACCTTTGCCTGGGAGGAGCTCGGCAAGGCCCGCATGTTCTCAGATTGCATTAATACTCCCTTTCCAGCTTGCTAACACAGATACTTTCCTGGCTTTTTCTGCTCATCTCACCCCCATGACCACCTTCTCTGGTCTCTGTCTGACACAGAAGCAGCAGATCCGCAACACAGTGGCTTATGGGGGCAGAACATCTAATTTCTCTCTGACGGACACAGGCATCTGCAGCTGAAATACTCTTTCCATGTTCCCAGCTGTTCCCCATCTGAGAAACTTAAGGAGAAGGAAATGGAATAAGGGGTCAGGTGTAAATCTTACTCAGGGGAGAGGTAAAAAAAGAATTATAATCATAAACATTTAGAGAGCTCAGTAGCCAAAGGTACACGAGTTGGAAAGAACCAAGTTGCTTGTATGAGTTGAAGAAACATCACCAAGATCAGTCAGTGCATATAATTCAAGACTAAATGAAACTCACTGTTGCTAAAGAAAGCAAAGTTTACCATGACTTGTTAACTGATGGGGTCTGATAAAAAAAAGTACGAGATTTAGTGGCTGCAAATGAAATCCCTAATCTGTAAGATGTAAAGTGTATCATAAGTTGAAAGCTAGACAGTCTATTTTTTGGCAGTTGTTTTACAAACTACTTCATCCTCTTGATACCACAGAAAATCTGGTGCTTCCTTGTAGGGCTGGACAAACAGTCACCAGCTCAATAGGTACAAACGTACACAATTTTTCCACTTTGGGAGAGAAAACCCCAATTTTTTTCTAATTTCTAGCTTCTAGACAGCTGGCCACAGTTCAAGCACCATTTAGTACTTTCTGGCTAGCCTTAGTTAAACACATATTTGTAATTTTCAAAACCTAAACTGTAGTTACAGAGTTATGATGGTATCCATTACAGTAGTGCTTTTTTATTGTTATTACAATTTCTGCTCAAAATGTTGGCAGCATTAGGACAATTCAGCAGTGTGTAATTTAACTTACCTCACATCCAGAGTCAAGGGTGGTTGTTCTGATCAGGTCCAAGGTCACTCATGGGCTGGGTTCAGATAAAGTTGGTTTTGGCTTTGCCTGAGTGGAGAAAACCGAAATCTTTTATCAGCTCTCCCCTGCATCACTGTATGATCTGCCCCCGATCTCACTCATGTGAGAACCATCAGCCAATGACAAAACGAAAAAGCTTATCACCATCTTGGGGATCAACCTGCAGATGTTGCTCTGTGAACATGGCCAGCCCAAGATACCCATCACCACAGCTTCTTTCCTTTGATCCTTATTGGTTTTTATCTTTTTTTTCTTTTATATATTCTCTATATTCTTTACACATATATTTGGAGCTCTGTAGCTTATTATTGCATTCATAGCTAGTTTTCCCAGTAGTTTTCCATGCCGTTTCCTTAGGCAGGAAGAGAAAACAAATTGCAGAGCTCCAAGCACCAGGGGGTACAAGGCCCCTATCCTATCTTGGTTCTTTCTGGAAACCAAGGCCGAAAACAGCTCTTCAAGAAACATTTTCATAAACAAAGTACAGCTAGTTCCAAAGGGAGTGGGGGCTACAGAGAAGGGGCTTGACTTGGGGGGAATTGCATCATCGCTTGTCCTCCTTACTGGTACGTTCTATCAATTTTGCTAATTTCCTAAAACCTATAAAAATGTATTCACTCCCGTGGGGGTGGGCTTTTGTTAACCTTCTTCTGTAAATGCCCCTGGAGCTCAAATAAAGATCAAATTTTATATTGCCTCCTATACTAAAACTATCTCGAGTTTCATTTCCAGGTTGAAAAAGGCATCACCTTCCATTTGATTTATTGTTTTTTAATTTAAATGGGGTGACTCCACTTCCATGCAAGCAATCCCAAAGCCAGACTTAAGCTAGGTGTGATCCTGAGGTAACTGTGCTTTGCCCTCATGGAATCTCAAACACCGTTTAAGAATCACAGAATCTCAGAATGTCTTGGGTTGGAAGGGACCTCAAAGCTCATCTAGTCCCACCCTCTACCATGGGCAGGGACACTTTCCACTATCTCAGGTTGCTCCAAACCCCATCCAACCTGGCCTGGAACACTTCCAGGGATGGGGCAGCCACAGCTTCTCTGGGCAACCTGTGCCAGGGCTTCTCCACCCTCACACGGAAGAATTTTTTTTTAGTATCTAATCTAAACCTGCTTTCTGTCCATGTGAAGCCATTCCCCCTTGTCCTGTCACTCCAGGCCCTTGTAAATAGTCTCTCTCCATCCTTCTTGCAGGCTCCTTTCAGGTATTGGAAAGGGCAATTAGGTCACCCCAAAGCTTCTCTGCTGCAGACTGAACAATCCCAATTCTCTCAGCCTTTCCTCACAGAAGATGTGCTCCAAGAATGAAGTTTAAAAGAAGGTGGCCAGAAACTGTCCCATGGAAGTGTCCATCCTGGCATGATCTGAATGTGATTCAGACTATCATGGTAAAACATTTGGGTATGAAAGCAAATAGGCCTTTGTATGTCTGCAGTCACCCCAGGATGACTCTCTCTGCAGCTGTTCAAGATCTCTCTCCTGGGTCTAGTGATCATGTTTAAACTTCAAATGCTCAGTTACAAGTAAACACTCATTGACAGAAAAAAAAAAGAAACGATGTGAGTGAAAATATGGAGAGGGAGAAGAAAATTCAATAAAGGAAAGGAAGAGGGAAAAACCCCAGTGAAATAGGATAAGGTGAAAGCAAAAAAAAAAGCGGGCTCATTACAGAAGAGATAGCACATTTTTAGCCACAGCAGGAATAAAACATCTTTCATCAGACCAATGTTTTGGAGACTTGGTGGGTGTACTTTATGTCTCTGTCTTGGAGCAGCAATTTTCAGGCAGCCTCACACCTCCCGCGCTCACCGCAGGCAGCAGGAACAAAGGCACTTGGAGAGCAGAAGTGATGTGGGAAGGGCTCTGGCATTCCTTGCTGTGTCAGAGCAGAGAGCCCTGCTCTGGAGAGACCAGAGGGGAGTTGGAGGAAAAGGCATCCTCCCCACCCGCTGCGGGGAGTCTGGGAGCCCTGGCTGGGAGGACAGAAGCTGAGGGCACAGAGGCAGGTGGGTTGCGGTCTGCCTGTGGGCGGGTTGGAAACCTGAGCCAAACTCGGGACCCTGCAACATAAATCACGTTCTGGTCCCTCTCCCTTTCCCTAGGGAAAACAGCATTCCTTAACCCGTGGCTAGGCATGTGCTGTGCTGGCCAACCTGGGGGGCTCTGGCTGTTACACCAAAACCGTGCTCACTCCAGCCTTGGCCAAGGGAGAACAATCAACTGCTGGTTTTGGGGGTGACTGACTGCAAGCCCTTGGAATGAGCATCCTCTGGGAGACCTAAGCTGGTATCTTTTGAAAAGCCAGCAAAAATGCCAGTTTAGGGAAGAGAAGGATCTTTTGTTGTTGTTGTTACTTTCAGAGATAATACCTTTCCTACAAATCAAGATAAATACGTTTGATTAGTTACCATAGAATCATAGAATACCCTGAGCTGGAAAGGACCCACAGAGATCCTAGAAGTCCAGCTCCTCGCCCTGCACACAGGACACCCCATGTGCCTGAGAGCGTTCAAACACTCCTTGAGCTCTGGATGTTGAATGTACTTAAAATCAAAAGGGAAGAGGCAGCCAGCGGACCCAAACTCAAACCTTGCTATAGGAAATAGATGAGAAGAGACAATATCAAGACAGTAGATCTGCCCACAATAGAAAGAAATTGCAGAATGCTGTTATTTGCAGATTCTTTTTTTCTTCAAAAAAACAAATTATATTAAGGAGCAAATTTATTTTGGTTCTACTGAATTCCAACAGCCTTGTCTCATGTGGCTGCTTGGAATCCCCTTAGATTCATTTTGAAGCCCTCCAAAAGAGTTACTTTGCTGTCATTATTGTTTGCTTATTTTGAGATCACTGTGCAAAAAGTAGATAAGAGTGCAGATTTTCCACTGTGTTAATATTTTCCCTGCTGCTCTTATGAGTGGTATTGTCACAATTCACAAGCAAAAAAAAGGTTAAATGAACCACATCAACCACAGCCAACCACCACTGGCTCTGTATGTGACATAGCTAATGGCAAAGGGAACTGATGCTTTGTTTAACCTCTGTGAAGACCCACCTAGCTGGGAAAGCCCATCCAAGGTGGCGAGAGCATCCCGGTGGTGGGTTCCTCATCCAGCTGCATTAGTGATCTCACTGGTGTCAAGAGTGAGACTTGGGAGATGAATTGTCAAGCTCAGATGGGTAAGAAAAAGGCACTGTGGCCATGGCATGAACATCTCCATCCCTGCCCAGCCAGTGAATACAAACATAAATAAAATTTTCCTACACAATGTGTCTTAACACCACCACAGAATACAGAAAAGTCATGTGTCAGCATCCCTGTAAAATTTATTTTTGGACTGCTAAATCCAAACTGCTGAAACACTGCTAAAGGGTTGCTAGAGGTTGCTAGAGGCTCGCAGAAATGTCCCTCAGAGCCCACACTTGTCTTCTGCCACAGCTGCCACCTGTTATTTTCTGCATCAATAGCATCCTCCCAAACAGACCTAGACCACAAACACTCATTTAAAAAGTAAAGGTAGCAGGATCACACTGACCTTAAAGTTCACCCAGTTCCAACCCCCTGCCATGGTCAGGGACACCTTCCCCTAGACCAGGTTACTCCAAGCCCCATCCAGCCTGGCCTTGGACAATTCCATGGATGGGGCAGCCAGAGCTTCTCAGGGCAACCTGTTCCATACCTAGTGCCAATAAAGACCAAGGAGGTCTGGTTTGAGTGGGGAATATGTATATCATGAACTTGCTTACAAAAGCTGTATCATGCTGTTTTCCTGGGAATCAGAAACCATGGCATACTTCAGAGTATTTCCATCTGACCTTCTTTATTTCCTCATATCTTAACAAACATAACAAACTGAAACATGGAGTTATTTCTTTCCTGTTCTGTAATAAAAAAGACACATTATTTTTATGGCCAGAAAATACATTAAACATTCATTTATTTGTGAGATTTTCCTTATAATATTACATATGCCTTGGTTTGGTGCATGGGAAATGTACAGTTTAACATGCTAATTTTATTACCAATTTTAAAATGGCATGGAGCTTGATAACAGACAGGAGATAAGGTCGGAGTTTCCCGTGTATTGCTGAGTACTGGTGAGATTGGAATTTAGGCAATATGCTGTGTTCCTGTAACAGATTAATTTCAATGAGAGGTACTTGTTTAATTGGAATCAAACAATCTTACAATCAAATAATAAGTACCCAAAAAAAGGAGCATTTTTTTAATATGTGTAATAGCTTGTTAGTCTCTAAGTATTTCTAGTTCCTTTTGCACTTCCTCTGGTAGCTGCAGCTGAGTGACACTTCTTAAATATCCAGGCTGAACTTTTCAGGCATTAATAGCAATTCTGGGGGCCTATTTAGAGGGCCCAAAATGAACTATTTATCACTCTCTGACAATCC
The DNA here is from genome assembly GCF_017639235.1 of Corvus kubaryi. Taxonomy (NCBI): domain Eukaryota; kingdom Metazoa; phylum Chordata; class Aves; order Passeriformes; family Corvidae; genus Corvus; species Corvus kubaryi. Next base: position 1,089,379 of record NW_024582061.1, on the reverse strand, counting down.
TCCTCAAGGTAGTTAATTTGAGGCGAAATTATTAATCCTTATCCAACTTCCTCCATCCAAAGAGACCATATACTCATCCCAATGAACTCTGACATTTGTTTTGTTCCACAGCCTGTCATTCAGTTACCTGGACAAGGAGCAATAGTTGAGATCTGTCCAAACATTTAGAAAAATTTTAAATTCCACCAGGCAGCTGAGCAGTTTTACACACTACGTATTTATACAAACAACTACATCGGGCTCACCTAATTTGCTCCACCCTATGTCTAATCAATGTAATAGCTTGTTACTTGTCTTAAACTATAAACCAAATATTTAAAAATAAAACAAAAAAGAACACTATTGGGTTTTAAAAACAAGTATATGACATAATAGCTTGTGGTAATGTTTCAGGCTGGAGCACTTGCTTGTGGGTGTCCCTCAGAACCAGTATTCAGACACGAAGATGTGGACGTTGACGATGTTGCGGTGAGACACCACCCCACCCATGACGTAGTTCATCTCCAATTTCAGGACGGCATGGAAAGGTCCAATTATGGGTCTCACCTGGCGAACTACACCTGTTGGGACAGAAATAGGTTGCTGAGATTAGCAGGAGAATCTAGCTAAGTCTGGGGGAGCTACACCACCTTTGGTGTTCAGTATAGCCCAGGGAAAGGTATTTTATTTATTGGGTCTATAAATAGCTTGCAAGAAAGCTTGCAAAAGAAGGATAAAATAAAACTTTTGAATCAAAATACCTCGAAGATCTATAATGAGCACTAAGATGTTGCGAATGGCAAAACCCTCTTATATATTCTGAAATCAGTAATTTTTTTTACCTTTTAATTGGAGACATAAATTCAATAAGCATGCTGTGACACTACTTTTACATAGGGCAGAAGGAGATTTCCCTGGGTAACCCAGAACACACATTGCTCATGAGCACACCTGGGAATGCCATGCAATTCCTGGTATCGGGTTGAAAACCCCATTTCATTTGGAACAGTAGAAGCTATCTGAAATGCATTGGTAAAATCAACCCTTCCCCTGTGAACATCAGAATGACACCCATCTGTCAATTATTAGTGTGCTGAGTCATGGATGGACAACCCCACTGGACACAATGGGAATTAAGTTTAATACGGAAAGGGGGTATCTCTGCATCTGCTCCTATGTCATCCTCATGTAGATGGTGGTCATTTCTTCACCAGCATTGGGGTTTGATAAGGAAGGAAGCAGTAAGGGAGAAGTAAGCTGTGTCTTCCAGGGCTCCAGTCCTGTGACTAGTTTGCCATGGAGGAGCCCCAGTGCCAGGATGGAGACGGCCGGAGTCCTCAGAGGGTGGCAGGGCAGGGCTTGTCCCACTTGCCAGCCGGGCAGCAGGGCAGGCCAGGGGCAGCCACATTCACCCAGAGACCCAGATCACAGCCTGGCTCATGGACGATGCTGGGCCAAAGTCAAACTGAGGAGGCAACATGTGGGGCAGGGTCCAGAACAAGCGGACCCTGGGCTGTTATACAGCCCTCTTCCAGAACTGCTCAGGCAGGGCCTGAAGCGGACATTGGGCTCCTGGGCTCTGGGCAGGGTGCAGAAGAGGACCCTGAGAAGGCACATCTGGGTCATGAGGAGTTATCTGTGCCTTGATGCAATGTGGCTACACAGAACAGTGATAAAGCTTCAGACCTACAAAACGAAGTCAACTCAAGCTTTGCCGTTGACCCCCAAGGCTGCAGATCAGGTCCTAAACATACTCTCACTTCTTGTTTATTTTCTGGGCCTGGTGTTACAGAGTAGGCAGCTACCAAACTGCTGTCATCTGAAAAGGATGTCCCCAAATGTCAAAATCACATGAAGCCAAGGTCAGCCAGCAGGCACGGGGAGTCTGCTGGGGACCTCCCTCCACAGACACCTCCTTCTGACAACAGACTGCTCTGACAGGGTGTTTGATTCAGAAGGAAATGCACAGTTTAAGGAAGGATGATTTAAGATGTGCTCCTCCTGCATGCTGGGGATTATGTTTCACAGCACACCAGTACCATCATGGAGTCCCAGCTGAGCTCCTACAGCCGTTCCCTATGAACACACTGGCCTGAGATCTGATGGGAGACATAAATGTTTGCTTGTGCAGGCTGTCAGCACCTTTTCCTAAGGCAGTGATGACATTACAGTTCTGTCCTGTTCAAACACTAACTAATATCTTCAGCATGCAGTGAAATTGCAAACTTCTCACCACAGTCACTTTGCCTGCCATATTTGATGAATACACTTTTTAAGCATCCTGCCCCCTACAATTTATATGCATATATATATATATACTTATATTTTATTTTCTTTAGTTTTCTTGGCTATTCTCCTGTATCTTATAAAAATAGCCGGGCTTGGCAGATGATGTATTGAAACAGAAAAGCCTTGCTAAAATTGCCCTCCCTTTAGGGTAGCACTTAAAGCATTTTGCTAACAACGCATCACATTGTTGCAGGCACTGCTCTAACTGAGAACCACGGAAATGCACAGCATTGAAATCACTCAGTGCTGGCAAGCTTTAACTGACCCTGTGAGCAGCTCCTGCACTCATCACTAAGCCTTAGAGAGCAAAGGCTGCTGGTTTCATTTAGCAATCCTATTATAGGATTCTACACTTTCTGTGCTACTCTACTAGAGTCTACTCTACTCTGGAGGTGGGATTGCAAATTGTGTTTTCTCTGCTGTGCTATGCCACAGTATGGCAAACATTTGCACATCACTGATGCAGCATTCAAAGCCATTAGTAATGTTCTCATTTCTGTTGAGATGCATCGTGCTAACAGGCAGGAAAAAAGGTGCAACAGGAAAACACTACGGTCCATGTGGCAGTGCCTTTTCACACAGTTCGCTTGCTGCGGTTTTAAAATCCAGCCTATAAAGTGGCTTGAGAAGTGAATGCCATGCATGCTGACAGCTATATTGAAGCAAGAAATTGAGGGAATGTAGAAGGAAACAATACTCTGACAATAGTTACTTCTACAGTTTGTTGTGCCAATGCTCTAGATGATCCTGAAATGACCACCACTGCAGGAACTATTTCACTTCTCTCCCATTAAATGAATGAGGATGATACAGGATGACACAGGCAGGTGGCTTTGTGCTACAGTGTATGTGTAAGGATGCATTCATTCTGAATGGGTAGAATGAAAAATGAAGAGTCAGGAGAAACCCTTGAAATGTTCTACTGGACAAAAGCATATGAGAGGTTTGCTGCTCTTGGCAGATTCATTCCTTGAGAGCTTTGCATTTTTGTTTTGTGACAAGTGCTAAAATGGAAAACCTGAGTATTTTTCTCCACCAAACTCAAGGGAAAATGCAGGTGGAAACCATGCAAGATGCTTCCTGTGTCTGATTCTCTGCTGTCTCGTACCTTTCATGTCACCTATGAGGGGAGGCATAGCTCTGCCAGACCCAAACAAGACCAGCAGTTTTGGGCTGACTCACACAAACAAAAGACTAAAGAAAAATCTTGTGATCCAGGCCTGGTCCATGTATTCACATATGTGGCTCAACGAATCAGTCAGTATCTCAAAAGCGTTTAGCCCCGGATACATTTGAAGAAGCCACATGTTATAATTCTGTATGTTTTTAAGTGACATGGATTTGTGAGATACTGCAACATTTGCATAAACATGCTGTTTCACTATCCCTTTTGGCAAACTGGTGGGTCCAGATTTGTGGTCTGGCAGGTATCAGCTGAACACTAAGTATAAAAACATCCCTTATAGTAACAGGAAGGTTACAATTTTTAAATGCACTGGGAAGTCAGGAAATGTAAAAATTAAGCAGCTGGTTTTTGATCTCTTTTTTACCTAAGTCCAAAGTAGTTGGATGGAGCCACTCAGATTTGCCATGGAGATAATTGCAGACTGGTACTTGGTCCTGGACCACTGTAGAAGTGCCCACTGTTCTGTGAGTCACTGTCCGCAGGATGTCAGGAGCACCAGTGGGGCTGCTCAGGAAATTACTTGAAAACAGAGGGCTCTCACATACCACCATTTGATCCTCTCAGGGACCGAAGCTACAGGCTCTACCACTGACAAAGCAGGTGAGTTCATTTAAGCAAGTTCACCCCAATTCTTTTCCAACAATATCAGACTTCAGCTAGGTTAGCATAGAAGAAGAGGAACAACAACAACAACAACAGGGTGAATGCTTGATTATGTATTAACATGGAGATTCCCCCTGCTGCTGAATCCAATGTGATGGGCAACCTCAAGCATCTGTGTTGTCTTCCTTGCAGGCACATCTATCAGTGTTGGTACCCTCCAGCCTGATGAGCTGCTGGTGCTGTTCATTGTCTTTGGTCCATAATTTGTGACCCAACACAGACTGAACTTGCAGAAAATGTCATGTGTCATGGGCTAGGCAGAATGCCTTCCATGATCTGTGCTTGAATTTGCTGTTTTGTTAACTAAGCACAGATGTCATTACACATCCCAAATCCGTTTGGGTATCTTCATGATTTGCTGACCTCCTTCTAGAAAAAAAAAAGATTTCTTTCTCTTGCACACTTTTGCCCTTATTGTAAACAGGATCTATGGCAATCCTTTCCACCTGCTGATCTGTGAAAGCAAACAGCCTCCAAGTGAGAGGCAGCAAGTTTTTGGATGTCACAGTAATGGTCTGACCATGGCCCAACTCCTAAAGCTCTATAATTAAAACCCTGAGCTACTCTCCTGTCCTGTTTCTTCTTTCTGTTTTGTATTTTGATTTTTTCTAAGGTAAAGCATGTCACCATGTGTAGTGAGGATGATAACCTAAATAATATATAATACATATTTTTAAGTGAGAGCAATGACAACAGCCAATAATCTGAGTAACTGTCACTGACTTACTGAAGTTTTGCTTATCAGAGAAGATGGGATAAATAAGACAGCAAGGATAATACTGTTAATATTCCTAAGCCTTTCAGCAGCATTTCTAGTATTTTAACCAGAGAGAATCATAGAATTGTTTAGATTGGAAAAGGCCTATAAGATCAAGTCCAGCCATTAATCCAGCACTGCCAAGGCCATCACTAACCCATGTCCCCAAGTGCCACATCCACACATTGGTTAAATCCCTCCAGGGTTGCTACCTCAACCACTTCCCTGAGCAGTCTGTTCCAATGCTTCACAAGCCTTTTAGTGAAGGAATTTTCCCTAACATCCAATCTAAACCTCCTCTGGCACAACTTGAGGCTATTTGCCCTTGTCATGTCTCTTGTTCCCTGGGAACAGAGCCTGACCCTCACCTGGCTGCACCCTCCTGTCAGGGAGTTGTAGAGAGTGAGAAGCTTCCCCCTGAACCTCCTTTTCTCCAGGCTCAGTGCCCCCAGCTCCCTCAGCTGCTCCTCATAAGACATGTTCTCTAGATGCCACAGGTATTCCTTGGCTTGTCTATACCTCTTTAAGATATCATTACAGTTCTCTGCTTTGAAATATGTGAGACCCTCAGGCAATTCACCTCTGTGTTTGGTTTCTGCTTGTACTTCTGCATTAGGCAGCTGATTTGCTAAGAAGCTCCATTTTCAGCTGAGGAGAAGAGCTGCTGTTTTGTTACCACATTAACTCATTCTGGGTGACAAGTCCCTGCATTGTCATGCACTCATATCTTGCCTCCAGACTCCTAATTCTGACTTCTATGCTAAGCTCCTTAAAATGCTTCTCTTTAAAAAAACCTTTCTTTCTCTTTTTTTCACTGCTAGCCACAAAATCTGCTGCAATTACACTCTCAGGGGATCTGGGTCAAGGTGTTCCTCACACCACATTTGCATTTCCTCTAGAGGAAGTTCCTCTAAGAGGGATCACCATGGTGTGCAAAAAGCAAAGCAGAACCAAGCAGCTTATTTCCATACTGCCATAAGAAAATACTGGTTTGAGTTCGTAGAGAGGTTGCAATATGTTACATTTTATGGTTCAGAGGTGAAGCTCATAGGATTTTCCACAGGGATTGATTCTTGAGTCTAGTTAAATATTTACATTTATATCATCATTAGGAGCACAGAACAGACATAAATTGCACCCATTCCTGAACAAGAGAGCTAAATTTTTAAGGATCCCCCAAAAAATCATGCAGAGAGATGTCAGCAGAGCAGTCAAGGAATCAGAGGCTGATAGTGAGGGCTGTACATGGTGACTGCTGGAAGAAGGGATGTGCTGCAGTAAACTCCTCTTGCCTTGCCTGCATATACAGGCATATGTATTTGTATATATATAAACAATCCCAACTGCTGCCAAATCAAAAGTTATTCTTCCAAATAACCTGTGGGCTACGCTCAGGGAAATACAATAAACACAGTTATCAAAATTGGAATCAATTCCCTCAACCACATTTCAAGCTTTGTATTAAGTAACACGCACGAGAGCTCTTGTTCCTCTTGTCCCCTTCCCATTGTTTCCCCCATGGGGTTACAGCTATATTGTTTTTTCCAGTCACCACATACCAAAGGACAGTAAAAAAACACCTTTTTCTTTCCCTTTGTGCTCACAGCAAGCACACAATGTCCTTTCTGTGACTCTTCTCAGGAGGCAAGTTAACAGAGAGATGTGTAACCAACAGAGGTTGGTTACTGTCGGGTGAATCCAGCAGTATTACCCTGTTTTCACTAGTGCAACACTTCACCCTTGACATTATAGGCAAGTACTAATTTAGCAACTTTTTCTGGGAACAAACAATCAATTTAGGATAATTTGCTATTTGTTTTATCATTGTTTAGTTGTATGATCTGTGGTCAGCTGAAAACTGACCATGAACTGAAAAAATGTGGGATGTATGGTAAGGAGTTACTGAGAAAGCATGAAGTGATGAAAATAAGAAAATTCACTTTTCTGAATCATTACTCTATTGTTAACTTATTAATCATGTCCTAAATAGAACAAAACACACATTTTTATTAATTCTAAGATCTATTTTAAATTAAACACTCTGTAAAAACTATGTAAAATAATAAGAATAGGATATATATTTGAAATACCTAAGGCAGCCAAACAAGTGCCATGGTTTTGTGGTGAACATAGTGGTGGTGCTGGGTTGACGGCTGGACTTGATGAGCTTAAAGGTCTTTTCCAACAAATGATTCTGTGATGCTACGAAGTCTCATCATTTGCTTTTCCTTCAAAGTAAGCACATGCTGCTATTCAGGCTATTTTGGGGTTTGCTTTGGCCATGCACTATTAAAATTAACTTTCATGAATCAGAAACTAATATTGGTAGCAATATATGAATGTCTAGTCCTCATTAGATAAATAAATCCCATGTGAGATAAAGCATGTCTGATTTTCCCCCTAAATTTCCTAACCTTTGGGCTATGACAAGCCTGATGGTAAGTGAAAGCTTAAGCTCATCATGAAATAGAATCACAGAGCCATAGAATGGATTTGATTGGAAGGGATCTTAAAGCCCATTCAGACACACTCCCTGCTGTGGTCAGGGACACCTTCCACTATCCCGGGTTGCTCCAAGCACCATCCAATCTGGCCTGGAACACTTCCAGGGATGAGGCAGCCACAGCTTCTCAGGGCACCCTGTGCCAGGGCCTCATCACCCTCACAGGGAAGAATATCTTCTGTATATCCAGCCTAAATTTCCCCTCTTTCACTTTTAAACCATTGTGAACCCATTGAAAAGTTCTCCCTTTGAAAAGAAGCACAGGAAGGATTGTCAAGAAAATGTGCTATTACATGGTGAGAGAGAGTGCTGTCTGTTTTCAGATAGAACTTTTGGGATGAGCTGCTAGTGACACCTACATGAGAGAGATTTCAATGACACCAGAAAACCCCACCTTATAATTTTTCCTCCAGCTATTTTCCTCGTGCTTTAAATGGATACTTGGAACATGAAATGATCAGTTGGGAAAAATTCAAGCATAAGAAAATGTGATGAGAGCTGTGGAGCTGGAACATAAACAGAGCTGAAACTCAAGTATATATTAAATATATACTTTCTATTAAACTCCAAACAATCTCAGCCTGTGTTCTGAAGTCCTGCATTTGGCTGTTCCCGGGTCTCTGTTTCCCCACAAAAAAGACCCTGGTCCTTCTTACAGGCTTGTCAGAAATGAATAGTCCTAACTACCACAACACAACAGTAACTACCCCTTTCTAAGTAATGGATCTTTGGGTATCACAAAGGAGGTTGTTCCTCCTGGAACCTACAGCTATTGTGTGGCTGTTAAAGACAAGGAGACCAAAACTCTGGCACACTGGTGGTAATGTGTGGTGAACAACTTTTTGAGGGGGAAGAGCTTGTTTATGAGATTCCCTTAAGCAATACAAGACCAATCTTCTCTTGTTAATGCAAGATCTTGGACTATAACTTCAAGTTTTCTTGTCTCCTGAAGGCTTTTTGCTTTATACTGCAGGCCAAGATTTACAAAATTAACAGTAAACATCTCCGCTGTATCAGTGTTACTTAGGAGAGTTGTCATAGTTTCAGAAAAGATGTTCAGGCAATTAGGAAATTTTGGACTAGAGAAACGATCCAGGCAGAGACTATTATAAAAGGTAAATTGATAGCATCATTCCAGAAATGAGCAGGAGGAAAATGAACCCAGACATGAATTAATGTTTCTTTGGATCAAATCATAGACAAGGAGTTGCAGGTTAGGCTTGAACACCAAGCACTCTCAGTCTACAACATGTAAATGCATATCTATAGTGTGAAGCTAAAACTACATAGCCAATTTTTGGCTCTTCAGACCTTAACTCTAAAGAAGTCACCATAAGATTTGTCATTTCTTTTTCAGTATTCATTACAAATATACAAAGCTCATCAGTAGGGTTGGAAAATAATTCACATCCTGATCACAAACAGAAAATACATATTTTAGGCTATTTTAGCAATTTTTTGTTCTGTAAAAAGCTTGGCATTGAAGTTTAATTAAATTCCTTTCCTAAAGGCTTCTACTTATTACACAAAAGGTTGTGCCAGAGTAGTGTTTTGGTGCAGCGCATAAATTGCTCTGCCAACATAGTTACTCGAGTACCTACTGACCAGGGAAGTGCTATGCCAGGGAAGTGAATCAACCTCTAATTGCTTAATGTGTCCTACTGTTGCAAATGCAATGCTCAAACACTGCACATCAGGGAATGTTGCACTGCACCTGGAAGAGTGAGAGCTGCCTTTGCTGGGCCTCCCGAGGTTCCTGTCAGCCCATTACTCCAGCCTGTCAAGGTCCCTCTGCTTGCCAGCACAACTCTGTTGCATCATCCCTGTCCAGGTGCCCTCTGGCCCCTGATGAAGACAGTGGCCCCAAAATCAACCCCTCAAATGGACTATTGGTGACTGGCAGAGAGCTGGTCTGCTGATCCCAACCCTATGAGCCTGGAGTTCAGCCTTTTTCCAATCTATCTCACTGTCCACTTATCCAGCCTACGTTTCCTTGGGTTGCCTGTGAGGGTATTAAGGGAGATGGTGTTGAAAGCCTTACTAAAGTCAAGATGAGCAACATCCACTTTTCTCATTAATCCAGCCATCTTTTTGTAGAAGGATGGTCAGGTAGGTCAGGCATGATTTCCCTTTCATAAATCCTTGCTGACTGCTTCCAGTGACCTCTTTGTCCTTATGATGTTTGGAAATGGTTTCCAGGTAGATTTGCTCCATCACCTTCCCAGGGACTCAGGTGAAGCTAACCAGCCTGTACTTCCCTAGATCCTTTCTGGCCTTCCTGAAGATTGCAGTGACATTTGCCTTTTTTCATGGGAACTTTTATTCACCACAATCTTTTAAAGATGTTGAGAGTGCCTTTACAATGACATTGGCCAGTTCCCCCAGCACTTGTCCCTCAGTACCCCACCAGCACCCATGGACTTGGTTATGCCCAGTTTGTTCAAATGTTCCTGAACCTCCTCCACTGAGGGTGAGTATTTCCTGCTCCAGCTCTTCCTCTTGCTCTGAGACCCCCAGGACTCTGGAAGGCCAGTCTTATCAGTAGAGAATGAGGTGAAGAAGGCATTGAATACTTAATCTTTCTTCATGTCTTTTGTCACCAGTTCTCCTGCCACCATAGGCAGCCTCACAGGCATTATTTTCCTCCACTCCTCTCCAGTTCATGACTGTGCCTAAAGGAACAATCTAGCTGTCAAACTGCAGGCATTTCCCAGACCACCAGATATCTGTCTGCTGACTTCAGAAAGTTAATGTATACTTGAGATTCCTCCATCTCTCAAAAGCTGAATAGTCTCTTTCATTTTATTTTTTTTTTTTTTTGTGTGTGTGTGAGAGAAAGCTACCTGTGTTTCTCTCAATTATTTGTCACAATAACAATGTGTCTCCTGCTATGTGGTGTTCTATAGTTTCTGATATAATCTGTTTTATGAGTAAGTGGCTTCTCTTTGTAAAATGAAATATTTCTTGGTAATCATCACTTCAGGCATCAAATCACATACAGAAAAATAGCTCTGAAGTTATCATTAATCCTTAAGATGCCACACCTGACAAACATAACTATAGTGAAAGGATTCAGAAAACTCATTAATCAAAATACAAGTACCAAAATAGATTTCCTCTTGCTTTGAAGTATATTGCCGTCATAACATTGTGAATTAGACCTTCATCAAGTTTGATGGTGAACACTTCACAAAATAAAAGTTTTGGAGAATCAAGTTAGAGTTGGATGTTAACAAGGTTTCCATGCTGCTGGAGAACTGCTTCAGAGGAATGTGGCTGGCTATACATATCTTTGCTGAAGTATCTGGGGACAAGATTTTCAAAAACATACTTTTCAAACATGAATGTCCCAGATGTTTAATTAGGAAAAAGGCCTATTTTTCAACTGTTGAGCAACCAAGGGCTTATAAAATACTTCAGAAGTAAGTTTGGACACATAAAATTCACTTTTATAAGCTATATGACACTCACGGTAGTTTCACTGTTGGTTTAAGCTGATCAAAAATAGTGGTCCTGTTATATCCTCCACCCCTTGCCTTGGATTAACACCTGAAAAATCAAAACCATAGCTTGCCACACAAGCACTCATCTGACCACAGGGTGGAGTGTGTGCTCAGAGGTGGACAGGAGAAGGAGATTTCCCTTTTGAGCACCAACAAAGCTCCATAAGACTGAACACAACCTCCATGTTCCTCCTATTGGGAACAGAAAGGCAGCAGTGTCCAGTCACAGTGAGTACTGCACTAGTGGCATGAACGGGGCTCCTAATGACCCAGGCCAGCTGGTGCAGTGCTGACTGCAGTGGCACATTACCCTGGGATATAAAAATAATATATACATGTGTGTGTCCCTGGAGCAGTTCAACAACCATTATCCAACAGTGCAGCTCAAGGCAATACTGGGTGCTTCACTGAAAAGTGTCAAAGAGGACCAGGGGCATGTCAAGACACCCCTCAGAAAAACAGTGTAACCAGGTGAGCCATGCCTGCAACCACAACCAGCACCTCTGGCTCAGATCTCTCCCATATGCAGAAGATCTGTGGCCACTGGAATCATTTATAAGCCGTGTAAAGGCAAAGCTCTCTTTTAAAGACTGCTTAAACAATTGTCTAAAACTCTTCAGGTACTCACAGCCTTTGAAGTTTCCACCCAGCGTACGAGTGTTAGTTTAAGTTTAGCTAAAACTGAATCTGCTTCTCTCTTCCCTTTTGCTTCAACTCCAATGAAAAAAATGAAGTTACAGTACAGGAATTACATTTCAGCATGTAAAAAGGATCTTTCTGCATTATTCGACAGATCAGAAATATAGGATTCAATTTATTATAAATTCAACAACTCCATGAAGTTTAATTTCATTAACACTTGGGTTTCTCTAGAAAACTTTGATTGCTGAAATGCATCAAATAAAGAGTCCATAAAGAGGTGTCATATTAATACGTTTTTGGGCCAGAAACAAATGGTGAATTTGTGAATTTTCAAAGCTATTATCTGTCATATTGGACCATATGGAGCCTTGGTATTATAAAAGAATTAAAAACAATCTTTGATTTTACTGAGGTTTGGCTAGTTTACAAATACTGTGATCTTTATTAAGAATACTAAATAACTTCAGAGAGATGTGCTCTTATCCTGGTTTGGCAAACTCGAAGTGCTTTTAGATGTCTGGTTTGCCTTCCAGCCAAACCTCGCAAAGGGTTTCAATGTTGACAATGCTGTGAAATCACTCATGCCTAAAATGCAGTAACTATACTTGAAGTAACCTCATTAAAAAATAGTTTCCATCATATATTTTTTAATCTTTCCTGTTCCACTTTAAGAATATGAGGTGCTCTATGTGTTAGAAGACCCTTACATATTACAAACACAGGTGGAAAAACTTCAGGGATGAATGTCCAAAATGTGAAAAATCACATCTATCAGTCCCCTGATACTTTATTCCCAATATGTTATTTACAGGGGCCTTCATGTGCATCATCACAGACATGCAATGTCTCCATTTAGTGAGAGTGGCTGTGTTCACCCCACCTATCTCACAATTGCAGTATTCCCATTCAGCCGCACTTGGATCCGCGACACCTGGGCAATTAATTATTGCAACCCTTGTGATAAAAGCATTTCTTGGCAAAGAGCCACAATTACGGCACACAGCAGCATATGGCTCTGTGATTTGATTTACCATGGAAGAAAAAGTACCTAATCCTGAGGCTTTGGCACAGGAACCCTTATAGAGTGCTCAGTCTTCACCTAGAGGCACCGGCTCTGCTGTTCCTGTTTGCAGAACTGTGACAAGGGAGGCTTCCTGTACTTTAATGTGCGTCAATTCCTGACCAGTTCTCAAGGGCTGAAATAAGGGGTCACTTCACCACATTTGGCCCCTTTAAAAACTAAAGTTAAGATAGGGCTGTTTTTAAGTGAGCCAGGCATCTGCATATCATACTGGGAAAGATTTACGATACACCTTGGGTCTTATCTTCCTTTTCCATTTTTATAGGGTGTGTAGGTGCTGCTGCAGGAATAAGATGGTTGCTATCAACACACAGACTTGGATACAGCAGCAGAAGCAGCTGAATCACAAAATCATTAAGACTGGAAAAGATTTTCAAGATCATTGAGTCCAACCTTTGACCAAACACCGCAGTGTCAGCTAAACCAGAGCACTGAGTGTCACATCCAGTCATTAATCAATTGCACATATATTTCACCCTTGGAGATCATCACAAAAGGAGGTCTTTGACTACTTTGAACTGGGGCAGGGCACCTCAGAAAGCTGGATTCACACAGACATCTCTCTGAGGAATTGCTATAGTATGTTTCTTGGTGTACTGGATTTCAAATCTGGCTTTATTTGCTCATTTATGCAATATCTCAGCCCACTGTTTAACATGAATACCAGAAAATGCATGCTATGAAATCTGAACCAAGGACTTTGGTGCCCTTTGCTGTCCCTAACTCAGTCCATTTCTTTCCCAAGGTGTCAGGTTTTTTACTTCACAGTTCACAAAACTTCATCAGAGCTGCATTATAATTTATCTGCCTGCTGGGCCTTATGGGAACTATAACCAAAGATGGTCTGTATGAATGGTTTTGTAATACCTTGCGACACCCGAGAGGTGACATGAACATAGATCAAGGAGGAAGGTTGCATTAACCAGATACTTGCAATGTGCTAGAATGAAATTTGGCATTAGGAATGTTGTTCCACTCGAGATCGAGAATCATTCTCACCAGAAAAGCACCTTCAGCATTTCTCAGATATGAAACAAAAATTTGCCTCCTGCTCAAGGTGCTCCTTTGCCCCCAGAAGAGCTCTCCAGCCTCAAATTTTTCTGGAGGGGAGGGAGGGTGTTGAGCGATTTGACTACTGAGCAGTGCAGTCAGCAGTATCCTGAAAGGGCATGTTTAGGCAGTAAATCTAGAATCCCGTTTACCAAATGGCTTTTGGGCACCCTCATCTCAAATGCACAACTACTAATTTCAACAGGGCAACCTGGCATAGAGAAAAACTCACAAAATATTCTTTTCTGAGGAGCTCCTCTTGTGAGAGAGGCAAGTCTAGAGATGAAACCAGAACAAAGATACTGAAAGGGACCGTGTCTTTTTCAATGTACAGCTGCAAAAGCCTGTTGAAAAACCTACTGAATTATGTCCTGCTCCATGAGCTTGCTGGTAATGACTGGCCAGCACCAGTGTTGTATGGCCAGACACCATTGTTGTTTCACACTAATGACACTATAATCACAACAAAATGTTCCTATTGCTGCTTACTTTCTAGTAAGAGTTATCCACATGGGGAGATAACAAGTGTTCTCTCTCCTTGCCCCTGCACACAGCAGAGTTTGTCTGGATGCCCTGGCTCTGCCTACACCTCCCCTGCCTCACAGAAACCTTACCCAGATGTAGGTGAACTGCTGCTTTCAGCACCAGCTGTGCCAGGAAGCCCACATCAGTCTGGGAATCTTATTTTGCTGAACACCAAAACGCATGCATGGTAAGAGCCAGCCAGTCTCTGGCCCAAAGATAAAGAGTCTGGAGTAACAAAGGAGACAGAAGCTGAGGGAAATGTGAAGGTACTTGCCTGGCAATGGAGAGTGGGTCCAGGGACAAAGTTCAGAACCAAATCTTTTGCAGACCAATGACTGAATTTAATGTCAGACCATATAAACATTTGCATGGAGGACTGTAGAAAGACTTTGCCACAGTGCGAATGGCCAAACTACTTACAAGATACAGAACTACTACCCCTGTGCTAAGGACAGGTGTCACGAAAGTCAAACAAACCTCCAGTCTCCTTCTTCTGCCCCCAACTAATATGGGATCTCACAAGAACACTTGCTCATGGTACCTGGTTTTGTTTTTCTTCTTGATCATTTTTGACAAGTTTCTCCTCAGACTCTGGAACACACTAAACAATCATGATACCACAGTAGAAATTAGACTAGTGATAAATCCAGCATAGTGCTATCAGTAGTTGAGATACTTTCTGTAATGCTTCAAAGGTAACATCATGAACTGTCACCCACATAAAGGAGGTTGGACATTCAGGACAGAGACAGCAGTGTAAGTTGCAAATAACAATGGAGAGCAGCAGTACGTATCAGTGTAGATACAAGTGCATTCAAGCACCAGCACAACCCCCCAGAGAAACTCTATGGTGACTTTTTATAGCTGTATTGGCTATACAGTATGTTTTCCAGAAGAATACCACCATTCTGCTTTATAGGTAAGAATACAGGCTTAGGTTATTACCAAATGCAATATGGAAGATTTCAGCCTATCAAAACTACTTTTAGCTGTATTATGAAATTTTAAAACCTTCCTGAAGTTTACCAGACTACAAGGTGGGATTACTGTTTCAAAAAATGAATGCATAGCTGAAGGGGAAAGTGTTTTATAGCAACTGATAATACCTTAGGCACTGATAGGACATTTTTGCACAGGTTGAAAATGCATTCTTCATTTTTCACTGACAGCTGGTTAAAGGAGGAATGCAGTGAACAGTCTATAAAAGCTTTTAAAAAAACCAAGCCTGGATAGGTCTGCACTTCTGTTTTTCTCCTACCCATGCTAGCAAGTGATGTGAGGTCGTTAACAGTATCGTTTGGACTCCTTGCCACCTTGGCCTGTACCCACACCAGGAAACAAGAAGTCTACAGCACTTCCTGATCCAGGAAAGAATGGGGATTTGCATCTCTTTTTAATACAACAGGGTACAAGTATCAGAAGCAACTTTTTATACAATTCTTTTTTATCAGATTGCATGAATTCTACACACTGCCTCTTCAGGAGTCTGGATTTCATTCCTCCTCTTCCACTGAAAGATACTTTCTGTAGGTCAGCAGAGCTACTTTTGGAGTTTGTTCTTAGCTCTTTTGGCTCCTCCATATCTGGTAGTGCTGATCATTGATTCCTGTTTGATATGTTTTCTTTCCTTGATTTTGCAATACTGTCCTTGCCTTCTTCACCTCCCTTTGGGCCTGCTTCTTCTACATATCCTTTGGGAGACTGTGTTCTTTCTTTTTGTAACATTCCCTGGGGCAGGGCTTTCCTCTGCTTCTATTTTCTTCTTTTATCCCCCTCACAACCTGCTCCTTCACACTTATCTCCTCCAATGACCTCAGCTGCAATCTCTCCATCAACAAAGCACAAACCAGCCTGATCAGCCATTCTCCATAACTCAGCTTCCCTAACATCTCCCTGAAGTCTCAGCATCAGCTTAAAGGAATAATGGCTGAAACTGGTAACCTGAATCTTTTCAGCTCAAAATTCTCTCTCAGTGTTGAAGCCTCCACTTTTCCTCTGTAACTTCACCTCTAACAGCTCCTCCCTCTCTTTAAACCTTTCCCAAAAGAGCTATACCTTTTCACGTTTTTTTCCCCCTGTTGCACTTTTGAGAGCATCTTGTTCTTTTGCATTCACACAAGCACAGGCTAGATGCAGGTCCTTCATAAGGCATCATGTCTCTCCTTATTTGTGACAACCTAGCAAAAACTGTGTTACTAATGAGGGTCTTCTGGCAAGTGCATCTTCATCTTCAGGAAAGTCTGTCCTTTCTCCCCCACTTTTCCCAGTGCTCCTTCCTTTCTTTGAATTCCTTCATTGGCTTCCTCTAGTCTGATATTGAGTCAAGGTTTATTACACTGAGGTCTTTCAATAATTCTTGTAATACTTTTCCTGATTTTTTCCATATACTCTTATGCATTTCATCACGCTCTGAACTAGTCTGTGTCTTTTCTTTAACAGAAAAAAAAAACAACCAACAAGAAGCTTACTGTAGAAATTTTCAATCTTTTCTCTTGTAGAGAAAATTAGTCTTGTAAAAAAAAGATATCTGGTGATCTAATTTCCATTAGCAGACAAGATAGCTTTGATATTCTGGTCATTTCTCCTGAAATAGTACAACAGAATGAAACATGCTTCTTGCTACTTTTACCAATGCATTTATGATTTATTATCAAAATAATGTATTCTTTCTATATAGGCAGCAAAAGGACATTAAAAAGTATGTAGTAAAAAAAAAGATTAAAAAATATGCAACATGGATCCCAGAGGCATATGTGGTCATCGAGCATGATGGCCCAGGTGTGCTCTCCCAGAAGCGCATAAATTGCTGTTTGCAACAAGTTGGAACATTGTAATTGCAGAAAGATTCCTGAAAACCCAGCTTACTGGCCTAGCTGGACATTTGCTCTGCTAGAGTTGCTATGTTCCCCACAATTCTGACATCCCTGTACCTTAGTGGGATAACCACTAAAGCTTTCTGATACTGTCTGTGCCCTTCATGGTTTTCCTCCCTTACACAAACCCATCACTTTCTTTACAAAAGGGACTCACTTTGTGACCTCTCATGGACTAGGATCCCACCTTATTTGTCTTGAAAACTTCCCAGCACTTTTTAAGGAAACACCTAACATTCTGATTATTAATAATAATAAAAATTATATTATGATGAGAGCAGCAGAACTGCTGCCAGCAGAATTATTTGCAATCCTAATATCACACATACAATGTGCTGTCCTGAGCCTCTGCCCCTCCAGGTAATATCAGCTGGGGGGCTGTTTTGATTTTCCTTTTCCAGTTCTGCTGTAGGCAGTTTTCTTTGCAGCTTCCATTCATTAATCTCAAAGTACTTCTACATAGAGGAATTAATTAAGAGTCTTACACACAAGAATTAATTAAGACAGTAGTAGGCATGTTTTATCATCTCCATGTTGCACAGGGGGAACTGAGGTGAAGAAAGAGTTACCCAATTCTTTCACAGACCTGGGAATATACTTGGGCAAGTATCATATTTTCTCAATTCAGTGTATAAGAACATCCTTTCTTTCTTTACAAAGTGAGGAAAACAATCCAGTTTACCAAGTAAAATACCACTGACACACAGTCCTGTTCTTCAAAATGGAAACACTTCCCTCAGGCAAATACCTTGGCCAGTCGAATTTCCAAACACATCCTTCTTTCTTATTTCAGACAAAAAGAAGCACACGGCATGAAAAGCAAACTACTGTAACTCCTGTGGGATCTGATAACATTTATACTCTGCTAAAGAATTGCTCCAATACCTGAAATCTGTAATCTTATCATCCTGTTTTAACAGACTCTCCCTTTTTCTCAGCATTCACATGTATACTTCTGTTTGATCAAGAAAGAAATAGAAACCTAATGACTTAGGATTTTTATCTACAGTCCATAAAACCTTTGCAGAGCTGATGCTATGCTATCCTGCTTCTGAAATGCACCAGTGCCACCTTCAGACCACATGAAATAGGGCTTTTTCACAACCCTCCATATGAAAGCTGCAGTGATTTTTCTTTTCCTCCAGACAAGTCCTGCTGAAGCACATGTATAAACCTGAGCAGAATCTGCACATTCACATACCGAAGCACAAATATTCACTGGGAACAGTGGTCCTTTATTTTCATAAATAAACATTAATAAAGAGCAATGAAATAGTGCTTTTTAATACCTGGCATAAGAATCCCAGTGTATTCCCCTGCCACCGCCTGAGCAGCGCCCATTGGGCAGAACAGCACATCAGCTAAGACCTGCTCCTGCCCTCCACCTTAACATTATTTGCCAACTGCTCCTGGTTACATTAGGTCCCTCATCATTTCAAAACTAAGCCGTTTGCATTTTTAGTTAGAGCCAGTTCTGAAAAAAAGTTAAAATACTTCTCAAAAGCAAAGAATAGGCCTCTGGTATTTTGAATAAAAAATTATCTGTGATATTAATTCAAATTACACATTTTGGACTGAAGAATATGAAATTAACACTGTCTTGAAAATCAAGGTAGAAATTAATTACTTGAGTTAATTTCTTTGACCTTATCCTACAGTATAGTTGAGAGAAGAAAGCAGGCAAAAAACATTACTCACCCACTGTCATACCATCCATGTAACGCTTGATGATATCAAAGGAGTCTCTTAAATTTCCTTCTGTTATGTCAAATATGATATCTGCCTGGTTGGCCGGATATGTAGGTGTGATGGCACGAAGAAAAATAATCTCTGCAAGTAAAGAGTATCACAGAATGCACTGACAAGTATCTGAAAACATTACTGAAGAATCCAACAGAGTTTGGTCCAAAACGTCTTGTCCTCAAAGTTGGTGGAGGACATTCCCGTCCTTTACCACTCCCAGTTTGTCCTTTAAAATGGAAAGGCAGAAGATCTAAGGGAAGCGAGGATTTGGATAGATTTATTTTCTCCTCCTATTTCCACCATCCAAGCGCCCTGAAGCCAAAACACTCTTACTTTTAAAATCCAAAAAGATGCTCTTAAAAAGCCAATCAGATTTCCAGCATGTACGCAAAGAGGACAACATCAAGGATCCACAGGCTGGGCTAAGAAAGGGACCAAACAGATAAACCTCTCCACTCTGATTCCCCTAGGCAGTTACACAAAGTATTGCCATTACAAATTAAAGAGTCCTTTGGAGTACTGGAGGCGGTGTTTAGGTTTAAAAATAAAAGTGAGATTATTTTCAAGTCCCTTGTGAGGGATGGAGGTATTATTACTCTCATTATTATCCTCACTCTACAGATGATGAAACTAGGCTTGGAGCTGTAAGAATTCACCTGAGGCCATGCACTGAATTACAGTTTACGTCTTCTGGGCTTCAGTAGTAATCTCAGATCACTAGGTCTCATCTCTTTTTATTAAAACACGAGGATGGACTGATGAGGTTTGGGAAGCATCCTGGGCCAAATCCTTAGCTCTGCTGCCAGTACACCTGGTGAAGCTGAAGGGGTGTGTATGGGAGCAGAAGTGGCCATGGGGCATTTCTCCATTCCTGGTGAAGCAGGGCCAGCCAAGGCCTGAAACAGGCCTGACAGAACCTACAGGAGCTCTACATCAGTGGTTAAATTGTTCCTGTTCGGGCAAGGACTGGGATGTCTCTTTCCCCACTCCAGCCTGGTGCAGAGGGGAAGAATCAGCTTTGGCTTTCATTTAGGACAACTTTCTGAAACAGCAAGTCTGAGACTGTGGGTACATCAGAAATGAGGATTTAGGCCCTTTAGAAACCCCTACAAAATAACCTTTCTTACCTCCATGCCCTTCTCTCTGTGTCTGTGCCACTCAGTAAGGTGCTGAGAGCAGCAGGGCTGCAGGCAGTCATCCCACTGATGGATGCATTGCCAGAAAATTCATACAAATGGCAAGGAGCAAAAACTGGCTCTCGATCTGTAAGTTTTTCGTTTTTATGTGAACTGAGAAAGTGAGTGTGATCCTTATGAAACTCCAGGACTTACAAATTCTCAGGTACTGCAGAGGACAGCCACTCACTTGGGTGCTTTTTGAAATTCTTGTCTTAAAAACTTTCTGCCCTGTCTTTGGAATTTCTCTTCCTTTAATCTATAACAAACAACACTTTGTTCATAGGTCAAAAATCAGCCAGTCACAGATCATATACTCAATATAATTTATTTTGTGATTAATGTCTCCATGTAAGGTTTTTATTCTTGGAACAAGTCACCTGTCAGTTGCAAACAACTGGTCATAGACAGATGAGAGAAATATATTGAGTACCTTGTTTATACAGCAAAACCTACAAACAAGGGAAGAAAAAATGTCATGGGGCATATGACTATTGTGTGAGTAAATGTGGTACGTGGGAATTCAGAGTCAGTATTTCCTTAGACTGGGAAGCGGTATGAGTTAGAGATCAGAATTATTTTCTTTCCTCCGTAAAATTAAAACTCCTGGATATCCAAGGTTTTAATTAAATGAATAGTACCCTACAATTTGGAGCTGTGCAAACATTTACTGCACCGGTAGCGAGTCTGGCTTTAGGCAAGGATTTCCGGTGGAGGTTTTATATGTTGTAGTCTATTAAATGGAACAAGGAACAAACCACTTACCTTCGGGTCTTGTAAATTCTCTGAACGTGGGCAGTGAAATGACAGTGTGGGAAATTGTGTGGACTGGATCCAGCAGACAGCTGACATCATTTGGTCGACAAGACTTAATGCAACGGATGGTATCTGTCTTTTCTAGTCTGACACTAAGAGAAACCAAAAAGAGATTCATATATAGACTGAATATTAAATACTTTGTGTTTTGCAATCTAGGGAGCTAGAAACTGTAGTTGATATAAGCGTTGATTCTTCATCTCACAAACTTAGACAAATGCATATCATCAGAACTTTATGACCCCTGAAGAACTTGGTTTGGCTCAGACTTGCAGTCAAAACCCCCTCAAACCCAGTTTTTCAAGCCAGGCATGTGAAAACAAGGAGAACTGTAGTGCCCAAGATGCCATGCAATGTCCCTTTCCAAGGACAAACAGGACCAAACAATGAGACCCATACCCTCAGCTGGCCTGGTCTCAGCAATTTCAGTGGAGCCACATTTACTTGCACAAGCCTTTTTTACTCAGTCATATAAAGCAGACAGAATCGTTTCCATTTTAGAAAAATCTGGCATAAATATGTAAAGGGCCAACTTTCATGATTTTCAGTGTAGCAAGGGCCAGAAGAGCCTTTTTAAAGTCTGTTTTTTCATACCCTCCCTTTCCATCTGAGAGAACTGAGAAAACAGAGAGGAATGGAAACAACGGGAGGAAAAAAGTTAACCACATTATTTAAAACCTCAAAGGTTGAATTCTGAGTTTGGGGAAATGGTAAGGGTCCTTTCATATTCCATCTCAACCAGCTGCTCATTCAGCCTTGAAAGTCTATTAAAAAGTTAAATGACTTCTCACCCTT
Source organism: Corvus kubaryi (assembly GCF_017639235.1). Taxonomy (NCBI): domain Eukaryota; kingdom Metazoa; phylum Chordata; class Aves; order Passeriformes; family Corvidae; genus Corvus; species Corvus kubaryi. Next base: position 1,067,799 of record NW_024582061.1, on the reverse strand, counting down.
GTCCACTAGAGTGAATTTAAAGTCACTTACAGTTCAAGAACTTCACACAATGCGCGCTCTGTGTTCATGAGAGATGAAAGAACTGTGCTAGGACTTAAAATGTGACTAAGCCACACAAATGATGTCAACTTTGACCTGCCCATTTCTACATATTTCTAAGTGGAAAAAGAAAATACTGCAGTGTCAGAGGGGGGGAATTAAAAGATTAAAAGTGAGAAAAAATTACTGAGTTAAAGGGAAACAAAAAAAGGAAAGATTTAGTTTGTTATGTACCTCTAAAAACAAACAGTTCTTGCTCTTTTCAAACGTGTGATTCCAGTCCAAACCATCTTTTTTCAGGTGTTTATGGCTTTATTAATAATCAATATATCAGTAACATCTTATTACATGCTCTCTACCTCTGCTCATCAAAGAAAATTAAGCCAAACATGTTGATACTGTATGAAGCTAAAATAAGGGGAAAACACGAATCAACATCAAGGAACACATGCTTCAACAGATGCGAACTGGCACAGTCCACCAGGAGGCAACAGAGCTGAGTTAATAAACACCAGCTGAGCCTGGTATTCACACCCTGTACTCGATGCTTTGACACTGGCCAGGAGATACAGGCCAGAAGAGACCTTTTACTTCCCGCCATTATCTGTGTACAAAATCTTGTCATTTCCTAGACACCTCACTTATGAACAGTAGCTTGCATGACTTATTTTGGGACACTATTACTGATGAAGTACTGTTAGAATACATAGAACATCCTACATTTCTGTAGCTGTATTTAGATAATAGAATTTGTATGCAAAAACATTGTGGTGGGAATGTCTCAGGCATTCAGTAATGGTTTGCTTTTGCTTCTTCCTGGGAATAAAAGGGAGCTTTACTCTCAACTTCAGCTGGAACAAAAGGCAAATACAAATATTTCTGAAATTCTTAGCCAATAAAGCCATAATTTTGTGTAAGATGAAGTCCTAAGCAAGATTTGTATTCATGATTCTCACCTGTGAAATAAAGCCTTCTGACATGACTTTGGTACAGATCAGAGGATCTCAATGGTCACAAGTGAATTGTGTTAGTTCTCATCAAAACTGAGTTCTAGATCCATCCAGCTCATAACCACATGTGTGAAAGATGTCTGTGTCCATTCTACTTTGCACCTTTTGTCTCTCCTCTTACAAATCCCACTAACCTTTTTTTTTTTTGCATGCTCTGTCCACACTGCTAAACTGGAATTTGTTTTTTCATTATACTCACTCTCTGATCTCCTTTCTTTTACTACCCCTGCTAATTGCCTCATGCCAGCATATCCAAAGTGCAGTCGATAACACTTTGTTCTCTCACTGCTTCATCTCCAAACTGGAATAACTTCTTTCACAACTAACATCTATTTAAAATCCTGATATTTGCTATAAATTATATGTTCTGTTCTCATAATACTTTATAATTTTGTCCTTACACATCACCTTTGGATTTCATCTTCTGATTAGCTGATATTTTTCTTTTTGCTCATGTTCTCCTACAATGGGGACTGTGACTGACAAAAGTTTCTTCCACGGTGCTGAGAATTTTTTTACTTGAACCTTTCCTTCAAGTTTTCTGCCTCTAGCACGAATTACAGGTTTGGAGCTGATCTTTCCGCTAGGCATTTTCATTGAAAGAGAAGAAAGTAAAGAAACAGCTGAGTTGCTTTGATTATTTCCTAAGTGTAATTTTTTCTTTCTTCTAGGGTCCTGGTACAATTCCTTTTCATATTCTCTGTTAGATTCAGTGAGTAAGTTCTTTGGACTGGGAGCTGTGATTTCATTTTCATTTGGAAAATATAAATAGCACTATGTAATTACATATGTGCTCCTGAAAGTCCCAGTGACACTGCAGCATTCAAGCATTTAACACAGGGGAATGTGAGCTCTGTGCTCTTGAATTCCTTGCTAAATACAATTAATGTGGTAGCATTTTACAACACAGAGGGCCAAGTTCTCAAACCCTCTTCTTTTTCTGCCAAAAAAAAAATATATTAATGTTTGCAAAAATGAAGTTTATTTTTGAATATTTATCCTACTTCATTATGGCCTCATAATGAACTGTTAGCCAGAGGGCATTTACATATAAGCATCTTCTGCAGCAGTAATAAACCCCATCAGCTCAAGTAGCATGGGCTTGTGTTCTCAGTATTTAAACCTGGGACTCTATCCCCACTGGCAACTTCTGGCAGCTTTTATAAGGATGTGTCAACAGGCTTATTAAACACTAGCATTTCTTATGAGACTTGAACTCCTGTCAGCCAGCTGGGATAAACTTTGCCTTGGGGAACGTCTAATTCTCTGGCAGAGTGCTGCGATCATGCCCTGATCCAGGCGTTGGCTGATGATGAGTTGAGAGCCTGCAGCTTCCAGCTAATGGAGTAATTCCTTGTGCTCAGGTGATTAATGCTTGTGATCTTGGTTTAGAAGGTTCCCAGTTTCTACCCTTGTACCCTGACTGTGCTGTCAGCACTTACATTGTGAGGTATTTTTTCTATAGGATGCATTCACATGGAATATTCCCTGTTCTCCTACAGAATGACTGTTCTGCCTGTGTAATGAGCAGCAGATAACTGAGCCCAGGGTGGTGTTGAACATTAATTTTTGGATCATACCTCTGGGACTGAGCTTCTGATATTTATCAACACAAGGATTGTTGTAATTAAATCCTCTTCCAGCTCAGAAAAAAAAAAAAAAGAATTCCAAAGAAATTCCAGTTTTATTGTCTACATTATTCTTGACTGCCTAGAAATAAACAAAGAAAGGCAAATAAAGGAAGAAAGATTTGGATATTGGAATTCTGACCGACTTTTCAGGGCACCTATGGTTTGGATTGATGGTTGTGGGTAAAGTCTTTAATGTTCAAAATTTATCAGCTTTAATATGAAAGCTGGAGAGACAAAAGTGTTATGAGACAAATCAAGTATCTTTTTCAAATGTTCCTATAGATGGTAACATTTCAAGATATAGCCTGTGAAACAGAAAGGAGCTCTCTGCTATTAGCTGAATGCTGTTATGAAGTTGATTGCTGTTCTGCTGTCATTAGTTTTTCCATTCAGCAAAAATTCCACAGAAAAAAAGATTAAATATCTCTCAAATAAATGTTCTTTAGAGGAGATTCGCTTTTGTACAATCCTTAGAACTGGGATCTGTCCCTGGTGAAAATCAGCATTAACTCACGGGATACAACAGAGCAACGATAAATAGGACAGCTTGAGAATCTGGCTGCACATTTTTATACTGACATGCGCTGGGGCACCTCAGGGGTCCTAAGGGTCCAAGTTATGCCCTTTTAACAGATTTTCAGAAAATTTGCCCCATAAGCGATGAAATTTTCTAGAGATGTCTCAGTTGAGACAGCTCAAAATAGGTAACTATTTCCTTTGGAAAATTTAGACCTAAACATGTGTAACTGTGTACGATCAGATGACTCCCCTACTGTGTGAAGTGAATTTACAGCTTTCAGTCCTCAGTATGTTCAGCTAATGAACTCTTAGACACCAACTTCTGCTTTGTATAATGATGCAGAGTACACAGAATAATCTCCATGAATTAAGATGTTCAGTTACAGGAGAAAGTGGAAAACTGTAATGATGATGGCAAATAAAATGCAAGTGCAGCATGCAACAGATGAACTAAAACTTTATTAAAATTGGGGGGAAAGCTACTCTTGGAAGGAAAAGAGTAGCCAATGATGACTGTAAATTAGGGATCAAAGCTGTGCAGAGACAAAGATAAAAAGTTTGGCAATAGATGTGTTGACAGTTCCATGGCGGGAAAGTTGCATTTGAATTGTCAGAAGAAGATCTCTGGGCTCTGTGATTTGACGCTGCATGACCACAAGGCCACTGTGGTTGTTCACTTTTTTTGTGGTGAAAAACCCCTCCTGGTTCCCGCTGATGATGGACAGCTGAATTTTATCCCCAGGGACAGCATTAGAAGGACCCATGCGGAAAATGTCGGTGGGTACTTGAATGTTGGTAGGAAAAGAGAGGTGATAGTAGGTTATTCTCAGAGGCAGGCTCTGGCACTCCTTATTTTCATTACAAGGCAAGCGCTCACAGCGACTGCAAGAAAAGTGAGAACACAAGACAAGAGGAAGGTTAGTGCACATTTAGCAAGTGGGAGGGGAGAGCAAGGGCAGTGGGGGTGGGAAAAGATAGGCTGACTTGCATCCTGTATCCATTCTTCAGCCTGGCACCTCACTCATACTGCAAATGGACATGTATTCAATAAGGATGAACTTGCCTGCAGCTGGAGCTTTGGGAGAAGCGTTGCCATTGTCAGAAGTGTTGCCCTTGCTCTGCACGCACAGATGGATCAAGTCTGGCACCTCAGCAGGGGTGAGAGTTTATTTGCATTTACGTCAGCCAAGCTCTCCTAGGGAAAACACTGGCACTTTTTTCCCCTCCAAGTTTTATTCTTTTGCCGGTTGGACATATGTTCAGTAAAGGAAGAGATTCTAAGTGGTTAGGGAGTTGTCTGTGTCCTACTTGGGATGTCTGGCTGTATTTTTAGACTGAGTAAAGTATTCTGAAAACCATGAATTTCCAAGGAGTTGGTCTCTGAAGACAGACCTTTTCCTGCTGATACACCACAGTATTCCTCTGTACTATCAGGAGAACCAACCTGAGTCAGTCTAACACCCATCTAGGCAAGCCCTGAAAACAAGATCCAATGGTCTGATGTCTCCAGCACGTGTCCTACACATTCAGTCCCCTCTTACATAGTCCTAAGTCATGGGAATGATTCTGGTGAGAGAGGAATTTGCCTTCTGCTCTTTCATTCCCTTAGCACTGTGTCCCAGTGAAAATCCAGAGCACTAGCAAGAGATCACCCATACAGGCTGGCAGGGAAAAACAAACCTCTACATTAGCAGTCATGTGTTTTGTTCCTAAGAGAAGTGATCTCTGTCCAGAAAAATACGGTAGACAGCTATGGACATCCAAGTCACTGCTGTTAAAGAGTGTTACAGTTTACCAGCATATTAATGAAGATCTGACAAGTCATGGTACCTGGTAGGTTTGAGAAGTGTGTAAAGGATTGCAAACTGGGTAAGTTCGTATGCATTTCAGATTAAAGATATGCCCAAGTCACCACAGAGGTATCAAAACATCCTTTCAGGCAGGTATGTGGAAGTAAAGGTAGACAATGACGATCTCAGCTGGATGATAACTGTAAAATTTCGTTATGATCAGGTTGAGCATTTAGCTCCAAACTTGCCTCGTGCAAAACTAAAAATCAATTAAATTGTGTGCAAAAGTCTCTCCACTCCAAGCAGTATTTGGTCCATAGGTTGAAGTTTGGAAACTAAACAATTTGCTTCCTTACCAAGAAATGCTCCAGCACAAAAGCATGATTTGCTTCTTACCACCTCAAGTAAATCTTAATGTCCATTTCATTATTTTATTTTGACATGAGTTTGAGCTCCTATCAGGAGTATCTGCTACCAAAAGAACTGTGGTTCATAAGCGAACCCCACTTTGTTGCCAATGCATGGTGATCTGAATTCCAGGAACTTCTCATTATACGCAAAATCAGCTCTTTCAAAAAGACTAATTAAAAGTACCCCCAATTCTTCAATTAATGTGTTTTCTTTTAATACTACCTGCAAACAAAAAGTAGTTCTTTGAAGCAATTCTTTGAAGATTTAAAGGCGTTCTTAATTTTATTCATGTGTTTAAAGATCACATGCAAGTCCTCACAGGATGGACGACTAATTAGGTGTGGATACTCTTGAAGTATTTCCAGGTATGGAGAGTTCTGCATTCTCTTCTGAAATGTCACTAATAACTCCACTAAGGAGAATGACTTGGTGTTGTTGAAATGAGGCTACTTGGTTTTGCTGAAATCGTGGAGCAAGTTGAGACAGTTCATTCCATAGTTGGAAAGGTTTTCTTCAAATAGAACTTCTTAGAAGCATGTACATGCTTATGAGCACTTACACTCTCAGAAAGATGCTCTCCCTTATTGTTTTATAAAAGTAAAATACATTTTTAAATTATGGCCAGAATTTTTTAAGAGAACAAAAAAACAAAGCTTCCAGCTTTTGAAGACTTGAAAAAGGATGTTCTGCTGATTCAGAAAGTTATTTGTGAAGATAGATGCGCCTGTGGCTAGGAACTAAAATAATTCAAAATTCGTCATCTTTTATCACATGCTTTGCTGGTATACACTGCACGCTGTACTGTAGGTTCAGTTAATGTGCAATAATTGTTCCATCAAATAACCACAAAGGAGAGATAGCAAATATTACTGCTTTCAAGAACCAGAGTTCATTCCGGGGTCACGTGCCGCAAAGGCAAGAAGCAAAGAGCATTTCAACCGCAGTGTATTCTCTAGGCATTCAGTGGGCAGCAGGAAATCACATGGCGGGGGAATGCAGCAAGCTGCTGCTAACAAGGGAATAGCCCAAGCCCTGGGTGCTGCCCAGCTCCATGGCTCCTTGGGACAGGTGAGCTGCCTGTAGAGCTCCTGTGTCCTCCCACCACTCTGTGAGCCATAGGACAGAGCCAAGGGGCCCAGCAGGAGAGGGGAGTGCTGAGGAGGCAGAAAGTCCTACCAGAGAAAACCAGCCTGGAGCCCAGGGGCAGTTGCATATGTCTTTGCAAACCTCCAAAATCAGGTGCATGGGCTACAAAAGTAAGTGTATACTGCTGCTAATTGCTTATTCCTGAATTTAAATACAGTTATTTTAGCTCACTTACTACTCTGTTCTTTTATGTTTATTTATGTGGCTGAGATATTGGTTTCAAAGAATTACTCCCAGTTTGAATTTCATGTGCCAAACACTGATAAAAGAAAACTAAAAAACTAAAAGGATTCCATTTGTAGATAATAAACATAACATTTTGTAATAGAAAAACAGGGAAAAAATATTTTGGGCCTTCCCTCACTTTAATTTCTGAGTCAGGTTTTCACTACATTGTGCTTAAAGGAGTTGAGTGATATACAACAACTCCTCATGTACTGAGGGAAAACGAACTTTTATTAGCAAAATTTATGGCTTTGTGATTTACTTCCTATAGGGAAACCAGCTCAACATGCTGAACAACCAACCAAGTTTTATTAGTGAACTATACACTCACTATACATTCTATGCTGTAGATTTCCAGAGCTGTAACAATCTTCCAGGCCTCCTAGAATATATTCCACTGCAAAGGCTCGCTCACGCTATCATTGGCGTGCACTTCTTTTCAGCAGGTTGCACCACACCATGAGGTCCAAGTGAGCCGTTGCCACACCATGGATCTCAACACTGATGCTGCTAATGATCAGCTGTGCAGGGAAGGTGGTTTTGTCTTTAACAGACCAGAACTTAAAGGGAATGAAACCAACTGACGGTTGGTCTTCATGGACAATTCTTAACCAGAGAAGAATCTGGAGCCCTGCTTCAGGCAAGAAAACAGGATACAGCAGAGTAGTAGAGAGGATGGAACAGCACACTGTATGCTCCTCCTGTCTGGAGATGGGAAGTCTCTAGGACATTTCAAGATGTAGAGGAGACAGAACTACCTTCTCTTTGCCCTCAGCACTGAGCCTTTATGTCCTATCCTTGTCTCCTTCATCTGTCTTTTCTAATCTAGTTTCTTCTTCTTATTCCCTTTCCTAGCCTATGACCCTTGCTGCTCACACAAATATTCGGCATCAGGACTGTCTACTCAGCCAGTGCCAATCCTCCTCTTCTTGCTTCATTCTCTCCTGGCTGACACTTAGTTCTCTCAGTTTCTACCTCACAGCCCAAGACCTGAAGCACAGATCCTTTCCCTCAGGATCTTTGTGCAGCCATCCCAAATTATTCCTTCCTCTGATGGTCCTCATCCAAATCTGGAATAGAATCATAGGATCATTAAGGATGGAAAATACCTCCAAGACCATTGAGTCCAACCTGTGACCAAGCCCCACCTTGTCACCCAGACCAGAGCACTGAGTGCCATTGTCCAGGCGTTCCTTGGACACCTCCAGGAATGGAGACTCCACCACCTCCCTGGGCAGCCCCTTCCAATGCCTGACCACCATTTCAGTGCAGAAATTTTCCTGATGTCCTCTTGTCTTGTCACTAGTTCCCTGGAATCAATCACCCTTGACCATAAGGTCCTGACCCCTGTGATTGTTTTCCCCTTTCTAGTTTTACCCCATTTTACCTGCTACCCCTGAAGCATCTCCAAGACTCATTCTCCTCACCTTGACATGCCTTCAGATCCTTCCCTCCCTACATTCAGCCTCCTTATCTCAAAGTATGCATTTTCTTCTTACCAAGTTGACTCCTCTCTCACCCATGCTAGAAACAGCTCACTTATCCACGGAGTTGGGGTTGTCCAGGCAGGCAGTACCTGGCCCAGGACAGACAGACTGGGCTCCTCTCCTGTGGCTTTATGTGGGAGCAGGCTCAGACAGTCTGTGGAGTTGGACCTGCATGTCTCAGACTGCTGTGAAGAGCAATAAGAAGCTCAGGACCACTAAATCAGAAGGAAACTCTTTGTTGCTGGAAGAAAAAGACCTCTCTACTAATAAGAAGAATTAAATTGCAGTGAGGCAGATAGCCAAACACAAAGACAGATTGCTATGAAATCTTTATCATTCAAGGACTTGAAGCAAAAGTTAAAGAACTCTCAGAAATACTCCAGGTACATCTGAGCCTAGTTTGGCATACAGGAGGGGATTAAGTTTACCCATCAAGGTCTTCATTTCCTAACGCTTATGGAAAAAAAAGGCTGAATGCAATTTTACAAAGTTTGTAATTTCAAAAGTTTCAGAGGATTTTGGTAAGGATGACAAAAAAGTGCAAAAGCAATTTCCTAACAAATTTCAGATCTCTGCTCCATAACATGACAGCAAACTATTAAAATAAATTTAAAAAAAAAAATCACAAAAATGTCTTTAAGACACACAAACCAGTGTGCTCTTCTCTACACTTGTTCTTTGGCTGAAATTTGCCAAAACTTGAGCCTGAGTCAGATACCTGGCATGTAAAATTTCAGCCATTGATGACAATTTGGCAAATTTTAAGGAGTTAAAAACACGTCCTAATAATGATAAGCACCAGGCAACCTTAATAATATGGAGACATGTCTAGAAAACAGAAATACTTCCCCATTTGGCTCAATGCAGGACACATGTCTGACATGTTGCTACAAATGCTTCTTTATCTTTTCTTCTATTTTTCTTGGGTTAAATATTACAAATGTTAAGACTTCAATGCCGTATAAAGAGAAGTTAATTGTTATGCAATTTGAAAACAAAAACTGTTTGGCAAGGCAGTGTAGCAAGTTAAGTTCTATTATGAGAAGCAGTAGATCTTATCTACCCTGGGAAAAATACCAAGCCTATAGACTGATCAATGAAAAACAAAAAGCAGAATTTAAGTAAAAGATAAGGCCTTCAATAAAATTGTTACCATTAAGATCAGGCCAGGCATTTTGCTGTCTTTGGGGAAGATAACACAGACTGTTTCCTCTTGGAGCTTAGAATATCTAAACAGCATCCTGAGGTTTCAGCCCATAGCCTGGGACGATACTGCAATTAATTTACCTGATGGCAATCACCACTGCAACAGCCACCACGCAAAAACCTCTGCTTTAAAGGTATTGGGTAAAGAAGCTTCTGGATCACTGTGTGCTGTTGCCTGTACATAAGGATTTTAAGGAAAAATAAGAATAAAGAAACTTGGATTTACAGGACTAAGGCTTATTAAATCATAGCTATTCCAAAGAAAACAATGGGGAACAGGGTAAAAAAATTCCTGAGGTGGCAACTTGAGGGGAATGGAAAAATACATTGTCTTTCTTACTATGTGCCAAGTTGGTAAAACTGGAATGTGTTTTGAATAAAAAGGAGAGAAAAAATGGTATCTGTACTAGATGTGATGTTATAAGAAGCCAACTACTTTGATTTTAGAGCCTGTGTGAAAAAGCAATTTAAGGTCCTTATCACACAGAATGTAACAAAGATATGCTGGCTATCAGCCCTGCTGGGGTATATATGCAAAACTAAATCAGTCAAGAAGATGCAAAGTAGTTTGGATATAAAAAGGGTGCTAAAGAGCTGTCTTATGAAATTGCTCCCCAGTGAGTGCCAGGTAATCCCACCCATAAATCCTGATTCCAGCACTTTGGTACAATATTCATATCCTGGCTAAGTATGAGAGAGCCTCTGGAACCCACTGGACTTTGTCAATGGTAATAATGAACTCACATTCTCTTTGCTTTATGCAAACATGTTTTCAACAATACATTTAGTAACTATCTGTAGCTGTTGAGAGGAGAAAACCTAATATATCCAATGAGATAATAACTCAAGGAATTTAAATAATTAGCATTTCACTGAGCAGCTGCAGGATTTGTGTCTGACTCATAGCCTAATTATAGCCCAAGCACATCAGAAGGATCTTGCCCTATGAGTAGGTCTGACTTAGGCTGAGACAGCCATTACAGAGCCCAACAACCCAGACACAGAAAAACAATTCAAACATTCTACTGCTTTCCCAAAAGATCCCATATAGCTCAAATAGCCATTAAAGTCAAATACAGATAAGAAAGAAGAACAAATGGAATGTGTGTACGATGTGTATTTTATAAATTGAACTCTGCAACGCAGGAATGTCCATAAAAGTAGAAATCTGCTGATTCTGCCTAGTGGCCCATTGCACATTACACATTTTTTAAAATTAGAAAACAAATGAACCCGCAGTATTACAAATAAAGAGAACATCTCCATCATGAGGCACTGCTTGGTCATTGATGTGACAAATATAATTTAAAATTTAATTCCTATTGCCCTTCCCAGAACACAAGCATATTTTATAAATAGCTGGGTTTACACCATGAACTTCCTCTCCAGCATTCTAATCAAATACATCTGCTGTGCCACTTATACGGCATTTCAAAGACTAAGGCTTAAATGCAAAATAACTAATCCCCACAAAATCCCTGAGATGGAGATCAGCATTAGCTTCATTCTACAGAGGAGGCACAGAGTACTCAGTTCTGTCTAACAGATGGTGGCCATACCAACGCTGACTGGGAAAAGCAAGAGTGGGCTGATATCAAATGTGGTTTGTCAGCTTTCCTCCCTGGCTGGTGGAACACATTTACCTGAGTACAGGGCACATGAGGGGACCATGAAGCAGCCTTTGGAAGAATTGCTGGAGTACAGGGTGGCCAGAAAGCCACAGGCAGGAGGCAAAGCATCACCTTCATTAGCCATAAACTCAGCTACCCAACTGAGAGTTTGCAACTTCTCCACTCTGCTGACACCATTTGATGGGTATAAAAGAGCTGCCAGTTGCCCCTCCTCCCAGAGCTGTCTCCTATTTTCTACACCAGAATGCACACTGTCTCTGAGCTAGGTTAGTGACACAATTATGAGCTGCAGCTAACATATCACCCCTGCTAGGGCTCCCAGGTTTTCTAATACAGGTGAAAATTGGGTACAAATTGAAAGAGGGGAGATTTACATAAGATAATTTGTAGAAATTTTTTACTCTGAGGGTGGTGAGGACACTGGAACAGGTTGTCCAGGGAGGTGGATGCCCCAGCCTGGCAGTGCTCAAGGCCAGGTTGGATATCGCCTTGAGCAAGCTGGTCTAGTGGGACATGTTCCTGCACATGGCAGAGAGGGTTGGGACTAGATGATTTTTAAGGTCCATTATAACCCCTTAATATTCTATGATTCAATTATATGGTACTAAATATAAGACATTCTTGCAATGCTTTGCAACAGCACAGATGAGAATTCAGAGAGGGAGCTAAAAATAACCCTTTGGCTGAAGTGTGAAAGTAAGGAAAGACTATGTGTGATTCTGAAATAAAAGCCAGGGATTTCAAAGCTGAATGTAGCCCTCCTATCAGGCTGCCTGCAAGGAAGCCAGACAGAGAGTATCTGCTCATGGCTCTGGGGAACATTATGGTGCAAACCACTCACACATGGCACTTTTTAAGGGAGCATTTTTTTCTTCGAAAGAGGAGCAGGAGAAAGACACCAGATCTGTGTGTGAAAAACATAGGGTAGGCCTGCCAACAGAATACACTTGCTAGAAACTGCTCTGTGTTCAGTCAGCAGTGGCATGACATAAGGAGATCCTGTCACCAAAAAACTGCCTGACCTTGAAAAAGAAGGTACTTACGTATCTCCTGACTTGCGGTAATTCTCCGGACATTCCAAAGACAGGCAGCGAAAGCCACCCTGGATGTTAAAGCAGGTCTCATTGAAAGAGCAGTTGTGGCTTTCTGCAACACACTCATCGATATCTGCCAAATGGAAACAGGGGAGTGGATTAAACACATGCTTTTCCTCTACTTGCAGGTGCCAGACAATGACAGTATCCTATTAGATACTACAGAACATGGGGTGCAATTAAACATTACTACAGGATTGCAAGGGCAGGGCAGAAGAACAAAAAAGAAGAACCTTAACCCAACCAACTGGCAAGAAGAAGAAAAGGAAGAGCAGCAGTGCCACTAAGTGGACATGACCTCAATATTTACTGGCATGTTTACAGTAGGATATTTCCTTTTAATGGCTAAACTAACTCGTAGCATTTCACCATTGGAATTTTCATCTTAAGAATTTTTTATATTTGATAATGTTTTTAAAAGTATTCTCTACTGAATTACTTTATAATGGAAATTTCCTGTATATTTATTATAAAAGACTGGTTTCTTCAGATATCTGGCTGAGGTCTACTGCTTTACCTATAATGTCGTAGGAAAGGCGTTTTTTAAATACAAAAACTGCTAGAACTTGTCAGAAGTCCACAAACAAGTGAGGTCTCCCTGCAGTTACTGAACTCACCTTGGCAATTGCGTGCATTAGGTGCCAGCCTGTACCCAGTGGAGGGACAAGTACATTGAAAGCTCCCAGGAATATTAATACATCGAAAGGAACAGATATGTCCTCCAGTAGGCAAAGCACATTCATCAATATCTGCAAGAAAAAAACACCACGAATTTACTATGTGTTCATGACATTCAACCCAGTGCACATGTACTGTGCTCCTGCTATGAGCTTCAAACACAATTTGATGATTCTAATTTCTGGGCAATGAAGAAGATCATCAGATAGGTGTGGCTTTAGCCAACGACATCTAAATAGCAAAGATTTTCAGGAGTAAATGGAACTCTGAAGAAAATGAAAAGATACATGAGAGCCCAAGAGACAATGTAATGGACAAGAGCAAGTACTTTACAGTGACATGTGTTTTACTGCTTTATAAAAGGGAGGGAGATGAATAGTTTTAACCTTGTTTTTACAAAAAGGAAATCAAAATTAGGTGTTCTGCCCAAGGCCTCACTGTCTAGTAAGTCCTGGAGACCTAAGTCCAAATTCAGGATCTTGTCCACAAGGTCACACCCACATCCTCCTGGTATTTGAGAACACATTAGTTCAGAACCAGCCACAAAAGAGGATGCATTAAATACTACCTAGTAATATCATATATTATATATGTAGCATATAAATATGCTCAAATCTCCACTCGCTGAAGACTAGAAATTCTGGTAATTCCTCAGTGAAAAAACAAATTTCTGTCAAGTCATGAAAGTATGCCAAGCTACAATTCAGTGTAAACAGCAAAACTGACACCATGCATGCAGAGAGATACTTACAGAAAAAGATATGGGTGGGAGACCTTCATTAAATAGAGTTTCACAAGAAAATACCAAAGATACTCAAATGTTAAAACGAAAAAATTACATGGAATTGCTCATGTTTGTTGCAGTGACAATAAGAAATGCCCACCCACTCTCTCTGCAACACTACAGAGCTCACCTTCACATGAAATGCCATCGATGTCACTGAGCTGGAATCCGCGGCGGCAATAGCACTGGTAAGAGCCATACACATTGGCACACTCTTGACTACAGGGGTTGCTCTCACACTCATTCAAATCTGAAATGCAAAGTTATACACCTGAACCCCAAATTTCTTGCTATATTCATCACTCCTAATACTGTCATATGACAAAACTTTGGAATGTAATTTTTTTAAATTAAAAAAGGATGGCACACATATCACTGAGTAACCTGGAAACAGGGGGCTCTGAGAGTGTTACTCTTAACAGGGTCTGGCAGTATAGGTTAATTTGCACTGTGCTAGAATTTCCTACTGTACTTCAAGGTGTGAGACTGGGAGGGAATTTTTAGGCCAACACATACATTTTTGTGTTTGGATATCCGCAAAGTTGGTTTTGAAGGTTTTGAATCTGATTGAGTTGAATGACCCTTCAAAGTGCAGGAAATGTAGACCCATACACCTCTGCATCACAGAATCACAGAACCATTCATGTTGGAAAATACCTCCAAGACCATTGAGTCCAACCTGTGACCAAGCCCCACCTTGTCACCCAGACCAGAGCACTGAGTGCCATTGTCCAGGTGTTCCTTGGACACCTCCAGGGATGGGGACTCCACCACCTCCCTGGGCAGCCCCTTCCAATGCCTGACCACCCTTTCAGTGAAGAAATTCCTCCTGATGTCCAACCTGAACCTTCCCTGGTGTAGCTTGAGGCTGTGTCCCCTTGCCCTGTCAAATGACCCAGTCTAAGGGCAATATATTCAAGCTGTGGGCTATAGCGGCCTCAGCTAAGCACAGCAGCATTCATGTAATCAAAGAGACTGCACTGTGATGATTTCTCATGACATTCCAGTGCAGTCTTGCAACCTAGAATAAAAAACAGCTCAAAGAGCAATGAGCTCTCACATTCATGAGTTCTCACATTCTGTAACCAAAGCACTGAGAGCTGTACCTTCACATGATCTACCATCAGCTGAAAGTTTGAATCCCATGGTACAAGTGCAGTAGTAGGAACCAGGAGTATTCTCACACTTGTGAGCACATAGACGGCCTGGGTAGCGTCTGCATTCATTGATATCTGCAATGACAAACACAGAGAGGTCTGTGGATTGGCTGGCTAACTGTGGTACCAGTCTGGACAAGAATGTGGTTATAAAAGTTTGATTGTTATTTTCCAGATTTAAATTTCGTACTAGAGAGAGAAGAAGTCCTCAAAATGCTCATTTAGAAGCACTCCAGAGTACAGTTGGATTAGATCTACACAGAAGAAAGTTGCTTTGATCTTCCAAAGGAATCTTTTGCTGTAGGTGCTTATAAAAATATCACAGAAAACAATTACACTCTCACAACCTTACCTTTTAACAGGATAGCAGATAACACACTGACAATACTAATACAGCTTCCTTTGAAGTATCAGCAGTTCTTTAATATGATTTTAGATTCATCCAAATAATACAGCAGTCAATTTTACATTCTGATGACAGAGGGTATGCAGAGAGCAGTAACGTTCTTTACACGGGATCATTTTGTAAGTGCCATGGCGGCACATATTTAGGTTGATAGGTCCAACTTACCAATACACGTCCTACTGATGACATCGAAATTATAGCCAGCTTTGCACTCACAGCGGTAATTGCCTGGGGCATTGATACAAATGTGTCCTTCTCCACAGGGCTGGTTAGGGGATAAGCACTCATCCACATCTAAAATAAAAAGTGATTTTAAGTACACTTCTGACTACACAAATTGAGAGAAGAGCAACATGTTAGCATATTTCTTTGTCCCCTGGTGGTTATAAACTGTTTTGAAACAGAAAACGAGACGTTACCATGCTCTCAGCTTTTACAAGATCAGAGTCACAAATCCAAACTAGTTATACCAAAGCAGGTTAGCTCTAAGGTGTCCTTAATGTTGATGGACTTGGGAGGAAAGCAATGAAGTAATCAGGCAATCTCTGGAGGAATTCAGGTGCAAAATTGCTTCATTATGCATTATTTGTGGATCAGATCTACATCTAGTATAAGATGTCTGAGATCCAGAGTCATCAGAAATGCTTTGGTAAGTCACAGATATTGAAAACATATACAAAAATGCCTCTCTTTGCAAAAGCACCTCAGTTAAAAGCCACCCAAAGGCATCTATGTCTTTCAGTGTTACTTGAATGGCTTCTGTGGGGCATTAAGTTAACCTTGTGTCATCTCTCTGTACTAAGGAGATTTGGGACAGCATTATTCCATTGACACAATCACAGCCAATGCCATTTATGGCAGCTGATAATCATTACTCCTCAAAATATAGGGTTTCATGAGTTATATGAAGGACAGAGGGTGGATGCTTGTCATTCTTCACTTGCTGGGACTGCCATGAGGGAAAGAACAGGATCAAGAATTGACTGTGGGAATAAGAAAAACCTGGGCAAAGTGCAAGAAACTGGTAAACATTAATTATATATGTGAGTTATTTTCTTAAAACTGCTTTTTCTTCCCAACTGTCACTCACCTACGCATCTTGTTCCATCTTCATTGAGATGGTAACCTCGGCCACAGCTGGGTGAGATTCGCTGGCAGGTAAAGGAGCCATCAGTGTTAATACAGATCTGTCCAGCTGGGCACGGCATGTTGGTACTCAGGCACTCATTGATATCTACAATAGCAGAAATCAGTGTAACTGTTTCCAGTCTCAAGAGGTTTAAGGTAAGATGCTCTCATTATGTAACCCTTCAGAGAAAAGTTCTGCCCGTGGGAGAGTACAACTATTCATGACATTTAGCTTCTCTGATAAAATGCTTCCAGTGTGAAGACTGTGGAGGTATAAAAGCCATAGATCCCACTGAAAAGCTGTGGAAATTTGGTATAGAACTGGTATTTGTTTCAAAGCCTTTAAAAGTCTCCCCTGAACACACAAAGAGCTAATCAACAATTCAGTTCACCATCTCAACCAGTGCTGCTTCAGTCTGTTGGTTCTGATTTAGGTCTTAGCTTGTATATGATGATCAGTCACAAATCCAACAACAAAATCCCCTCAACTCCACATAGGAAAGCATTTGATTGCCAATGTGTAAAATAGGCTGTGAAATTGCTTTGGTAAATATTTTGAGCAAACGCATTTTACAGGCCATAACTATTGCTGCTGCAAATTGATGTGGCTTTACTGATGTCCATGATGGAAAGCTAACCACAAGCTGCCATGGACCTGGTGCTACCTATGGCAGATGTGTCTTCAAAGGGCTTGCTGTGTGCAGGCACTGCCCCCCCTCATTTTAAAGGCTGCAATTTTGTTTTCAGTCTGTTTCCAGTGTCAGATTTCAGCACTACAGGGTATGATATGATCAGGAGAAAAAGGGGCTGATAATGAGTGCAACTTGGCAGCTGCTGCTGTTCGGCCAGTTCCACAAGTCCAACACTTCCTATGCCAATGGAAGGATTAAAAGTGGAGTTGAGACTTGAAAATAACACTCAAGGGAATAACTGATAGATTTGTGGGTCACATTAGACAAATCCATATAGAGTCTGCTGGAAACCAGTAATTCTAATGTACTTATATGAAGGTTATAATTCTGGTTTGGGGGAAACAAAGCATTGGCCTGACAAGATTGTCATCAGTCTTTAAAGTAAAACTCTTCTTCACGGTCTGTTATAACTGCCCCATACACAGTAAGATTCTTGATGGCCTGTAACGTGGGACAGGTCTGGAAAGACCTACATGCCTGTAAAACCAAGCAGACTAATATGAAAGCGTGTTGCAGAGGAGGCCATAATTACACCTTTCTACACAAAGCTTTGGCTAAAACCTTTTGGATAGAGTTAGGTAAAATTTATCATTATTATTTTACAAATTTTATTTCAGATAAAACACCCAAAGACTTAAGCAGCTAAGCACCTTAGGTAACCTAATCTCATTAAAAATGGCTATTGAGTACTTAAGTCTTTTATTTAAATGGCTTTCCTCTGTCACTCTTACCCATGGGACCAAGGAAAGAGCAATCCATACACAGATGAAGAACGGCTTGAGCAACTCAGAACCCAACCAGTGAAACTACCATTTATCTCCCAGGCAACACTTGAGTATTCCCCAAGATAAGAACATGCCTTACCAATACAGTTGCCTAGTGCATCTTGTATAAACCCACTCATGCACTGTAGCTTGGGTCGGCAACGGAAAGATCCTGGAGTATTCTGACAGATAAAATCGGGGGGGCAGTTATGAGTACCAGTCTCACATTCGTCAATATCTGGTACATCACAAAAAAAAATTGTTAGCAGGAATTCAACAATTTTTTTCATTACATTTAAAACATAAGACATAGGTTAAATCATTGTTAATCCTCAGCATACCTTCCTGGAATTCTGTGATCCAGGATCAGTCTGACTTACTACTTCAAAAAAGATCTCAGTAAAACCAGGTAGGTTAAGATTTTTTTACTATTTCATTATTAATATTATATATAGGGGTGTGTCTGTGTGTATTATGCTTTACAAGTTTAATTTTCACTATTAAATGATTCAAAACCATTACAGAGTATCTAAAGCATCACATTCAGCACTGCTCAAGCCTTGATTCAGCAGTGTGCTTAGCTTTGAAGTCAGGAAGATTTAATTATCCAAGTGCAATTTTAATTTTAACTTTAGATCCAATGCAGGTATTGTTAATTTCTTTCATAAATGAATTAATTGGCCTTGATTCCCATCCATAAAGGCTTGCAATATCCCTGAATTATCATGCTTTAAAATGCATATGACTTCTGATTACTTTAATATTCTACTCCAGTTCAGAATAGACAATAAATATTTGTGAATAAATTATTGTTCAGGTAAAGCAGATAAAGGAGACAACAGCAAATGAGGCTTCACACACGAATGCAGTCCTGTCCACATAAAAGCAACTAAAATTTAATATTTGCTGCCTGGCACTGGGATGAAATTTCCTAAAGTTATCAAAATACAGAAACTCTCTAGCAATAGAATACCTCAGCTTTCTCATTGATGCAGTTGATACAACAGTAGCCCTAGAGCTCTGTGGGACTTAAAAACTGACTGTGGAGACCATTTGAAGTTTTAGTTGGGTTACTACTGAACTGGGTTTAGCAGGGTTCTACATGTAGCACAACTCAGTCATGTTACTTGGCATTTAAAAACCATACATGAAGATTATGAATCTTCTATTTTTATCACTATTAACATAATATTAATAATTAACATTATTAACATATCTTACCCAGGTAAGAACTTTCTAAAATTAGTGGCATGCATAATTTACTAACTGTACTCCTTTTTTTTCAACAGAGAAAGGTGTTAATACTTGCCAGTAAGCTATTTGTTGGCCTAAATCTGATATAATTCAAACCAACAGAAGTGTTATTTCAAAGGGATCACAGTTACACCATGATACTTTCAAAAACATTGCCTGATGTTCTGCAAGTTTTGCCTTGGATGTCATTAATCAGCCTATTTATCCAATCTATTTATTATTCATCACTGATCAGTTCCTACAGTAAAACCTTGCCTAAAATTTTGGTTGAGTTAATTTACTTAGTGGGATGAAATTAGTTTATTTATAAACCATTCCAAGCTTGGGGATAATAGACTTTCTCATAGTGAAAACCAATTCCACATCAACCGGAGTTTGCTGATAATTTATATCTCTGTAAAGGCAGCATGTCAGGTGAAGCTATGGATGCACATAACAGCATTCTTTAAGCTAGATGCAACTTGAAATAAGTAATTTTTTTAGTAAGAAAGACTGTTGCCCTTGTGTTCAAACACAGCTAGTCAAGAACAGTGCTTTTAGCCTCTTCACATTTTTAAATCCGTAGGAATGCTGTGATTAAGAAATTAATCCCTTTGTAACAAATTAAACCTCCTAAGGATAAAAGCTTACTTTCTTTTTCTAAAGATGCATCTACCTGCACATTTTCAAACTGAATCACCTGCTGGCTCCACTTGCCACACTTTGTTTCACACTTCAGAATGTGCAACCTTGATTTATTCAGGCACATCTAAACCTCCAAGAGCAGGACTCAGGCACTCCACTCATTAATGAGCAATGAATTCCTCAGAACAGACTGGAGCTAGCCAGAAATAATCTCCAGGAAGCTGTGTATAGTGTGAGTGCTGGACCTTCATAATCACCTGTTTTAGTCCCCAAACCAGCTTCTAACAGGCAACAAAAACTGCCAGTGTAAAATATCTCTCCTGGAAGTCTTTGCAGCAGCCCCCAGCTGCCTGAACTGGTTATCTGCAAGGTTGCAGGTAGAAGAACTGCTGTTCTTGAAGTGCACGTGTCTCAGTTACACGAGTATTTACCAAAAGCAAAGAAGCACGACATAATGATGTGCTTAGTTTTGAACTTAAGCCTGAAAGATTCTAGTTTCTCTGCACAGGACATACCTTTGCAACGACTGTCATCTGTTAGTTCATAACCAGTTCCGCAGCTTGTGTCCCGCTGACAGCGGAAGGATCCTAATGTATTGACACAGGTTTGTCCAATCCCACAGTTGTGTGTCCCAGTGATACATTCATTAATATCTACAATATGCAAAATTATTTTAAAAGAAATAAGAGAGAGTAAATAAGAAGCATGAAGTC
This sequence comes from Corvus kubaryi, assembly GCF_017639235.1. Lineage (NCBI taxonomy): Eukaryota > Metazoa > Chordata > Aves > Passeriformes > Corvidae > Corvus > Corvus kubaryi. The sequence goes on along the minus strand of NW_024582061.1, from coordinate 1,047,410 downwards.
CCTGGAAAGAGACAAGGTCAAAGGCTAGCTGTGGGCACACCTCCAACCAGGTATTCCTCTGAGCATCAGAATACAAAAATGTGGATTTGGCCTCACGCTTACACCCCACTACACAACTGTTGCCAGGGTGTGAGCCAGCAAAGACATTTGGACCCTGTTGGTACCAGGACTTCCCTGTACTTTAGAGGAGGAAGGGTAACTGAGTGAGAGCAAAGAGACAACATCATCTGATAGAGTCTAGTAGTAGATGATGTCTCCGGACACATCTAAGGTTGTTACAGCTAGGATGTGTAGACATGGTCTGCTGGTGGAGTTGGCAGTGTTTGATTTGTGTTGGACTTGATGCTCTTAAGTGTCTTTTCCAATGTCAGCGATTTCATGGTTGGATTATAGTGACTGTATGAATGAGGCAAACTTTCAGAAATCCTCGCCTTGCTCTGTATCCCACCAACATATGGTTGAGGGATTCTCTGAGCCAAGCTGTGACTTTCTACTTTACAGCTACTGATAGACATTTCCTTTGTGATTTTTCTTCATTTTAAATTTGAATGCATAAGAAAATCTGACATCCACGTGTATTAAATGTAAAAGCTCTTCCTTTTTATATGTTCAACTAGGTTAATGTTAATCTGACCAAACATCAATATTTATTTTATATTCTGAAGTTTGTATCTGAGCTACTTAGACTCCATTTTCAGTCACTGAGAGAAAAAGGCACTCTTCATCAGGAACACTTGTCATCCTTGAACTACTATGCAGGATGGGCAAGGTGGACTGTGCCATAGGGCTCATATAACTCCTTGTTGCTACAAGGAGCCTGGGCTCACCAGCTCAGAGCCAAATGTCACATTGCACGTGCCTGAAGTCAAATGGGACCTCCATCCCAGTGTGTTTCATTTGATGTCACAGAGTAGAATACGCTGAGTTGGAAGGCACCCACAAGGATCACCGAGTCCAGTTCCTGGCCCTGCACACACACCCCAACAATCCCACCCTGTGCCTGAGAGCATTGTCCAAACACTCCTGGAGCTCTGGCAGCCTTGGGGCCGTGACCATTCCCTGGGGAGCCTGTTCAGTGCCCCAGCACCCTCTGGGGGAAGAACCAGTTCTTCTTCTGGGAGAAACTAAAAATCCTTCCTTGACAATTCCCATGCTACTCATGGAATCCAGAACATTCATCCATTCTGTCAGTTGTGTCCTTAACAAGCTAAAGAATCCTACTCTATTTATTTCATCTGCCTTATCAATTACAATCTACTATTACGAGAGAGAATAGGTATTTTATTTTGGTTTTATTCACAACAAATTCAAACTCTGCCTCTTCTCCATTCTAAATTCTCCACCTTTTCCACTGACCCTTTCTTAACTTCATCTTCCCACAATTCTCATTTCAACACTCCATTCAAATCAACTTTTTATGACTTCACCTCTTTCCCCAGCTGACATAAGCATATTCTGATCTCTTCTCTCTGGGTATTTTTGTATCTATCCTTGCTCTTTTAAAACAAGAATGTTGATAATCGAGACAATGGCTTTATTTCTTTTACCTTCACAGGTGATACCATCTGGTTGAAGCTGATAACCAACAAAGCAGGAACAGACGTAACTGGATCCTGTGTCTCTGCACTGCTGAGAGCAGGGACCACCACCTAATGGATATGTTAAAAAGTCATGTAATTAAGAGGCTCTTCATAGGAACTGAAACATACCATTAATTAACAGGATACCTGATTTATTTAGAAAAGAAGTTAATATACATATACAGAAGAAAGAAAGGGCTAAGCACAGAAGGCTCTAAAATAATACAAGAAGGGTTGTTCTGATAGAAAGAAAATACTACAGAGAATTTACACAAAATTTGGCTCATCATTAAGAAAACTTTTTCTGATCTTGTTACAATAGAAATTAATACTAAAAATATTTCATATTCTAAAAATAGAGAAAAAGTTATATACTTCCAACAACAAATATTTGTTTTAAGGCTGCAGATATTCTTAGTACAAACAGAACCCATCTCTGTTTTTTGGAATGGCTGGAGAGGCATTAAACAAAAGGTCTGAGATAGGCACAATCCATGTGAGCAATTGCAGCTATAATACATTGTAAGTACTTTATAAAATAGCTTTTTAAGTACAACAATTTCTGATGAGGACAGGGGCATTAATGCACCACTGAAAATTAGGTGAAACCGTAGTTTTGTGGTTGAGGTCAACAGCCTCTGCTCTCTGAATCTCTGCTAATACTGTGAGCTCCATCCTAGCAGTAAAATCTGTAGTGGAGTTGCTAGAAGAACAGAATTTCCCCATGTAAAATGAAGATGCTCCAAAACAAATTGCTGGAAGTTCCGCTGTCTAGGAAATTTAAGTTTCCCCTGGTAAAGTTCAGAAAATTACAAGTACTTTTGGCATGCCAAGTTTATCAGAAAATACACTGTAGACAGAACCACTAATTTGCAGCTCGCAATACCAATCCACCTCCTGCAGGCAGCTGATTAACTGAGAAATACAACAACTGATTACATGAGGAAATAATGCTAGGAAAATATGTAACACGTATTTCTATGTCATCTCTTGTAATTAGCAACTGGAGACAAGGAGGAGAGGCACTGTTGACTCTGGTTCACTAATGACCTGGTAGATATTCCCATTCTCTCCAGAGTGTAACAGCTGTAGAACACGGAGAACAGTAAATAACTTTTCAACTGGAATATAAGACTATTAAATTGTTTATATCCTAAATACATTTCTGAGTTCCAAAATGCTGGCAGAAAAGAATGAATCACTGCTGGTTTAGGTTTATAGATATGTAAATCACGTGGCAAGCAATAAATCAGAATACTTAGCAGAGCAATATTTCAAACACACGTTTCCAAGGAGGCAGAGCAGCATGACTAATCAGGACAATAGCCACTTTTGTCTTCCATTTTTTCAGGTGATGAATCTCAAACAGAAACAAGTTTAATTTCATATTCAAACACCCTGATCACCCCAAGAAAAGATTAAAAGATGCACATATTTAATATAGGATCATCATATTCTGAAGAATCCAAAGTACTCCACAGGTTCAAGGATGACACTTCTGAGGTATTCCCACTAGAAGTTAAGTAGAAGTTAAATGTATTGTCTCAGCTTCAGCTGGGTAAGATGGCCTCCACTGTGAGAGACAATGCCTCCCTTGTATTTAGGAACTATTTAGGCATCACATAATGGCCCATTACTCCTTGGAAAGGCTCTTCCTCAATGTTTTTTTTTACCCATAACTATCCTAGCAAAAGACTCTGGCTAATCTCTAGATCTAATTTGGCTTCACTTTATTGAAAGCAATCACGAAAGAGCTGGCTAGCAGGACTAGTCACCTGACTTACCTCTGCAGCCATCATGCAGATAAGGATCTTCTTGGTCTAGTTCCTCCTTTGAAATTTCAACTAAAAAGAGGAGAGATAGGAATTAGAGAAGAAAGCACTTTTCTTCTCATTGTAAAACAGTGCTTAGGATAGAACTCACACGAGGGTTTTGGACAAACCAGGACAAAATTAAAAAGCATTATTTACATATTTTACAGCTATTTCTTACTTAAATTTGACATTCAAATGCTCATGGCCATGGGGCATTTTCCATCTGACTGATTCAATATGAAAGTCACACTGTGATCATAGACTACATGTGGACTGAGATTTTCAAATGCAGGTTCATGATGTCAGACTTTTAACCAGAGCTTAACCTCATTTTCATAAGGCATGTTGTTGAGGCATGCTTGGCTTCCACTGACTTTATAGTAGCTTGGGGTACTCAGAGATTTAATGAAAATCAGATTAACCTCAGTTACTTCTTTAGGTTTCATTTCAAAAGGAACTCCACACCTAAATTTTTGGGCACATACTTATGGTATTCTTTCAAATATATACATTGGAGAGTTTTGATCTGTGATACTCCTGCCACATGCATGTATCCCAAGAGTCCATTCTCACCACATGAGGACATAAAAGGACCAAACACATCCTGAACCCACTGCTTCCCCAAAGAACCAGCTAACGGTCTTCCTCCAATCCTGCCACTTTGAACACAGGGGCAAAGGAGGGTTGGTAGTGTGCAAAAACACAATCCCAAAATACTCTGCTTACTAGGAAACTTAGGCTCGTTTCAGTGAACGTCCATGAGCCCATTCCACTAGCAGTCACTTACAAGCAAGGGATGCATAGTAGATGTGAAAGCAATGTTTTCTGCAATGGCATGAGGCTGGGTTGGTTCACTGAATCCTCAAGCCATAGGAGCACATTTCAGTTACACAGAGCTGATGAAATCAGTTTGTCCAAGTCTGGATGGATTTTGTACAGGCCTCTGGGGACATAGCACCAGAGATCACAAAATCAATTAGGTTGGAAAACACCTCCAAGACTATCAAGTCCAACCTGTGGACAACACTTATATGATTCGGAGAACCAGCTTGCCTTACCCCTGCAGCAGAGTGCCCTTCATGCACTGCTATGGCACAACAGACACAAGGTGCTAGTCCAAAAATCTGCCTTGCAAAATGGAGCCTCATCTCCCCTTCACAACTGAGAACATTGTCCTGCCCTGCTAGTGGACACAGCCCCAACTTTGCAATGCATAGTGGCTCTGATGTGTGCCACAATAACCATATTAATGATTGCTGTGTGCGTCACTTGCCCACAAGGGCAAGCAGAGAAATACTCTACGCCACGCTCGCAGTTCTCATAGATGACATATTTCTCATGTCATGCAGGTACATTGCGTATGCAAATTTCTGTTATTAGTAGAGATGTCTGAGTACAAGGAATATACTAGTCCAGTCACCTCAGCCAGTGCCAATGGACAGGGGCAATTCCCCTGCTGAGACAACAGCACACACAGACAAACTGCCTGAAAGGGGATTTCCAGATGTTACCTGATAAGGGGGACATTGAGACAAGCCAGGCTTGAAAGACCTGGAACAAGTCTGATAACATGCTGGCTCAAGCAGACCAGTGCAAGCTTTTGTGATGGGGCTTGTGTTTAAATGATTGATTAGGATGATATCTCCCAAAACCCATTGCTTGTGATCTGCCAGCGAGATTGCATGTTTTCAGTGCTCGGAGGCCCATGAGGGGGGCAACACCACACAGTATGGCTTGTCTGCAGTTTCAGATCTGTCTGCTAAGTGAAAAAGGGGGAAAAAAAACCCAAAAAAATGAAGGTCTATAAGGGTCAGTCTGTACACATTTATCCTCTTCAGCTCTGTGGACTAGGTATGGAAAAGGGCGTCAGGAGCTGCTGCCATCCAGGTACCTCTCTTTTTTGGTAATATCGAAAGAAACACACTCCTGGAGATCTTTAGTTGTCCCAGACAGTCCTGGCATTTCAAACACCCCTGGTTTGTGGGCATTTGCCTCTCACACAATGGCAACATTTGAATTCTGCTGAGCTGGGAAAGGCCCTCTAGCTTTTTTAACACAATTCAAAGAATTGGTTGTTGATTTTCATTTTAATTAAGCATTTATCAGTGGGCAAAATGCCATTAAATCTAATAGCTTATATTCACCTTCCAAGATAAGATCATTAGTTGCCAAAATAAGCTCTCTTACATTTAAGCTCTGACACCAGAAAGTAAGCGACCTCTTTCCGCCTCTTGATTTCAACAACAGCCTTTCAGCTATCACTAGCCAAAAAAATGAGCTCCAAAACAAGCATCATTAAATTATTCAGATGAGATGTCAAATGAGAGGAATTCTAACATAAATAATTTAAAGTGCAAACACTTCTTGTACCTGTATCATTTTGTGCCTCACTCTTTTAAAGTCTGCTATAAAATACCTGGCTCTTTTTTAGGAGCATAATCGCTGATGGACAGATCAATGCCTTCTTGACCTTTCCCACAGCAAGTTCTGAAGACAATTCCACACTGATATCCTATCTTCGGGTTGGGTTCACAACTCTGTCTGTGAACTTGGGCAGCTTTTCCCAGCAAACAACAGTAACAACATGTCTGTTAAAAAGAAAATGAAAATATTAACAAAGTGAAAGCAATGCAAGCTTTTTCAATGCTGTCAGTAGTCGTGTCATCTTGGCACTGACGGAAAATTTTCTGCAAACTCTTTAAGAACTCCTGGTATACTTGGGCTTGAATTTCTTAACCTGCTGTGGAGTTCAGTGAGCTCTGCATCTGGCCAGGGTCCAGTTCTCAGAAACACTGTCTGTGTGAAGGTGTGTGCAAGCTGCTGTGGAAGACCACAACACTCCCCACATGTATATGGAATTTCATTACTCCCTGCCTGCACAGCCTGGATTCAAACACCAGCCAAAAGTGGAAATTCTTCACACCCCTGCTTCCCATTTGTGTCCAGTTTAATTAAAACGGGATACAATCAATGAAGTGTAGGACTCAGTCTGACTGGAGCTGCTTATTCAACCTCTTCCCTGAATAAACAAACAACTCATCCAATGTTTGTGTTAATAGGTCATAAAGAGGAGCTATTTTGCTCTGAAAAACATAGTCAAACACTACTTAAAAGCATCACTGTCCTGATGTGACTTCCAGAAGTAACACATGATCTGTGTCTTTGAGACCTGATGAACTGCAGACCTGGAACACACCACAAGCATGCACAGGACAAGTTAATCCCATGGAGGCTTCCTTTATTTTAAATTGAGAGGATGCTTCTCATTTATTCAGTTTTCTTCCTTGCTGCCAGAAAGGAGCAAAAGTCTTTGGTTCTCTGGAACTGGTCTGCCAATTGCTACTGTCACATGAAAACAGATTTAAGCTTTTTTATTAGCTTTGTTAGTCTTCCAGACTCTATTTTGCTTGAAAAAAATAGCCTGCACCATTAAACAGAAGAGATGGAATATAAAATGACTAAACTTTCAACTAAATTTCTATACTTTGGTGCTTTAAGCACCACACCTGCTGAAAAGAAGGCAACTATGAAATGCTTTTCCTTATTTTGAGATGTCTATCCCTGCCTATATTCTAAGTTTTCCCTTGTAATGAATTACATGTTTCTCTCCCTGTACTGAACTGAAAGGCACTTTTAAAATTTAGAGCAGCATGAAGGTGAGGTAATAACAGCATCCTGAAGTATGTAAGTACTCCATTTTGTATGATGTCAAATACACGACAGAAGCTTTTCCATGCTGCAGATTGCTGTAGGGCTGGAACTCCTCTCTCCTAACCTCATCTCCTGGGATGTTGTTTTCATGCCGTCCCAATCTCTAGGATACATGTTTTCCCTCTCTTGTTTGGTGAGATGGTTCCTACTACCCACTTTTTTACTAGTTTCTCCAACTACTTCCATCCAATGGCAGATGCTCCAGTTTCATCCTATTATGTCTGGGGTAATTCCATCTTTTCTGGCTTTTTTGGATGACTTTAGAAATAAACCCTTGATGATTGCAACTTTTCTCAATATTTATTCTAACATATCAAGCAATTCCCTGAGGCATCCATCTCAAAGTTCTTAAATCAGATGATAATTTTGTTAATTTTCAATTTTCACAACCATAAATTAGAAGACAAAAGTGGAAAGTGAGCTGAAGATTCATTACTTGACTTAAACCTGCATACTTTGGATAACCAAATCTTATTTAAGTTATTGAATAGGCTGGTGTTTTGACAAATTGTGACATATAATTCTGGTACCCTCACTGGCTTCTGCTGGAAGACTCAGTCTACTTCTTTATCTTGTCACACGATGTTCAAATCGGGAGTTACAGAGTTTCTCTTTTTTTTTTTTTAAGAGTGATCATTAATCTTGCCCTTTTTGAAGTGTAGAATAGCCTTATGTCCCTTATTTCTTTCAGGTTGAACCACAACTTGAAAAACCTGTCTCCAGCTGATGTGAAACTTCAAGTACAGAGCTTGCTAAATCTTGCAATGTCTGTAAGACACTATATCTTCAATTAACATAATTGTGTGCCCTGAATCATTTGTTCCAACCTATATTTATTCTAACTGTGCACAATGCATCTCGATTTAACATCTGGAGAACGAGAATAATTCATGTTTGTATACCACAGCCAAAATGATCCAGAGATGGAAAGTGTCAAGTGCTTTCTTAACTGGTGTGTTGGTTCTGCACAGCCAAGTTATTGGTAGTGGTGGTATTGGTAGAGGTGGCTTCTGTGAGGAGCTGCTGGAAGCTTCCACCATGTCCAGCAGAGTCAATCCTTGGTGGCTCTGAAGATGGACATGCTGCTGGCCAAAGCTGGGCCAATGAGAGATGGTGGTAACACCTCTGTGATAACATATTTAAGAAGAAATCAAAACAAAGATAGTGGGGCAGTTTTAATTCCAGATGGAGAAGAGGAGGAGGTGAGAACATGTGAGGGAAACAACATGGAGACACCAAGGTCAGTGAAGGAGGGGGAGGAGGTGCTCCAGGCACCGGAGCCAAGATGCCTCTGCAGGCCGTGGTGATGACCATGGTGAAGCAGCTGTGCCCCTGCAGCCCATGGGGATCCACGGGGGATTCAGAGATCCACCTGCAGCCCTTGGGGGAGGTGCCCATGCCAGAGCTGGTGGATGCCTGGAGGAGGCTGTGATCCAGTGGGAGACCTGGTGGAGAGAGGGGCCCTGCTCCCAGGCTGGAGCAGCCTGTCCTTGGAGGACTGCACCCCGTGGAAGAGTGACCCATGCCCCAGCAGTTTTGGGAGGACTGCTTGCCTGTGGGAGGGACTCACACAGGTTACAGCAGTTGTGGGGGGACTACTGCTTGTGAGATTGGAACCATGCTGGAGAAGTTCACGGAGAACTGTGTCCTGTGGGAGAGACCCCACAGTCTCACAGGGGAAGGACTCCTCTCCCTGAGCAGCGGAAGAAAACCTCGGGTGATGAACTGACCAAACCCCCATGCCCTGTCTCCCTGTGCTGTCCGTGGGAAGGAGGGATGGGTTGAGGGAGGAAAAAGTGTTTTAAGGGCTTATATTAATTTTCATTATCCTCCTCTGATTTTGTTAGCAATAAATTCACTTTGTACTTCTAACCTGAGCCTGTTTTGCCCTTGGAGTGTTTTCTCTCAGTCCTTATCTCAACTCATGAACCCTTCATTTAATTTTTCTCTCCTCTGTCCAGCTGTGGCAGGGGAGGGTGAGCGGCTGTCGTGGGTGCCTGGCATTTGGCCAGTGTCAAACCATGACAACTGGTATTTATCATTACTGAATTTTCCGACCGACCCTCACAGCTTCTACACTGGCAGTCCTAAATGCCAGCATTTCATGACTGAAAGAAGATGGAGAAGCTGATGAAGAGCACTTTCAGGACTCTGTAGACCTGGACACAGCTCCACATATTTCACCTGTGAACTTGGAAAGTCACCTTTTCTTTCAGTTCTCCCACTGTAGAAAGGGAACAGCATAGCAGTGATAAGGAGACTAACGTTCATGGCACACTCTGGAATTCCAAGACACAAAGCAGCAGGGAACTACCACTAGCACTATCTTGGTATAATTAATCACAATGTTTCCTTTTCCACACCAATTTTCTGGGCTATTGGCCTGTTCTGAAAGCCTTTGATCCTTCAGTCAGGAGTGCAGTCTAACCTTCATATTCATTCAGTTCTTGAGGTGTTTGCAGCCATTTTCCAAAGGCTGCCAGTTGCCTGGAAGCAAGTTGTGATGACCCTTTACTTATTTGCTAGAACCACCACTGCCTTCATGGATGGTACAACCTAACAATCAAATTGTTATTACACCCTTTCACTGCCTGTAAGCCTCTGCTTCTTAAGTCACCCTAATAATAATATCACTTTTTTCCCCCTGGTATTAGCAAAAACCCATGCAGCTTCAAAGCCATGTCTTGCTCCTCATGTGTGGATAGACAGTGGACAGCTGTGTCCTACCTGAAGACCCATGATCCCTAGCCTGCCTTCTCACAGAAAGGAGTAAAGAAGTAAAGTTACATGTCAGAAATTTGAAGACTTATTTTTGGTGTGATTAGGAATCACCTGAAATTCCTTAGATGAATAAGGTCTCTCAATTATGTAAAGTTTACAGTAGTTTGACAATAGCTCTTATTACTTATGTTTGGATTTAAGTTGTCAGTTTTGGTGTGAATCCTGTACTAACACTGCTTTTGGTATCTGTCCACAAGAGGTCTCTCCCTTGTTGAAATCTGTTAGATGCTAACCAAAAACTCACTAATAACTCCAAGGAGTTTTCCAGAACTTTTAAAGAGCTAAACGAAAATTAAAAATATGTTCAACAGTCCAAAGCAATAGAATTTATGTACTCATCTACTACACACAACCAAAATATTCATGACAAAACTTTTGAGATAAGGACGAATCTCAACTTTTGAAAAGTACCTATGACAAATTTTGGGGAAATGTCCAAGCACACTAAAGGTGGTCAAATTTCTAGAAGCTGCACTCCTTTCTGCAAGGCTGCTGTGGTACAAACTTCCAGAAAATAATTTCTACATGTCCTGTACCAGCACCATGTCTGGAAATTGATTGCTTTCTTTTGATGAAGGTTTTATAGATTAATGATTCATTTTGCATCCTTTCTTTTTCTTTCCCAAAGCTAGAAAAACTATCCAAACAACCAGAGGAGAAAATTCTGCCCATTGTTTCCTATGCCTATTGCCTTTATGTGTAAAAGCCGAGGCAAATGTTTTCAAAATATGGTCTTTTTATCTTCTTTCCAATCCCAAGTTTTGGATTCAAAGGAAAGATCAGCTGCCTCATTTGCTGCAAAGTGCTGCAATTAATCCTACTAATTGAATGACTAAATCATTCTTTCTGCTTCCTTGAAGGAGACAAAGAAGATCCGAAAGATTTTCTATGTGACCTAAGCTAAAAAAAATGGACAAAGTTAGGAAAAATGAGATTCAAGTTTGTTTACCATAGCAAGGCACATCTTCCAGTCATTGTATGTCTCAAGGTGATCAGATTCAAAATGTAGTCAACATACGGAATGATGAATTTTTCACTGATATTAGATCATAAGTCACCTATGTCCACCATGGATCAGAGATTATCTTCAAAGATACTCCTACCTCAGAAAAGTTATTAAGTGTAGGATATCCCTGTTAGGGAATGGAAGGGCAGAATGTGACTCACAGAGATTAATTAACTCGGACTATGTTTATACCAGTAAATTAAACAGGGGCAGAATGTGGGCTCAGGGCATTACCCCACAATCACCTGTAATGTTTAAATATCAGCAAGCTCTAGTGGCAACACTCCATCAGATAAGGCTGAAGAGTATTCTGAGGCCAGCACAGCCCTTCTGCACTGTGTGTTGCAGGGGAAGGACAGCAGCTACGTGACAACTGTGCTGAGCCATTTCTTCTCAGGGCCAGAGATCAAGGCCCAGTCCACTTTGTTTAATAATAAAGATATCACTGTCAAAACCTGCCATCTTTAAAGAAATCTGGCCAGTTACAAAAACATCATTAAGCCTTCCTCCTCACGTTGACAAGCCTACATAAGGAAACATCAGGCAATTGGTGGGTAAGTGGGTTTCCTTGAACAGCTGAATTCTGGTTTAGAGTTGTGCCATGGCATGTGGTTAAAATAGTACTGCTGCTAAAATCCTGTCTTTGGTAACAAACACTTGGATCTGCAGAGTCCTCACCATCAGTCCCTCTTCATCTGCTTAGAGCCCTTCGAAGTACTGATACAGAGGGTGAAATATTATTTTGTGCCACATTCACATTGAGGGGGATGTGCTTCCCAGCAGTAAAGGCCGCACACAGAAATTCCTGTGCCAAGAGCAGGCCATTCCCTGGACATCATCAACAAGTGATGTATGGCCCCTCTGGGAGACACAGTCCACTGGGGACAAGATAATACCACAAGTGCAGACAGACTCAGGACAGCCCAACAGAATCAGCTTCATCAGCATGTGCTACCTTCCTCCTATTCCCAGTGAGAACCTGGATTACTTCCCAGCTCTAGAATCAGTGGCATCCCACTGACAGCAGCAGATCAAGACAGCATTTTGAAGGATATGAAACTTGTCAGTCAGACATTGTCTGCCATTTTCCATATAGCAGATTTTTTATTTTAATTGAATGAATCATTTAGCATCTTGGAGCAGTGGGAAGAACTAAAATCACGCTCATCTGTTCTAATCACCATGGAAAGAAATCCATAACAGGACCAGAGCTGTTCATGACTGGATCATGGTCAAGGTCATGATCTTACTGGTGGAACTTTCTTCCAAAAATATTGTGAAGCAAGGTATGACTGTGCTCCCTTTCAGGCAGTGAGAGACAAAGACAGCAATAAAGGTGGAGGGCAGGGCACAGAATAACTGCAGATGCCAACAACAGGCATCTTTATTCTGATATAAAATGCTGGTATCAGAGGCTTACAGATCTCTCCATCAGCTGTAAATCAAAGTCATGTTAACTTAGAACACTTACACAAGATGGAATTATAAGTACCTTCAGAGGATTAACTTCAGTCCTACCCCTTTGGACCACCAATATCAAAAACCATTGAGTCTGACCTTAGGCCATGCTGCTTTAATGAAAGCTGAAGTCTGAAATGTGTCTGAGTTTCTCACCCATCCCTCACTACAGCATTGACATCTTCTTTTCATGCAAAAGTAATTTCCTGGCTAATTACTTATTCAAAATTTTCTACCCTTTTGCATTCTCCCCTCTGCCTCTGCTAAAATGCAATGTGACAGTCTGCTTTGCTGAACAGAGCTCCATTTCTCAAAGAGAAGGACAAAGTGAACAACCTTAACAGAGACATGAGGTGCAGGCAGGGACAAACTGTCCACATGCAGCAAACCAAGTCTAACGACCTTCAGGGTCAACGCTAAATAACCTCAATTCCACTTCTTAAAGACAAACAGGAGTAGCTCTGATGTCTCACCTTGAAGTATTCGGCTTCACAGGTGGAGTTCTTGGCAGTATCACACTCCTCATGCACGTTGGCAAATTCAACCCCATCGGAACAGGACTGCTTCTCCAGCTGGCTGCGGCAGCACTGCAACTGGGTCATGCTGCCAACAGCATGGAAGAAAGGGGAGAACAATGTCACATACGGGTCACGAACAGATGATACAAATTTTCACAATTAGTACTTGTGCTAGTTATGTGGAAAGGGGTTTCTGTGGAAACACAACGTAAAGATATTCGCTGGGAGTAGTCAGAATGTCTGTGTGACATGTTTAATGCAGTTTCATTGCTGATCTACCTTGCAGTCTGTCCTAACAACTTTTTTAAGCAAATGAGTAACTTCAGCCACACCTGCTTCAGGGCTCAAGGCCTACAGGGCTACATTCTGGCATGTTTTGTGACAGCTGGTGGCTGGGGAAAGGGAGAAGTCAGGCCCTGGATCTTGTAAGAGCCCACAGTCCCAGTCTACCTGCTGCCTCAAATCAACAGGTATGGCATGTGGAAGGAAGATCAGAGCGTTTTTCTGTGGGACACCTGGAGATAATAAAGAGAAATGAAGATACCAAGGGAAGTCACAGTGAGAAACAGCAGAGTGTATTGCAGCAAGGGGAAAAGAAAGACAGGGGTAAGAAGACTATTACAGGGCAGAGAGACGCAAAGAGGAGACAGGATAAAATTGCGCAGGAAACTAAGTTTTGTCACACTGCTCATTAAATAATTCTATTTTATCTCAGTGTCATTGAAAAAATAGGAAACTTGTTCCTGCGGGGAAAAAAATCTGCACGAGGAAGCTCTGAACTCCTCCAGTCCGGTGCTACTGTCACCTGAATACAAAGCCCAGTGAAGATCTCTCTCCTCTCTCCACTCTGCTTTTATGGGTAACTCTGCTCTGCTGGGTAGTTTTGTGGGTAAAGCTCTTCCACCACTACGTTCTGTAATAGACACTGGGAAATGCAGAAAAAATACCCTGTACTCCTAAAAATCCTCTATTCCACTGTTAAACATTTTAGTAATATCAGGAAGAGGTGTGGGTTAGTGGAACTACTGGCTTCTCCTACCATAATCTAAGTGGCTTACCATGCATCCCCTCTGGAGGGGCCTTCCTGCTCTCCAGGACCACAGGATGACCTTTCAGCTCCCAGGCTCCCTCAGCTCTAAGGCCAGGCAACAAAAAGCAGGGAACATGTGGGTACTGGGCTGAGATTATGCATCTCTGTGCATGTGGGTGAGGCCAGGTTGTCAAGATACACTCCTGAAGATTCCAATTACTATTAGTACATGGGCCACTTCCAACCCAAAGCACTCTAGGATTCTACAGTTCCATGATTAGTAATGGTCTGACTGTGCAGTTCTCACTTGGACAAAAACAGCTATGAGATTTCAATGCATAGGAACAAAAACTAGGATAAAGTCATGAACAAATTATTCAAAAATGGACTCTAAAGTCATAGCAAGAAGTTAAGCCCAGGACAGTAACTTTATTTGGCAGGATATTTGAAGTTTTTGATATCTGATTTAGTTCCAGTTTGGAAGAATATGTAGGTTTTTTGTTGCTGAAATTCCCTCTGAAGCAGGATTTCCATTCCCTGCCCAGCTCTGGGGTGGTCTGACTTTCAGGGCTTTGGAAGCCTCTAAAACCTGAACTCCAAGCCCAAGAGCGTGGGAGCTGAGACTTTCCAGCCTCTTTAGCCCTCCTGATTCTCTTGAGGAGCTAGATATGTTAGCCACAGACAAGCAAACAAATAAACAAACAACAGCAGTCTTTCAGTAGATCTGTTTGATTCCTGGTGTGGCTTTCTTTTTTCAAACACAAGCCAACTCTTTGAAATCTCTGACAAACAGGCAATTTCAACCAAAACAGGAAAGTTTCTTAAAATGTTTCCCACAGCTGCATTCATAAGTCGTGTGGTCCAACCCAACTGTAATAAGGAATTAAACATCAATTGAATACTGATTAAAATACCATGTGTTCATCTGAGAACAACAACAATAAAAATCACACTTCATTGCCCAAATCCTGCAGCCAAGCTGGAGTGGTGGCAAATATTGCTTGAGACTCTAAACACTAGTATGGCAGTAACAGAGGCAGAAGTCCTTGAAAGACGGCAGAGAAAAATGCTAGAAGTACCTGCACAGTGCTGGTCTTCCTTCTCCGTCTGCACACCAGCCCTGGTGCTGCCATTTGCCAGAACCCACCACACCCAGCTCGGCAGGCTCTAGGGAGTTTGAGATGAGCAGTGTCTCTCCCTTCCTTTCCTAAGTCACATGTGTCTCTCTGGCTTACAGCTAATATATGCTCACTTTCTAGTCCCCAGCAAGGTGAAGGAGCCATCTCTCCTGGCTAGGAAGACATCTAAATTTGTCTCTTGGTGTAAAACCTTCCAGGTGTCCCTGTGTACCATTAACAGTCTATGGACATTACAATATTGGTCTCTAAAAACAGAAAAAGTTTTGTGAGTTTGGGGTTTTTTAAATTAGGAGTAATACTTTAAAAAGCCAAAGGCTGCTTTTTTTGTTATCTGCCTTATTCTGACTTTCAGTTAAAAGACTGCAATAGAATTTTACTGAAAATAAACAGGTATTCACAATATGGCAGATACTGTATAACATTAAATATTGAATCTTTAGGAGCATGAGACCTCATAATTGATATTCATTCAGGATATTTCAAGTAAAATCATGCATCTCTGAAGGATGAGTTTTATTCATGGCTCACTAGTGAACAAAAATCACCAAGACATTTAAAAAATCCTTATTGTTTCAGATGTTGATCTAGAAGTTATCTCACTACTAGATAATTTGATTATAAATCAAGTTAAGAAATCATGTTTTATATTCTCACTTTTACTTTCTGTTAAATTTAACCAATGTGGCTGATTTTCATGGAGTTAATTTCCAAATTAAAATCTACACACCCACTTATATCCACAATCTTTTCACATTTATTATTCTCCTGTCTAGAGGATGCACTCCTAAACCAGCACCGATTTCATAATCACCTATTTTTTCACTTCTTTTCATAAAAGCATTAAAATTTAACTGTGTTCTGAAAATGTCTTTCTTGTCAATCTACTTTTATTACCCTCTGTCTCTCTCATTCCTACTTCCTTCAAGCTTTGTCAGTGCTATTCATGTGTACAGGGGAAGGTCTTGGACAAAATATCAAAATTAAGAAGAATGATCTTGCAAAAACAAGCTGGGTCTTCCAGCCTTACATTCTTCAGTCTGAATTCTTGCAACACTAATAAATAATGTTATTCCTGATGTAATTCCAGAAAGGCTACACATTATTAATGGCATGCAAATACCATATGGAGATAGTCTGTTTCTGGCACAGGAATTAAGTTCACTTGCTAAGAGCTCTGTGCAGGGGAAACTCTTCACTTGGAAAGGAAGACGACTTACTGGACAGGTCGAGTTCCAAAATTAAATGGCAGCTCTTTCCAACTGCTGTGAGTTTAACCACACCACAAGAAAATGAATGAATGGGAGAAGACCCACTGTGATGACAGCCAGACATTACTCATTAAAATTCTACACTTGTATTTACTGAGTCACAAAGACACAGAGATAAACACTGACATTGTACAGAGAGATAATGCAATGAGATAAACTGGTGTGGAGCAAGAAACCACAGTAAGAGATTGCAGACAGTGGGCCCAGAGCCTTGTTTCAGCTTAAACACAACGGAATATGAGCAGCCAGACGGATCTTTGGAACTTGTGAACTTCACACAGGGTCTGGCTCACCTTGTGTAGGACAAAAAAGTAAGGATGTCTGTAGTTTGAACCACACAACACTCAGCAAGTGACACTCACACAGCTGGCAAGTCCCTCAGGAACCACAAGGGACTGTGGGAGAAGAATACAACAAATATGCTGGAACCCAGAACTGTCACCTTTGTTTCTGGGATGCACAGCAGATACAAGAATGACAGGGCTGGAAACCAATTCTTTCTTTACTATGGAAACTATTCTTTCTTTACACATTTTCCCTGTGAGGGTAGTGAGGCCCTGGCATAGGTTGCCCAGAGAAGCTGTGGATGCTCCATCCCTGGAAGTGTTCAAAGCCAGGTTGGATGGGGCTTGGAGCAACCTGGTCTAGTGGAAGGTGTCTCTGACCATGGCAGGGGGTGGGACTGAATGATCTCTAAGGTCCCTTCTAACCCAACCCATTCCATGATTCTCTGATTAGTATGGATGTATTTTAAACGGTTGGGAAACGGCCAAGGGGATGCAATCTAACTCAGTAAGGCAGTTGGTTCCTCACACAAACAAGGGACACTAGCAGTGGGCTTCTTTTGAGGGAGGGACTGAATCTGAGACACCACTAAGTTATTACTATTCTAAACAGATGATTCAAAACCAGCGTGTAAATTCTTTGAAAGCATATTGGAGAAAGTACTCACATCCAATCTCTTCTGTGTTGCAATCTGCACAGTAACTGCAAAAAATCCCTTTTATTCCAGGAACTTTATCAAGCCCACTCACTTCAGAACGTGTTTTCCCCTATAGTCACCTGCTAACCTTGCAAACTGAAGCTGAAATACGCAGGGGAAACAACTCCTCCTGGCATCAGGGGATATGGCTTTCCACCCCCCCACTTTTCTAGAGTACTCGAGGTCAGATGGTCAACACTGCACTGCACTAGATGGCCAGAGGACCCCAGCTGGGGTTTAAACCACCACAGGAATGCTGACATGTGGCCCCCAGCAGCTCCCACTGCATGCAGGAGTCTAAGTAGGGACCAAGTCCTTTTGAAAATCTGTGACCAATAAGGCATCCTGTTTCTCAATCCTCTATTTTCACGTGCCTAGACCTCAGCAAGGGCAATGAACCCGGGTCTGTTCCCGTCTTTGTGCAGCAGAAATAAATGTAGAACATCAGTGTCATTACCCTCACGTGCCTGCAAAAAGAATCATGCTCCCTCAGTGCTCATTCTGGCTCCAGTTACACCAGCAATTAGGAGTAGAATTTGTGTCTGAAATGGCATCCTAAAGTGATTTTTCTGTACCTCTCACAGCTATGCCATTTTACAATCATAACTGGAGTAAAATAATATTGATGTTTAAAAAAGTGCTCCAAGGTGCCATTTTTAGTCACTTTTAGAGTAAAGCCAAGCTTAAGGGGGAGCATGCAGTCATGAATAAATGCAACTGAACTGAGTTTATCAACTTAGGGTTTTGTCAAGGAGCATTCATACCTCTCACAGAATACGTGCATTTTATTTTACTATTACGATTTTCTTAACTACATCTCAGTTATGCACAAAAGCTAGATGAATCATTACTGAAATTTTTCCCCAGTTCCTATGAAGTCCTAGTGAGTCTCTAAAATGAAAATCTTTGGAAGAATAAATTATTTACAGCAGAATCTCAATTCATATTAATCAAATCACGATTAAATCATCAAGATACTCCCAGATTGTTCAAGAAACTTGGTTTCCTGTTTCTCCTGCCTCTGTTTTGTCTGTAGTTCTTATGACTCTTCAAGTATTTCCTAAATTGGCATTTATTTCCTATCTGTCAATTCTTCTGCATAAGAGACTGCTTTCAATGCCAGTATAAATGCAAAAGTCAGAAAACATGGACAGACTTCCCTGGAAGACACATTGTTTCTGTAATAAAGATCAACCTAACACTTCTGTAACTACCAAGGTTAAATCACTTTGCAATCCATTTGAGCACAGGGGAGCAAAGTAAAGTGTTTTAAACACGAAGTTCCCTTTGAAGCTGCCTCTCAAACTACCAGTTGTTAGCTCTGCTAATTAAATGTAACAAGCGCATGTAACAGCAAAAATGATGCAAACTATCACTGACATAAAAAATATAAATACCATAAGAGATGCATTAGAATCAAAATCTTAATTAAACATTTGCTTCATTATTTCATTTGGTCGATTACCAAACAGAAATATCCTATCAATTCTCAGTAGAATTAAGAAATCTGTTCATTAACTGAAGGGTTCTATTTTCTACCATCAAATACATTTAACACAATTAGAGAAACACAGAATGGTTTGGGTTGGAAGGGACCTTAAAGCTCATCTCATCCACCCATCCTGCTGTGGGCAGGGACACCTTCCACTAGACCAGGTTGCTCCAAGCCCCATCCAACCTGGCCTGGAACACTGCCAGGGACCCAGGGGCAGCCACAGCTTCTCTGGGCAACCTGTGCCAGGGCCTGCCCACCCTCACAGGGAAAAATTTCTTCCTAATACCTAACTTAAACCTACTCTCTTTCAGTGTGAAGCCCTTGTAAATAGTGTCTCTCCATCTTTCTTGTAGGGTCCTTTCCTAAGCTGGACTAACTAGGAATCTCCTTGAATCGCTCTGTGGGGGAACTTAAAGCTTAAGTCAACTAAGGACTGCAGGACAATTACCTGTGTAGCACCACAAAAGGCTGCCTCACATACATACAGACATATGTACTTATTCAAACCATAGATTAGTCATGTGCAGAATCTGCTGTGTTTCGTTATAAACATTTGCCCAGAAATGTGGCCAGGTTCACAACCAGCTTGGTGACATTAGTGCAGCCACACTGAGATGTCCTGACTGCAGGCAGAGCCCAAGCCCCATGAGTAGAGCACAGTGGGAAAACCTCTGAGTAAGAGACAGCACATGCCACATGGGTTAGGGCTGGGTGAATCCACACTAGACTGACAGCAAAAATTAAAAGGACTTGATGGACGAAAAGTAGGTACTCAGGAGGTACTCCCCAAGGCCACACATGGAATTGAAAAGCTGGGATATAAGAGTTGGGTGCTTCATCTTGTAAGTTAGCTTTAACACCTGCCATTCCTATGGTTTCACATTAAAGTACAAACTGTGTTTTAATATATAATATGTAATTATGTACCTGCATTCTCTAGACTCGGATATTAATGGCAGAGAAGCACATATTCTGTTTTTATTTGCCCATTCAACACCCTTGTCACAGCATTCTTCCACTGACAGATCTGCAGAAATGAGGAAAGAGAGAAAAATACAATGCATTTAATACAACCTTAATATATGGTATTGTATCTGCCAGTTAAAAAAACCCAAACACAAGCAAGTCAGTTTTCCCCTCCCTGATTTACACACAGAACAGGGCACCCACACAAAAAGCAGCCATGGCCAAACAGAGCACCTGTCAGCACCTTGCAATAAAGCCTAGTGCTGGAGATTTTCCTTCCTTGGTGAAGAAAACTGCATTTTCCCCTAACCTTTCACACAAAGACACAGCCTAGGGACTGATACACCTGCAGAAACCAGTTCAGATAGTCCTACCAAATAAAAGGGTCTTTGGGATTGCACTCCTTTATTATCAAAAGCAGCAGCAGTAAGCAACCTTTTAAAATCCTGAAGAATACAGGATAAATCAAATACCTGATATGAAAGACAGATGAGTCTCATTACAAGTAAATTTGCAGAACAATTTTTTTCCTGAGGTTATTATCCAGTTAATCTGTTTTCAATCTTTTACTCAGAAGTATGTCTGTAAATGCAAAAGTACTGTAGAGAGGAACAAAAAGGTATATGGTATTTTGATCACTTAACATATGAAAGAAAAATTAATCCTGTTACCAACTTAGAGCAATGCTGAAACTAAGGGGAAAACCACACTGAAGGCAATTATTTGTGTAGAGTATATTTTTACAAGCTTCTAATTTAATAAAACTGAATATTGTTAATGAACTGACAAGCACTACAGGTTTGCTTCATATTCCAAGTGCAAAAGTTCACTGCACAGCAGGTGTATCAGAACTTGGAATAAAACATGAGTCACACTTTTCTATTAATTACCTTGTAGTCTGAACACTGAGCAGCTCCTTGTGTAACAAATATGCAAACTGTGTAAAAACCCTATCCAGTTATCCAGAGGGACAGCTTTCTAATAATTTCTCTCAGTTTCCTAAGTTTTTTGACTGATGGCCCTGACAGGTTTCACCTGCGAGTGCTGAGGGAGCTGGATGATGACACTGCCAGGCTACATACAAGGATCTTGGAGCTCATCTTGAATGAGAGGAGATCCTGAAGGATGGAAGAGAACAAGAATCTCCCTGACTTCAAGAAGGACAGGAGAGAAGATCTGGGAAACTACAAACTGGTCAACCTATTACAGAATCACAGAATCATTCGGGTTGGAAAAGACCTCTGAGATCATCAAGTCCAGCCTGTGATTGATCCCCACCTTGTCACCCAGACCAGAGCACTGAATGCCATTGTCCAGGCATTCCTTGGACACTTCCAGGGATGGGGACTCCACCACCTCCCTGGGCAGCTCCTTCCAATGCCTGACCAACTTTTAAATGAAGAAATACTTCCTTATGCCCAACCTGAACAACCCCTGGAACAACTTGAAGCTGTTCACCCTTGTCCTGACCCTTGTTCCTTGGGAGCAGAGCCCAAACCCCACCTGGCTGCACCCTCGTGTCAAGGAGCTGTAGAAAGCAAGAAGGTTCCCCTTGAGCCTCCTTTTCTCCAGGATGAGCCCTCTCAGCTCCCTCAGCTGCTCCTGATGCTCCAGACCCTTCCCCAGCTCTGTTCCCTTCTCTGGACACTCTCCAACCCCTCAATGTCTTTCTTGCAGTGAGGGGCCCTGAACTGGACATAGGACTCGAGGTATGCTCCCACCAGTGCCAAGTACAGGGGGAAAATCACTGTCCTGGCCCTATTGGTCAAACTATTTTTGGTACGGGTCAGGATGCCATAGGCTTTTTGCCCATCTGGCACACTCTTCTCATTCTCTGGGAAGGTGATAGAGCAAATCCTTCTGGAAACAATGTCCAAACACATGAAGGACAAGAATGTGCCTGGCAGAAGTCAGCCTGGATTTATGAAGGGTATATCATGCATTAAGCATGATGATTAAGCATATAGTTAGTTAATAACCTCACAGCCTTTGACAAGGTGGTGGCTAGCTTAGCAGATGAGGGAGTGGATGTTGTTTCCCATGACATCCGGCTTTCAACACCATCACCTATAACATCATCACAGACAAGCTGGCAATGGACACTTCAGGTAAGTGGACAGTGAGGTGGACATGGGAAAGCAGTGCATCCTCCACCAGCTCACAGATCATACAAGTCTGGCAGGAGTGGGTGATGCACCAGAGAGCCATGCTGCCATCCAGAGGAACCTGAACAGGCTGGAGAAATGGGCCAACAGGAACCTCAGGAAGATCTGCAAAGAGAAATGCAAAGTCCTGGTTCTGGGGTGGAATAAGGCCTATGCAGCAGTGCACACTGAGGACCTGCCAGCTGTAAAGCAGCTCTGCAAAGAAGGAGTTTGTGTCCTGGTGGACTCCAAGCTAACTGTAAGCCAGCAATGCACTTTCACAGCAACAGAGGCCCACACCATCTTAGTCTGCATTAGACAGAGCACGGGCAGCACATGGAGGGATGTGATCCTTCCCCTCTGCAGAGCACTGACGAAACCACACCTGAAGTGCTGTCCAGTCCTGGGCTTCCTAGTTCAAGAAGGACATGGACCTGCTGTACTGAGTCCAGTGCAGGACCTCCAAGACAATATATGCACTGGAGTGTCTTTCATATGAGGAGAGACAAGAAGAGCTGGGACTATTCAGTCAAGAGAACAGAAGGCTTAGGGGGGGATCTGATTGGTGTTTATAAATACCTGAGAGGATGGGATGAAGAGGGAGCCAGACTCCTCTCCATAGCGTTCACTGGCAGGACAAGAGACAATTGACACAAATTATACCATATGAAGTTCCACCTGAATGCAAGAAAACACTCTTTTACTGTGAGAGTGCCTAAACTCTGGAGGATTTCAAGAAGTCCCTTCCAAACTAAATGATCCTGTGACTGATTACTTAATGAAAAATAAGTAAGAGCCTTCCATCTCTTTGTTGCTGTGCTGCACAGAGGAAGGCAAATCTCATGTACTTGTTTTTTATGGAGAAGACGAAGTACAGAAGGATGAAATGCTTTGCCCAAATTACACATCAAGCTGGTGGCAGAACAGAGAGCACACATGATTGTCTCATCCTTAGCTTTGGTCTGAGCACATCTGAAATGAACACACTTCAACAGGCAGCCACATTATATTCAAGACTACATCTTCACAAATTACTTCCTGCAGAGTTTTGTAAGGACAAGCAACTGTCTCCTCTGGCTACAGCAGTTACAAAGCCATCATTCTTAGGTGCTCCTGATGTAGGGCCATTACAGCCACCTTCCATCTTTCTACATGCCCACCTCCTAACTTTCTGCAGTTATTAAATAAGCTGAAATATTTAAACTGTTCATAATCACTCTGACACACATCAGAGAGAGTTTGTATCTGCTCAGCTGGCAGATATTCACATGTAGGGAAGGCAAAAGCAGCTGAAAGCAAGTAGAGAAGGTAATTCCCTCCAGTAATTAAGTTGCTTGGTTTTGGTTTTTGGCTTTTTTTTTTTTTTTCAGGGAACAACCTATATTCCCATTGTGATTATAATTCAAAAATGAAAGAGTTAAGTGAGATTTTAGGATGCATCAGTCATTTTGAGGTAGGTACTCTTAAGGCAGTTATCAATTCTCCAGTGCAAAGCTCTGGAGTATTGCACAGAATTCTGGCTTTCCCTGCTCAGAAGAGACTACAACAAAATGAAAAATGCATAAAGAAAGATTAGGAAGATTGTCAGGGGAATCAAAGTCCTGCTAAATGAGGAGAAACTAGGAGAGACAGACCATTTTAAGCATAGGTAAGTAAAACCCATGAAAGGACAGGGTTCCTGTGAACAAATATTGCAGTATTACAGTATTATTACAGTAAAAAATAATCAAGATTATGGGATCAAGTAAACCAAACAAGTTTTAGTAAGAAAACCATTATACTTATAAACAGAATTACAATTTAAGTGTTAGTTTATAACAGTGCTGTGTACTCTATGACCCAGGTCGTTCTTCTAGTTTTACTTATATACCCAAAATAACGGTCAAAATTCTGTCATTACTAAGTCAAGGCAATATTTCTCTTGAATCCTTCAGTGTGTCCAGAATTCATGCCAATGTCTGAAAGCTAAGTGCAATTTATAATGAATCAGATTAAACCAGTCTAGTAAATAACTATCTGCCTGAAATCCATGCATTTGTGTCTAAGCTCCTCTTTGGGAATAGGGACCCTGTTCGGGGCCCTCCAGCTGACAAGTATCATGTGCATCAAATTTCTTACAAAGGATTACAAATAACCTTATTTTTAGTGCTGCTGTCTGCAATCAATCTTAAGTGTGTTGAAAAATGATACACATTTAACTGAAATGCAGAGCTGGCTGCAGGTTTTTGCAGGGCTTTGTGCAAATAAGTCTTTAGCCAAGTTCCTCCCCTGAAGGACAATCCCTGGCTCTGGACACCAGCTCTTCCCTCCAAGCCCTGGCAACACACCTCTACTCCAACCAAATAACCCAAGAATTCAAAGCAGGCCAAGCTAAGCAAACTTGTCTGTAGGAGTGCATCCAGACAAAGAGAGATCATGGAGAGTTTGTTGAAGAACTGTGGTCCAGGCTCATTGTTTTGGTGACATCACAATTCATATCCTCCAAAGATCCTGCCAAACATCTCCTGAGAATAGAGGGAAGTGAAAAACAAGCAGTAAAAAAAGCACTCCACCCTCAAGGCCATTCTTCTAAAATGTAACAGTTAAACAGTGGAAAACATTTTCTCTTGGCTTTGCAGTTTGGTTTTAAAATGGTAATTCATGGCCAAATCCCTACTCTTTCAAAATCTCAAAGTGTGTGTCTCACATATTGGGTGTCAACTTTTGATTGCACTAGAAGTGATTCTATTTGGGCACTAAGAGTTGCTAATGAGTACTTAGAAACAGGACAGACTTACCATCTCCCAGCTGTAGTTTTGTTGCAGATTCAACTGTACACACACACATTCACGTGGCTCCCACTTGGAAACCTTTGAGCAAGAAGTTCATACTGAGGCCATTTGTGCCTTCTAACACTCTCTTCAGGGGACCAACAGTACAGAGAGGCTGTGTCCTCTCTGCAGCCTCTCCTAACTACAAGTTGGTACTGCAGGGTGGGCAAAGAATCAGACAGTGGGAAGCAGAAGGTAGAAACTACTCTGATTCTGACATCTCAAGGAATCTCACTGAAAAGAATGGGGTTTTTTTCTTGACTGTAACCACATGTTTCTTACTTCAGCTGGTGGGCTCCTGGCCCACCTCAGAGCTACAGTGCCAACAATGATCAAGTAGGAACAACATTACTGGTGTTCCTTCAAAAATTTTGCCAAGTGCATAATGTTTCATGCTAATCAGCCAGAGAAATCTCAGGCATCCTAAAGATAAAGCCTTTACAGGAAAGGCTGATGATATCATCTATGTTCAGATTAAATGTACCCTTTTATTTGGAGGGAGAAACCCTACAGTAAAGTTATAACATGCAAGAACACACTGTCAGGTCCATTTTGTAAAATTGAGAAACACTTTTTCAGCTTTCTGGTATTACAAGACAGAAAAGTATGAGGATAAACCAGAGCTCTGGTAATAGGGGAGCATGTTGACTTCCTTCACATCAGATACAATAATTTTGCATGCTAAGTGATCAGTTCAGAAAATCCAAGTTTATTTTGGGTAAAATCCAATGCAGCTTTATCACTACTTTGTTCCTGTACAGAAGTATGTGCAGCAGGGCATCCAAAAGAACTCAAGCTCTGTTAGTATGGTAACAGCAAGGATGCCTGTCCTAATGGATATCTGGTCTATGTTGGATTCTGAGAGAGATTTCAGAAGTCTTGTGAAGCAGACAGATGGAACTAAGCTCTCTAATTTTACAAAAGATGTCATGAAGAAAAATCTATCAGATAAGATGTGATTAAGGTCAAAAATATTCAAACACTATGTGCACATGATGCATTCATGTGCTAGTTCTGAATTACACTTACACAGACATGATGTGTACAAGCAGAAGGTTGTTTTAAAAAAAAAGGTAATTTGCTAATCGTAACAGGACTGCCATTTGTGGGAGTTCAAAGCAAGAAATGAGGTTAATATCTGCATAACCTTAGACTTCTATGATGTAATAATTGATTATTCAGCAGCTGCAGTGAATATTTTCTGCAAAAGAAAGATAATCTTAAGAATGTTACCCAAAAGTGTGATTCCTGGAATGAGAGCCCCTGAACTGTTTCTAGGAATTGTGCAAATGATAAGCAGAAGTAAAAAGAACTGGATAAATTTCATAGCAGCAGCATTGCAGCTAGATCAAAAAGGAAGACTTTTTAGGTAACAATCTGCATGGTTGCCTCTAATAGAAAGGTCTATATAGAGTCCAGGATTGGATAGCTGTTCATTACTCAGTGCTGATCTATGGAACAGTTATCAACCTGATGGTGATACCAAACCAAAGTGACACCTGAGCCTAGGTGGGCTCACCAAGCCAGTGCCAGTTAAGACTGCCCATTCTTCAAGGCAGTCAATGATGTGACCCTCGAACTCCATGATTTCCCAGCCCACATAACCAGCTGTAGTTGGGTACAGATTTGGAAGTGAGTCCAGGTCAAGGGGTCAAAATCACACCTTCTTATTAAGATGTTTACAATCCTTTAAGCACATGAATTGATTACGTTTGCAAAGTGTGGTGCAGATCTTGCCCTTCACTCAATTTACTCTGTAAGAGGCTCAGCACTATGGAATGTGAGAAAACAAAACACAGGCATCACTTCTCAGCATATGAGGAGGGTACAGGCAACAGATGGACTCTGTGAGAGCTCAGCACTAATCCAACATGTTTCAGTAACAGTATGTCATGCAGAATTTTTGGAACTCATGATTACAACAGACACACACTGGTTTAGGTTTCCAGTAAGAAAACCACTTTCAACATTCACTGTGTACCTTTTTGATAAAATCCTTCTTGTCCTGTCCAGAAAACTCTCTCACTAGTGATGTTCATCCATCTAACTGCCACCTGGAAAAAACTCCAAATCTACTTACAGAATCTGATCCTCAGAATTACAGACTGGCCATCCATACTACGCAGAGTCACATTCTTTGTCTTCCAATCTCCCCTTATATCTGTATTCTCACAAAACCACAGCAACCGCATATCCCTCTGGCCAAGGCTCCCCTTTGCTCAACATTCAGGGCAAACAAAGTGTGCTTGGCCTGATTTGCTACACCAAATTAGTTCCTCCTGAACAATGACACCTGGCTATCATCAGGTGGACAAAGTCAGCTGCTTTTGTAGCAAGGACAGCAGTTAAGTGCTGGCAGCTGGGATTTGTATGTAGTCTTGATTTTTTGGCTCTTCTTACAAGAAACTGTGGAAATGCTGTCTCTGGCAGTGCAAACACACTCTGACTGGCCACTTAAGGTATTGAATAGACCTGGAGACGTGTTTAGACAAAAGGGAAGCCAGTGGACTTCAAAGGTCCAACTGGTAATAAACTAACATGACAAATACAGCTTTGCTGCATCTTTATCTTGCGTGTAAACCTAGGGATTAGGCACACAGAGTAGGGGAAAGGGTGAAGGAGACCTGAAACCATGAAAGGGAAAGATGTACAACAGAAAATCTGCCCCATGATTCCCTGAAACAAATAGTTTGAACTGGAAGTAAAGGAGCAACGTAGGAGAGCATTACCATTCTTCATCTGAGACGATGCGAGTATGTCATGGATCTCTTCAGAATGGAGTTGGAATGAAGATGCCCCTCTTTATATGGAAAGAAAGAAGCAAAGTGAATAGGAGGTTTTCTCTTTCTGCAGAGAAATGCTGGTTCACCTTAAGACTGTTCATCAACTACCCCAATATGCTGATGGGGTACAATGAACAGACGCAGCTGAGCTGTGGCACTAGTCAGCTTTGGACAGTAAGATATTCTTAGTTGTTCTACTCAGTTGTTCTTACAGGTTCCCTTAAAGACTATGACAGTCTGAACTTCATAATAAAAGCATAAAACTTGGAGACAGGACACCCTCTCTCTTAACACCCACAGCAGCATGGGCCAGGAGGAATTCTCCAATGCGTATGTTGTAGGATGCAAGGCTGTGTTCCTCACCAGCTGTCCCCTTCCTGTCCTGCTCTAGTCCCTCAAAGAGGATCTACGACTATTGAGCTTCTCTCCTCCAAGTGTGAGGGGTTGTACTGGAGCTTTATGGACTGACAGACAATCACTCACAATTCACATGCAGCTGAAAAATACAACATCCTCTCTAAACATGTTTAAAGGGTTTGAAGTTTTACTTTCACATGTATTCTCAGCTGAGGGCAATTATTTCAGGACAGCTGAAATCACTGAAGAAAGACAGCATAGTAACTGAAGCAGCAGCACCCTAAAGGAAATGCCTGGTATGTTAGTGTGTTTTGTGGTTGGTTTGAAAACAGCCAACATTTTACTGGAAATTTTTTAGGTCTGGAGAACACTCATTTATAGGGAATGTGACTCTGGTAGCACCAGCAGAGGCCATCACACAACTAGGGGGATTTTTCAGATACAGCCAAACCTCATTTTATGAGATACGTATGTGCAGTTTATAAAACAAGTTCTCAAAATATTCCATGGCAATAGCTGGTGATAAGGACAGGCCTGACAGAGACAATGCATGCTGCAACATCCATTATGTCCTTAGTGGGAAAAGCACATGCTTTACTGCAGGGTTTTTATTATGTCTCAGGTCTAAAAAAATCCTTCTAAAAGTAGGCAAATGGCTACTAAAAATTAGAAAAGACAACTCCATCTATTGCAGGAATAAGGCATCTTAGAGAGATGTATGTATCTATATCTGTATCTCAAAATGTCAGAAAAGACAGGGATGTAGAAGCCCTCAGGAGGTTATCTTGTCTAACTACTTCCAGGGAGACCTGATAAAATTCAGTCAGCTGTGGGCAGAGCCCTACGTAGTTGTTCAAAATCAGTATCAAGTGAGGCTGATTCCCAAACGTGTCTAGGCAATGTGCTCCTGTGCTCGAAGATCTCATACATTCAGCAACACCACAGATTTTTTGATAATATACTACCTGTTCACTCCAAAAGCCTGTTTCAATTCATTCTTTTGTTACTACCTCTTATACACCCAACCTTCTGTGTACCTGCTCCCTGAAGGTGCCTTTTCTGGAAACAAATTAATTCCAATTTTTTCATCTTTCTGGATGGGTTATTTTTTGGGCTTCCATGACGAGGCTGAAGTTCAAAAGACATAAGACTAAAAGAATAAAGACTGTTCTGAAAACTTCTAGAAGATACAAAAGTATTCAAAGAACCTTGGAGTCCACTGAATCAGCATTGTGTAAACAGCTTAGTACATGTAGTATCTGTCCCAGACTTTACATACTCAAAAGAACATGAAAAAAGATGGTCCATTCACAGCTCTGACAGACACAGGTGGCCTAAAGAACCCAGACTCACCAAGATGACGTGGAAGGACAAACAAAAAAAACCTCATAATTGGAAGAGCAACTGCTCTTCCTGATAAACGTATGCTAAACTTTGTCCTTCACTCTCACCCCTGCGAGAAAATCATGCAAATAACAAAATAACTTCACAGGACCTTGACAGAAAGAGGGCCACATCAGGCTTTCTCATTTAAGAAAAAATTTTAATCTTCTCTTGATTTCTCATTTCAAATAATGAAAAACTGTGTGATTAGAAAGTTTTATTTAGGGTATTAAAATTAACCTATTGTGAGTCCTGTTCATTTGTATAAAGTCCATGACCAAAAATGTACTGCAGTAAATGACAGTCTTTAAGTAGATCTTGAAGAGCTTTGGATTGAGTCCAAGTATATGTATATATACAAAATAAAGCTACTTAAATAAGAAGGATATGAGAATGTGACAGAGCAGCACATCTCAGAATATCGAACACACATGCTCAAGCATTTCTACTGCCATAAAACGATTTCTAATTCTATTGCTATTCCTGTAAAATGATTACAGGAAAAATATTTTCACACTGGGATTTCTGTATTTTTATCTGACCAGAAAATTAACAAGAATTACGATGCTTTTATATACTGCTAAAGTAAAATGTATCTACTCTGTAGGCAGCATGTTTATTGCTGAACATAAAAAAAAAAGATAGACAATGATGAAAGATTCTGATATTCTAGTATTGCCATATTTAAAGAATAGTCAGGAAACACTAAGCAGATGGGATAAAATTTATAGCACGGTGGGTCAAGGTTCAAGCATGGAAGGAACCACAGGCTTTACAGAGCAGGAAGACAATACAGATCTATTTTTGCATATAATTATATAGCAATGCCTTAGGGAAAGTTTCATTTTAGAGAAAACTGTACTAGAACTTTTATGTGAAACTTTCCTCATTTTTGAAATTATCTATAGTAAGCCACAATCATTATCTAGCTCTCCCAGATTCTCTGACTAAGCATTGATATT
The DNA here is from genome assembly GCF_017639235.1 of Corvus kubaryi. NCBI lineage: Eukaryota > Metazoa > Chordata > Aves > Passeriformes > Corvidae > Corvus > Corvus kubaryi. The sequence continues at coordinate 1,017,223 of NW_024582061.1, read as the reverse complement.
AAAAGTACTCAGTACCTGAAATTTAGTCAGTGACAAGAGCAAAGCTGGAAGATGGCAGTATTTCCAGTGGATGTACTGCGAGCAGCATTTGCACACTATATCCTTCCAAAGCTTCATAAATCCTTGGAAACACCCTAAAAAGCTGAAAAGAACCATACAAAGTATTTCTACATCTGTACACTTCAGCACTGACAAAAACGATCTTTTCTGGTATTGTTTTCTTTCTTACTAAGCTTAAAGTCTCAATCCAGACTTTGACTAGATTCAAAAATGAACCCTTTATTGGGAAACATACTGCACCCCTGTGCAGCATCACTCATTTGTGGTGCTACCATAACCCAGAAAACAACATACTTCCTATACCTGTGTACTCAGTACCCAAAACTACATCAGCTTTCTTTGAACGAAAATGTAACAGTAATTTGATTAACTGAAAAGAGTATGAATGAAAATCCCTGACAATCTGAAAGTGATTTTCTTCTTAAGATACAGCAGCACATACTTCAAATCCAAAAGGCAATTTCTCAAAACTTTTAAGTCTGAAGTAGGTCATAATAGGTACAAATCAGAGACAAAGTACTCCTGAGTGCTGGCAGAAAACAGAAATGCTGCTTGCTTTAAAAAGTGAAGGGAAGAAACTTCATAAACTGCCTTAGCCAAAGATTTGTTGGTATATTGAGGAGAGTACAAGCATGGGAGATGCTTAATACGTTGCATCCTGTTGATCAGAGAGACTTTCAACACAACTTGTTCTGGACTGTCCTGTGTCTTACCAGAGGACAAGAATCCTTGCCAAGTCTGATGAACGTGCAGGTGACTGTCACAATATTCCCCTTACTGTACACTCTGTCACTGTAATCACCCAGTATATCATCTTAGTAGGTCCTTGACTACTCCTTCTCCACTTACTTGACATTATTCTGAGCATTTCCAAGCTAATTTTTATTCACAAAATATTATGGCCTGAAATTCTAACCATTTTTCTAGAACTCTTCACTGATCCATACTGACTTTTTCTCTCCTTTTGAGGCTTTTTGCTTGTTGTGGCCTCTTCCTATGTTTTCTCTCTTGCTCCTGACAACTCCTTCATGAGCTTCTTTGCAGACAATTTTTCTATTCTTTCTTACCCTGCAATCTTCCCAACCTTCTGCTTCCACTTCTACATCTTATCTTGGAGCAATGCTATCTAACCTCCAAACTTAATTGTGTGATTACTTAACCATTAAAATCTCACCCTTGGCCTATCTTCTTCCATTGAATCTACACGAAAACATGGGTGCCTGACATTTCCAGAATGATTACAAAAGCTTTTGCCTAATTTGGCTAAAATTACCTGTTTACTTTGTTATTTCTTAACTTTACTCATTTTCTTTGCTCCCTGTAACTGTCAACCATCACCTTCTGCTACATTTTCACAAAAGCTTCTGTTCATTTATCTCTTTTCTACTAACCCACTCTATGTTACCATTAAAATTCTTGCCTGTGCCCTGAAGTTGTTTTATTTGGATTTCAGCTCTCCCTTTCTTGACCTTCTCTATTTCACCCCCCTTTTATTCTCTACAGATATTTTACTATGTCAAGTAAACCCAGATTCTCTGCTTACTGAATTCATTTTACCACCTACTTCTTTAGAAGTATCCATAACTCACAAAACCAAACTCAAACTCTTTACTGGTCCCAGTTAACTATTTCAGTCAAGTTCCAGAGGGCCAAAGCCCATCTTTCATTTCAGAAAATAGTAATAGAAGTATTGTAGAACAAGTTGGTCTTAACACAACTGTTTATTGAAAACACGTGTGAAGTTGATATGAAACTTGCAGAATGGGCTAAAGCAGAAAGATAAATAAATAACTTCTGAAAATGCATTGACCTACTCTCAGATAATGCCTGAAACCTAACAGAACAATATAAATACACTGCAGTAACTTGATAAGCTGGTTTATGGGGGTTTCTCTTGGATTTCACTAACACGTCTGCTTTCAATTACACAGATGAAAAACAAAGAGCTTTAACATCTTGCACTTCTCCTGACTGCAATAAAATGTCATTTCTCAAAATGGCCTCTTAAAATGAAACTCAGCCAATTTAAAGGTAGCACTCATGTTTTAGAACTGATAGTATGTGATTTTTTGGGGTAGATTTTATCTGTGATAGCATGCAAAAAAGCACAGATTTAGCCTTTTATGTGTCCTACCTCCACCCATATACTCCTTATAAATATACTGTTATAAAAGCACATGTAAAAATCATAATCTTAAAATAAAACTCATTCCACGAAGTCAGTGGAACATTTTTTTTATTACAACTGTAAGCTTCCCCTGAATAGACATGTTTCCAGATGTTTAGTGAGTTAAAACTGTGCCTGTAGTACCAAGACATGCCAAAGAGAGAGCTACAGGATGAACTATTAATACACTGACTGGCCATGGTGATGTAATTCATCTTCTTTGGTTTATGGTAGTTGATATGTGTTAAATAATGCAATGTTTACAGTAAAACAAAGTTGCATAATGAAATGTTTAAAGGTTTTAAGATCCTTACTCTCGCAAAGAATGATGTACATACGTATATTTACGTGCACTGGGCAGTTCCCCTGAAGGCAATTCCTTCAGTTTCTTCAGAATGAAGACTTTAAGAGCTACTGATGATTTGATGATTCATTAGTAAGGCAAAGCAATTAAGAAAACTGATGGTAACAAGTTTAGAAGAAAACCATATTTCATCAATATGCTGTCCTAGTAACTTGGCAGTTGTATCACTAAAGCACATAAGAGCTCCTCTTTCTCCAAGGCCCCTTATTCCAGACCTGCCGGGGAGCACAGGCTCGGCCCCAAAGACTTCAACAACATAACTCACCACGTAATTACTTCATTTGCTTCTAAAACACAGATGATTATTCAATATTCAATAATTATTTCACTGAAGCAAAGTCTACTCTTTAAATGCCGATCTCCTAAGCAAGGATCCTCACCTGCTTTCAGATGTATAAATTTAATTTTATCCAGTGCACTGTTAAGTTTTAAGAAATAGAAATTCTCAGTCAAATTAGAGTATTGATTCTAATTTGGGAATAAAAACCTGATATACATTTTACTGCAAATTTTTGTATTAAAAAAAACTTTTAAAAACAGAACTCATAGATCTAATGACTTCCCAGTTTTCTAAAAAGTTATCCAGTAACTAAGGCTAAATGTACAGAGGTTACAAAGTGAAATTTTTCATGTTCTACAATAAAGTTGAATGCTTAAAATTACCCTGTCTGCTCACTGTGACACATCAAAGCCACAGTTTTGCTGATGTATTTTGTTGTCTAAGGGGAAGTAGGAGCTATTTTGATTCTGGAGGTAAATGCTGCTCTTCTGACCATCTTAGTCTGTCCTTTTTTAAAAGGAGTGCTACAGTCTCTTTATCAAAAGCAAGTATTTTGACAGATAGTACTCTTCTAACGAAAATCTAAGACCCAAGACACTGTGACAGCAACAAATTATTTACTTCACTGGCTTTTGTCTGCCTAGGCCAGAGACCATGTGTTTCCAAGTACTTGCCCAGAGTGAAATGAAACCTCAAAAGACCCCTTGGGGTTACTCTAATGGAAAAGTCACTTACCTGTTAGCTGTGATAAACTCATTATCACCATAGGACAAATAACTTTCTTTGTCATCTCCTACAAATTAAGATTTGCATGAGATTCCTACAATGAATTAAATCAAGTTCATATCCTCTCTTCAGACAGTACTAAGAGCTCAGGAAAAAGTGTGCAATAAGTAAAAAGAGTCATGACCCGGATCCAGATCCCTGCTTTCAAAAGCAACCATATCACACGGTATCATTCATAAATGTTCCACATTTGGTCTCCAAAAAGCCCGCATCCTTTGCTTCACTATTCCTCCCGCTTCTCTGGGATTCCAACTAACTGCTGGTCCAGTTTCCCATGTTTTTCGGGCGTAGTTCTGTCTCCGGCAGATCAGAGCTGACACCTCTGGCGCCCGCCGGTTTCAGACCCATCACTTCGCGGTGCCACCGCCGGGCACCTCTCGCTGGGGGCGGGGGGCACCGTGCGGCGGCCGCCACGACATGTCGCGATTCCCGTGACATCCACCGAGCTGCGCTGGATCCCGGGCGGAGTTGTCCGCCGGGAGCACACTCACCCTTTCCCCACGGCACAGCCCGTCCCGGCGGAGCCTCATACCGAATCTGCCCGGGGGTAGCGGGACCAGGGGGGCAGCGGCGGGGCCGGTGCACACCACGCCTTTCTGCTCACTTGGACGTGGCAGCGGCGCTTTAAAGCCTCCCTGGAACGTCCAGGGATACAGGGAAGAAGGGGGCCCCAAGGGGGGCCTCGCGGCCCCGTCCCCCGGCAGCCCGGGGACACCGTGGGGAGCCCCGCAGCCCCATCCCCAGGAGCCCGCATCCCGGAGCGGGTCTCGCCGGGGCAGAGCCCGGAGGCTCGGGTCGGTGGGAGCCGCTCCCGCACTTACCTTGTCCCCGGAGCGGAGGCAGCAGCGCCAGGAGCAGGAGCAGCCGCAGCGGCCGGGCCCCGCCGAGGTTGTCCATCGGCCGGGAGCGCTCGCTCCGAGCGGGTCTTGGCTCTCCTGCGGCGTCCAGTGGGCTCCCTCTTTTCGCTTGCTGCTGCTGCTGTTATCCCAGCCGCCTGAGACCGGTTGGAAAAGAGCTTTCAGGAACCCCCCACTCGGTGGGCTTTACAAAGATTTAATTCACTGCCTGCCCGGTTAATTATACAGCCTGCAAGTGCTCGGCAGAACAGAGCCGTCACCGCAGCTCGGAGGTACGAGCCCTGTTGCTTCTAATACCCCGCCGCCCCCACACGCTCTAAAAGTGACTCCCTTGAGCTCGGAAAACTTTGCAGATCCTCAGCGTGAACCTCGGGCCGGCGTGACTGATTCTGTGAAGAAGTGCAGCGACTTCTCTCGGTGCCAAGTAGGAGAAAGCCACAAAAGCAAGGCAAAGCAAAACAAAACAAAAGAAACCACCTAGCAGAGGTTTAACCTCTAAAGGGGAGATATTCAATCCCCCTTCTAGGTCTTTCCGTGGATTTTACCCCAATACAGCTTTTGTCAATAAAATAAGATTTTTAAAAGGAGAGAGATTCTAGAATCTTTCAATGAAATTCAGTGGGAAAAATAAAAATCCTTTCTTCCCTCCCCCTCCTCTTAAGAAGTCAGGATAAGAATTTCAACCCAAGTGAGGCAGCTCTTCTCTCTCTCTCCCTTCCCTTTTTTTTTTTTTTTTAACCTCCTTATTTAAACAGCAGCACACACACTGATAGTGGTCAAAAGACCCAGTTGGTAATGCTGTTGCTGAGATCTTTAAGATAATGGGAGGGAAAATATTTGCAGTCAAATGGGGATGGAAATACACAAAGTTCAACACCCCTGTATACTTTGACCTCGATTTTACTCAAACAAAGAGTTGGAAGTCAGTGTGTGTTTACTTGGAGGTTGTGCCACGTGGACTCTAATTGGGCTATTCTTCTTGTAAATACCCAATAATGCAATTTTTGAGTATCTCTCCTCAAAATGTCCAATCGGAAAAAGTATTTAAGTCAGTAAGAGTTGAATGTGTGTTTTCTTCCGCACCAGGTTATCTGTACTTTTCTAACACAAGAACACAAATACAGCCATAAGGCCAAGAGTCCAACTATCTCAATAGCCTGTCTTCAGCCACAATCGTAAAGTAGTGGAAGAACATGAATAAGAAAAACACACGTGATAATTTTCCCGGCCACTCTTCCAGCCTTCAGTTCCTTTGAGTTTGGAGCATTTCCTTGGTGAAATGTGGTCTATGTGTACTTAGTAGCCCTCAGTGAATTTCTATTTCAGGTATTTATCATGTCTCCCCACGAGTTCTTGTAAAACTTTATCATCCAAAATACCCTTTGGCAGGAGGTTTCATGGATTTACCACTGACTGTGCGAAGGGCCATTTCCTTTTGTTCCTTTTGAACCTAGTTCCAGCGCCCTTCTGGGCTGCCTCCCACATCTACAGCAGAAAGAGTTATCCAAGAACTGACCTCCATCCTCACTCAAAATGCCTACATCATCTTCCTTTGACTGCTGGTTTGGTTTTGTTGTTGTTGTTGTGGGTTTTTCCGTTTTTTGTTGTTGTGGTTGGTTGGTTGGTTGGTTGGTTTTCTCCTCTGTCTTATTGGGAAGGGGCAGCTGGAAAAGGAGAAAAAGGATGTATGGCTGATTTTATTTGGGGGGGATTTTAATTGGAGGATTTTCTACATAAGCATGTCTATTTCTCCCTCTTTTTTTAATGCCCTAACTCAGTTTAAAATGATTTTACATCAGTTACAGCAGGACCTTCCCAGTGTTTCATTCCAACCTCCAAGTTACCATTTTTCATGTATCAGACAGCTGTGGGAGACACCTAACAAAGATTACACCTTGTCTAAAATTCATACCAGCTTAACTGAACCAGAGGAATCCCCTCGACAGAAACTCTGGGTTCAGTTCAATATTGCCTTATTTCACTCTACATTAAAACCTCCCCAAATTGATTAAAGGTGGATAGAAAGAACTTCACCCAGCGTGCCTAAAACAGTGTAAAGTTATACATGTGCCTGTCCACACATGGAGTTACTCTGATTAACACCATGTGTCGACATTTTTACTCCAGAGTAAGAATTCCTTGTTCCCATTTAGATCACCACCACAAACTATACCAGAAATGAGGCAAATTTAATAAAAGTTTAAAAAGTATTTCTAGAAAACATCATGGCTATGGTCATCTGCAGATCTGACAATAGGTTTTTCCTTGGTTTGGGGTGGGGGTTTTTTTGTTTAATACACATTTCCAGGATAAATTGGCACTCTCACCTACAGTCAGATTGAGAGGCCTCAAGTACATGTGATTCCAATTACTGACCCCAAGCTTTGTAATGAGCTGAGCCATGCACTTCAGGCTCAATGCAGAGGTCCTGGGAGTCAATGGAAAGCAAAGGTTTATGAGATGGAACATTTTGCATAACCAAATTTTTTTCTTATATCTGTTCATAAAGGCCCTGTAATCTTTTGTGTAGCTCTAAAACAAACAAATTCTTTAATGAGGATTTTGTTTCTACTTCATAAGAATAGAAATCATTTGCAGAAGCTCAGATTAATGAGCAGTGACAGCTAATCATTAATAAAATCATTCCGCAAGTCATTTCCAAGGGTCCTGTTGAGAGTAGAGACACACAAGTAGACTGACAAAGAATTTAGACTTACTCTATCAAATCTAGCCATCTATGGCAGCAGGTTCACAGCTCCCATTTGGCTACTCAGGAATTCTTGAGATGGCCTGATTAAGTCTAAATAAGGGTATCGACCTCTGTCTAATGAACAAAGCTGACCCAGGGTCCCAGCTGCTGTGCCTCCTAGCTCATCTCTTTTACTACAGCTCCCAAAGTCTGATTTTTTTACCACTCCACCTATCTGTCCTAGAACTTGAGCAAAAGAGAGGGAAATTAAATTGCACTATCTTCCCTGTTTGCAGGAAGAATGTTGCAAGGAAGTTAATAGATTCCCCTAGAAATTAAATCTAACTGTAGATTTCTAACTGTAAAGGGAAACTCCTTCGGCCCTATGGCAAAAAATGAAGCTACATATTGGTTCTTGTTATGAAAATGTGCCTCATTAAAGATGCATAAAAAGGCCTCTTTTCCTTCTTAACAGGAAGAATACATCACTGATTGGTACAGATACACAAGGATTAAGAGGATTCATGTGGATCTTACCATCTCTCACTGTAAATAAAAGACCCCAAACCCCAAAAGTAGGTAAATCCATGGCTAGTGGAGTACAAATGACCACTTAGCTAAGCTCCAAACACTAGTACAGGCATGGTACAACTGACATTTGGCTTCTTTCCTGGAGAAAACACTACCTGAATATTTTCTGAACTTGAATAAAACCTATGTACAAAAGACATGTGGCAACAACTTGACACATAATCATTTTAATATTGGAAGTTTTAGAATTTTTTTGGTTTAGTATCTTAATATAGGAAATGGATTTTGAAGGCTTATGGGAACCTTTCCGACTATCTTGCCTTTTGGACAGTAATGATAAGTTGCTCATTAAACTAGAAGACATCTTTTACAAAGAAAACTTAGCAGAGTTTTCAGAGATGGATGCACAGTAATCCTTGATTATTTTTTGAAACTGCTACTGCCATTACAGATAACAATTGCTTGCTTATTTTGAGTCTAAATCAACGTAGTTTAGCTTTTAATAGCTCTCTGGGCTTGTATTCATGTTGAAGTTGCTGACACTTTGCGCATCACCACTGATCACCAAAGCCCCTTAGCGTAGTGTCACTTGGGGGCACTTCATATGCACTTCCAAATCCTTGTCAGGGATTAATTTGGAATAAATCAGGATGCAGGCACATCCCCATCCTCAAATCCCAAACTACAGACTATCCATACGAAATGGCTCCCAGCCTAGGTAAACAAAAGGAAGTGGGATGACTGTGAGCCTCCTCTGTTGCCCTAAGAGTCCAAAACTGCACCTCCAAGAAGGCCCTCCCAGACACCACCATCAGGCTTGTTATGGCATCTTGTAGCTAAAGTCAAGGCTGGAATTCCTTCCAGAACAATTACTATGCCATTCATAACAATCCTGAATTTACACTGTTCTTTATATAAATCGTATTACATAGAAATACATACATAAGTCGTATTATATATATATATATATGCATATGTACAATTACACAGATGCCAGTAGTCCAGGCCACTATGCCATATGCATAGACAAGAAATACAGATGCTTGTATCCAAACAAGGGAATTTGCCTGGGCTCTATGTTTCAAATGCCTAGAGACTGTCAGAAGAGGCTTGGCTTATCTTAAAGAGCTTTTCTTGTCAAAGACAAAACCCCTCTTTGCATGGATCAGTTAAATATTCCAGACTGGGACTCATAACCCTGAGTCCTTTTCAACAGTGTTGCTTCTAAGCATGTTGAGGTTTTGCCCATTTTGGAATTTGTATCCATTTTTTGCATATTGCCTACATTTTCTTTTCTGTCCTCTCTGATTTAGGGAATTAGATATAGCTATCTTGGACACTCAGAACCCACACTGGTTGTCCATTATTATGTATGGGGGCTGCTTCTAAGACAAGGGGAAATTTATTTGGGCATAGAGGAATGTTTTGATGATCCATGTAATTTCCCTTGTGGTATTATTTGTAGAATTCAGGAATAACTCAATCTGACATTCATGGGGCATTTCCTGCCTCTCCTTCTAGAGATGCATCCTCCCAGTTTCTCAGATCTCCCACTTCCCATAAATTTCCTTTCCCCTTCTAAACTTTCTCATGTCCCCACACACTGACCTAGTCTGATGTGTGGATCTGCAAGGTGTTCTCCAGGACCTGAGCCCCAGGAAGGCGGGGATCCTTTGGTTAAGTTGGAGAACAGTGGGAGTCATGCACACACAGGTAGGAGGGGACAATGGCATCTGCCTTAGACTCTGCTTGGAGCCTCCACAAATCCAACAACGGCACGAATCAGTCACTATTTTAGCTGCAGTCTAAATAAAATCTCATTATAAAGGGTGGGGAAAAACAATCAATAAAGTAAATGGCTATTCTGATAAAGGCCTTTTCCCCTCCTGATAACCCTGGTAAATCTGAACTCCATCCCTTGTCAAACGAAAGTAATATTCAAGTATGTGACCCAATGATCTTTGGGCACCAGAAAATATACAAATGAATGTAAGACATTTCAGGCTTGAATAAATAAAATCCCAGAGTCAGCTGTACCTACCAGCTTTAAACCAGGAGCAGTTTTCTATGCTTCCTCATAATCACTGAAGACCTGCATCATTCAGTGCTGTTTCTTCATCATTTTATGAATTTTCTGTATTATTTACAAGTCTTTTTGTGTAATTCTAATAAACAAGAACCCATCCTACCCATCTTCAAACAGTCCCAGCCTGCCAGAAAACTTTTATCTTACCAGTAGAAACTGCAATTTAAACACAGTATAATGTAAGCAGGCAGTCAGTGGAAAGAGTATGAACACTGATAAAACTCTACAACAAATTCATGTATACTCTTTTCCTCCTTCTCCCCCAGTTTCACAGACAGCCTGTTTCATTTCCTCAGTCTCAGTTTCCTTATCAGAGGTTCTCAAACTTTATTTACTCATGCATCACATCTTTTAGACTTCACAGCCTTGGGCTTAATATCTTTGTCCCAGGAACCCAAGATGATTCTCGGAGGCCTGATTCTACAAACATGTTTGTAATACAATTGACAGGGAGTGTGGCTTGCATTTACAAAATTCTGACACAATTCTGAGCAGTGGCTATGAGAGCATACCTTAATAAACATGATTTTTAAAGTTATTGTAGTGTAGCAAACTGTTTAGAATAAAAATATTATAAACATAACATATTTTCTGGCACAATTCCAGAAACTGGTTGATATCTGGTACATGTGAAATTAGTAGACACTGGGTTCTAGTTGGAAGGGTGAATGGATCAGAACACCTATGTAATGCTGCAAAAGGCAAAATAAATAGACGAGCTCTATTAAATGAACCTCATGTTCCATGCTGCATGTACCCTGTGGTTCTCAGGACAGCCAGTTTCAGTTGTATATACTCCATCATTAGCCACAGCCTATGTGGATGAGGAGGCTGGCTCAGAGTCTTTGGAGAGCTACAGTATACTCTACATTTTGGATAACATTGAGCTAATGTCAGGGGCTACTCTGTCATTCCTTTCTTAGCTCCTGGGTGAGCTCTGGAAGCAGAGGAAGCAACAAAGCTTAGGTTCCAGCTAAAAGAACTTGAACCAACTAACCAGATCTTTTCCAGACTACCCCTTCCTGACACTTTTATTTCTTTCAACTTTGATCTCACAACTGTTCTTTCATATAGTCAAAGAGTTTGGGATTGGGTCAATGAGCTATTGCTGCAAGAGGGAAGAACAGCTCCCAGGTGAATGTATGAAAACAGGATGTGGCATACAGACAGACAGCAGCAACTTACACCAAAAGGAGGCAGAAAAAAATCTAGGCTGCTCACAAAAATGACCCACACACCCTGAAAGTCCTAACTATTTAGGAGTTAATTATCTAAGAGAAATGTGGCCTGCTGAACAGCAAGTTTGAGCAGACTTTAACAAACATTCTCTTTCTAGCTCATTCTCTCTGGCTTCTGAGATACCTTTTGGCCAAATACTGGACCTCTTAGTGCCACATGTTGTCTATAGGGATAACCTGATTTGTAAAATGTTTCGAGCTCCATAAAATTAAACAAGACACATAAGAAATAGTTGTTAAAAACTAGCAACTTTAAGCCATTAGCTTCCCACGATTGTGGTATGAAATAATTTTGTCCAATTTTAACTTCTATTTCCCCTGTTTCAAAGCAGCATCCTATATAGTCTATATTACAGAAACACTAGTGTTCAGAATAGCTCTCATGTTTTCTCCAAACTTAGAAATGTACAGACAGGCACGTTTCCAACAGAATAGCAGATACAAACATTTGCTGGATAGTTATTCCATAATTTGTACTCTACAAACATACAGGCTGTCATTATGAAGATCCAACTTGTGCATGTCAGTAATAGTTGCATTGCAAGTCAGAAAACAGGATTCTTTCAAATAGGTGTATTTAGGAGCTATATAAATTGTGTCTTAACTCTCCTGCAGCAGATAGGTCATATGAAAAGCATTTGCAGAATCATTTACATGAATCCAGAAAAAGAAGTGTCTTTATTCATCTCAGTTTATGCAATATACTGTATTTAATAGCTCTGCTAAAGACAAGTGAAAGCTTGGCTCTACAGAAATCATTGGCAAAATTCCCACTGACTTTAGTGGGGCCAATACTGCTGTTAACTCTTCCCTACAAGAAAAATCTAGATTGCCTAGGAAGGTGGCCTGCCTCTGCTAAGACCTCAATCCAGACTGCTTACAAGCTGAACTGACCTTGTACAATTACGAAAGCTGTTATTCTTGAGAATTTGCCAAATCCTCAAGACAAAACTAGCATAATAAATTATCCCCAAACTTTTACCCTGGAGTAAAACAAACCTTCTCCTTTTATAAATGAAAGCACCTATGTTGACTTCCATATTCCAGTGGTTTCACTGACTATTTTACAGAAATTTTAAAATTTATTATTATTTCCAGAAAGAAACTCATGTTTATTAAGTGAACACTGTGGAACATTCTGCCTCCAAGTTTGACATTTCATTTTAAATGCACTAAAACATATAAAATTTGTTGAAATATTAGTATATTGTTTTGCATCTTCTGAAACTGTCAGAATTAAGGATGATTTATAGCCTGTGAGGAAAGGCTAGGTGAATTGGGATTGTTCAGCCTGGAAAACAGAAGGCCCTTGGGTGACCTAACTGCCCTCTCCAGTACCTGAAGGGAGCCTAGAAGAAAGATGGAGAGAGACTATTTACAAGGGCCTGGAGTGACAGGACAAGGGGGAATGGTCTCAAACTGACAGAGAGGAGGTTTAGATTGGATATCAGGAAGAAATTCTCTGCTATGAGGCTGGTGAGGCCCTGGTACACAGTCCCCAGAGAAGATGTGGATGCCCCATGCCTGAAAGTGTTCAAGACCAGGTTGGACAGGGGTTGGAGCAACCTGGGATAGTGGAAGGTGTCCCTACCACGGCAGGGAGCGAAATGGGATGGGCTCTAAGTTCCCTTCCAACACAGACCATTCTATGATTTAAATATATGTCTATTCCAGACCATTTACTACACCCTACACCAAACCATTCCGTTTCCTTGCCCCCACTGAAATACAAAGATGACTTTGTGACTAGGAAAAAACCACAAGGAACCGAATTTAATGTGGAACAGAAAATTCAGCAACATTGTGATAGTGCAACAAAACCCCTAAAAATCCAACTGTGGAGACTTCTCTACTTAAGTTATACTGAGGATGGTCCATATTTAGAGTCCTCTGCTAAACACATGGAATGCAGATCCATGTCAGTGGTCATTGACTAACTCTCTGTGTCCCCTTGCAAAGTCTTTCCAGCTGCTTTTCTTTTGAACTCTGAACTTTCACAGTAGATGTTCAAGTACCGTTGTTCTGATCATAGCTGGAAGAAATTGGACTGTTTGCTCTGAAGCAGCAAAGCTAAGAATAGCTCTAACTTTGCAAGAGACTGCCACTGAAGAAACTGGTAATATTTCTGTTGGAGTGCTGTAGGACTTGTTCCCATGGGATGGTATGTAGCCTGATTTCAATACAGCCAAACACTTCATCATTATTTAACTGGCTTATTAACTTCACTGGGATTACTCACACACCTTAATTTATATATGCCCTTAAATTCTTTATTGAACTGGGTTATATAAAGTGTCCTAAAAAAAAGTTCACTCATGTTTTTCATTTTCCAAAATATATGTTGAGAACTGTAGTCTTTCACTATGATTTCTCAAGCCAGCATTTGCCAGACTCCATCACGGGTCAAAAGAATCTTTTTCACACCCATGCTGTTCATGCATCCATCTGTATTTTCTGACAGCTCACAGAATCCAAGGTCCGTTTCACTTCACTGCCTGTCACAGTGAGCTGTTTCCTTTCTTAGTAAAGCCAGCCTTACTAGAAATGTCTGTAAATTCTCTTCTGGTTTGCTGTTCTGGTTCCAGTAAAAAAATTCATGCTGGAGTTTTCACTGCCAGATTTCTCTTCAACTCAGTATTGGGGAAGAGGACCCAAATAGTAATGTCAGCATTACTTTCATATGTTAAACTTATGTAGATTTTCAAAAGAAAAAGAAAAAAGAAAACTTCTCCCTTATATTCTGAGTTTATTTATTCTGTGAAGGAGGCAATGATTGTTCTTTTTAAAGAGCTAGCAATTTTGGCATTCAATTTTTCTTCAGAACCTACTTTCATGGAGAACACACACACAAGAGTGTGTTTGTATCTCAGGCAAGTGTATCCCATATTCATTTTCTTCATGAGTGAAGACACAGGAGTAGAGACTTTCAGGCGATTACAGACAAATACACTGTCACATTCCCATGACTGTTGTTCATTGTGTTTTAGCTGAATGTCATCTCTTCCAGGCATGGTTCTACATAGTGGAATCACTCCTTTATTTGATTACATGGACATTAGCTGGTCACTCCTAGAGGATCTATCACTGTGGAGTGACATTTTGTAGTGGGTTGAGTTCGAAACTGGGCGGAAACACCAATTAAATGTAGTGGTTTTGGTTCAAAATATTCATTACTTACTGAACGCCAGCATTCTCCTTCTGGGAGATAAGAATTAGGAGAAAAGCAAAGCAGGCACAAACCGTAAACAGTTGCAGTACAATGAAAGAGCTTTATTACTAATAGAATTAAAAGTAAAGAGAAAATAACAAAACAAAATTAAAGCAAATCCCCCTCCGCCCCCCACCCCCCCCTTCCAGCACTTCTCTCCTTTTACCCAGCTCACACAAGGATAACAGAACATGGGATGTTAGTCAGTGTTCCAGTTTCTTATGCTTAAGGAAAAAAGGGTTTTCCTTCCGTTGCACGTGGTTCCCAAACTGCCACTAACAGCAGACCCACCCGGAAACAATCAATCTGCTGTGTGTAGAACATCTCTTCCATGAAAAATCTCACAGTTCCTTCACACTGCAAAACATAGGCCATCACATGGGGTTATTAATCCTTTTAAGGATAAGTTATTTTGGCCTGCACACAAAGGCTTTTCTTCGCCACAAGTCTCTAACAGCCTCTTACTACTTCTATATAGCCTGGCATAGGCACTCTTCACAATCTTCACAGGCACACGAAGATACTCCATCCCCCCATGTTCTTCAAATGGATTAAAGAGACAAACAGTTTGTGGTATTACAGTTTCTTACCACGGCATGCAAGAAGGTTTCTTTTAAGCTGCGCGCCAGAATCGCGGCACCGCCCTCTTTTCTCCCATCGCCATGCTCAGCTCCGTCTCACGTGACTCACTTCTCTTTCTCTCTGACTCTGAAGCCACCATGTTGAAGAGTGTTCTTGTTCAGGCTTTACGGTGGGGAAAGCCTCGCTCCCTCTGTGCTGCTGGCTGTGTAGTGTCCTCTTCAGTTCAGCACGAAGTGTGCTGGCTGCAGACAGGAGGCTACGCTGGCTCCCGTTGACTCCGCCGGCTCCGCATGGAGAGGAGAGGGACCCGCCTGTCCCCAGAAGCCGCGCTGGATGGGTTTAGCTGTGAGCAGTCCATGGCTGGTTTTAGCTGCCTGCGGCTCTGGGACAGTCCCCCCGCAGTGATCCAGGGTCCGTGCCGCAGCGTTGGGAAAGGGGGAAAGGGGCAGTGGCCCCGGCCCGACGGGGCCGGGAGGCTCGGAGCCCCCCCACCTCCCAGCAGGCGAGCGCCGACAAAAAAGGGGCAGTCCCCCCTTTCTGTGCGGTTTAAATATGTAAATTCTGAGAAGCGTAATTGGTCTTAAAGACTGTCCATCAACTCAGGGTCAACCCAATACACATTTTTAAAACCAGACCCCTAGATACTGCCTTCATATAAACAGCAAATAATAGTAGCAATGGTCCACAAAATATTAATAAAAGTCTAAAGAATTCCTTTCATCTGTTCTCTCTTCCTACATTCCCTGGCTCCTCCTCATACAATATAATTAATATTTACCTTAGACACCAGTTAAAGTACTCGAGCTTTAAGCTGTCAGTCGCTAATAGCTTCTCAGTAGACGGCTTTTGAGATGGAAGATTAACTAGAGATCTTTCCTGCTAGAAGGACAAGTTTGTTCTTAAGAGCACTGCCATGATAGAAATGAGACTTAACTGCCTATGTGACTTCAGAAAGTCCTCACTATTTTATCAGCAGGATGGCAAGGTCAGAAAGTACTTATCAGAAATATTTTATTAGCCTTTATAATGCTTTCAGCATGATATTGTTTTTCAAGCTTATTGTGAATATTCACAGCACTTTCTAATGCCTTCCTACACTGTTATGTCCTACATCACCCTTCCATCCAGACATATGATGAGACAGGAATGTCAAAATACCTCTTCCGACATTTTTTTTTAACTGATAAGTCATAGGGAAAACTTCTGTTTGGTCTATGAACAGTCATTGATGAAGCTTCCATTTAAGTCATGGCCAAAGAAAAACAATTTGTACTTTTCTTCCACCTCAGGCTGATGTTTCATTATTTCATACTTGCTATTCTTTGGGGGTTCTGCCCTTTCTTCACCTTTACACTCATTTTGATGATTGCTTTGTCTGTCATGGAACCACTGTATTCCGTGATTACTGTCTGCTTTTGTGACACACTGATTAATAAAGTCCCTTTAAGGTCCTTTGTTCTATTTGAAGTTTTATTTACAATATTTCTCATTAACTGTCATGGTTTGACACTGGCCAAATGCCAAGCACCTATGACAGCCGCTCACTCACCCTCCCCTGCCACAGCTGGACAGAGGAGAAAAAAAAAAAAAATTAAAGGGTTCATGAGTTGAGATAACAACCGTAAGGAAAACACTCTGAGGGCAAAACAGGCTCAACTTCGAGGTACAAAGTGAGTTTATTACTAACAAAATCAGAGGAGGATAATGAAAAGTAAAATAAGCCCTTAAAACACTTTTTCCTCCCTCAACCCATCCCTCCTTCCCACGGACAGCACAGGGAGACAGGGCATGGGGGTTTGGTCAGTTCATCACCCGAGGTTTTCTTCTGCTGCTCAGGGAGAGGAGTCCTTCCCCTGTGAGACTGTGGGGTCTCTCCCACGGGACACAGTTCTCCGTGAACTTCTCCAGCATCGTTCCAATCTCACAAGCAGTAGTCCCCCCACAACTGCTGTAACCTGTGTGAGTCCCTCCCACAGGCAAGCAGTCCTCCCAAAACTGCTGGGGCATGGGTCACTCTTCCACGGGGTGCAGTCCTCCAAGGACAGGCTGCTCCAGCCTAGGAGCAGGGCCCCTCTCTCCACCAGGTCTCCCACTGGATCACAGCCTCCTCCAGGCATCCACCAGCTCTGGCATGGGCACCTCCCCCAAGGGCTGCAGGTGGATCTCTGAATCCCCCGTGGATCCCCATGGGCTGCAGGGGCACAGCTGCTTCACCATGGTCATCACCACGGCCTGCAGAGGCATCACGGCTCCGGTGCCTGGAGCACCTCCTCCCCCTCCTTCACTGACCTTGGTGTCTCCATGTTGTTTCCCTCACATGTTCTCACCTCTTCCTCTTCTCCATCTGGAATTAAAACTGCCCCACTATCTTTGTTTTGATTTCTTCTTAAATATGTTATCACAGAGGTGTTACCACCATCTCTCATTGGCCCAGCTTTGGCCAGCAGCATGTCCATCTTCAGAGCCACCAAGGATTGACTCTGCTGGACATGGTGGAAGCTTCCAGCAGCTCCTCACAGAAGCCAGCTCTGTGGCCCCCCCACTACCACAAACCAGGCCGTGCAAAACATTAACAGACACAGATGAGCAACATACCCATCAGCCTGCAGCAATTTTAAGTTCTGTATTATGAGCACTTGAGAACCAGAATGCACACACAATGATTCCTCTCTGTCTGTCCCATGGGACACCCTTCAAAATTTACACTTTTTCAAAATGTATTTAGAATATAAGAAAATGCTCAAGCAACGTGGGTTTATCTGGCTCCCATTTTATTGTGTTTGCAGTAATTTTGGCTTTGGCATTCCGATGTACCACCCAGGTTGTATTTTATTTGGAGGCATTTTCACAGTGCTCCTCTCTATTTTAGAGGACTCAGCGAAGGAATGGATGTTTTGCACTTTGCAGCACGGAACTGGAACTGTCACTAGAGCATGTATAATTACATTTAGATATTGAATTGTCTAGGCACTCTTATGTATCTCAAGAACAGGGTGTTTTCTGGGACAAACACAACCACCTTCTCTTTTGACCCTAATGCCTACGAAAAGCACCCATAATTACTAGTGAAACACCACAAAAGTGCCAAGTTTGAGCATGTGTTTCTTTGCTTTTTTGTTTATTTATGTATCTATGCATACAATGTTATGCTGGCCTGGTTCTTGGATCAACACATCCCAAATTTCAGCTGAAAAGCACAGAAGGTTAATGTTCACTGTCTCTCAAAATGAAGAATTCTTGTTTAAAAGACCTTTTGTACACTTCAGGAAGTTACATGGTTTTGCCTTCAGACTCCTACACTCCAACCATAACTTCAGGGAAAGACTGAGCACATACAGAGTCTAAAAACTCATCCATGGCATGAAGAAAAATGAAAGTGATATCATAACTAAAAATGCAATGGAAGCACAGATATCTATATGTCAAGACTCTCAATCTTATGGCTCACTTAAATCCTCATGGCTCCACTATTTTCATCAAAATTGTGCCAATTTGCAACAGAAGAGGATTGACAACTCTTGGGAAAAAAAGAAGGTGCAGTATCCTATGTATTTCTAGATGTAAAGCAGGAAGTTTATTAGTGTCTCTTCAAAGATATTCTCATTCATCTCCTTGTTAAGAAAAAAAAAAGGAAAAAAAAGGCCTTTTAAAGTTTGAAACTTAAGACCTGGAATAACACCAATCACTGTAAAGTCAGACCTTTAACACATCATGGTATAATGCACTACACTGAGATGCAATACTTAAAAATATTTGACACTGCTTATAAAATCACATAGGACTTGGATTTAAAGTTCTTTCTGTTACAACATTTCCCATCTCCTTTTTTTATGCTTTTTTTTTTCAGCGTAAAAACTTCTTAGAGCCTCTGCTTCAAATACAAGAAAATCTGGTCCCACATGTCACTAATTGGGAACAGGTTAGCAGAGAGATTTACACAGAGATGCCTGAAGTTACAATTCATCATGTGGGATCTGACAGCAGCCTCTTTCCCTGGGCTGTTTCATTTCAGTTGTATGTTAATAAGCTTTAACCAGTACCAAGCAAAGCACAGAGGATACATTTAAGCAGGAAAATTACATTAATATAGGTCTTTCTAAATGCTCTTAGTGTTTGTAATATGCACCACGTAAATATCTCCCTTCTAGCCAGGGATTCAGCATAAGCACAGATTATGAATTGAAAAGTGAAAAGAGAAGTACATTAATCAGTGTCTTCTGTTTCTTAACATCTGACATTTAAAAACTAAATTTAAGGAGTTAAATGTCTTTCAGCAGATCACTAGTTAAAGAACATTTTAAAATTAATTTTCTCTAGTAAACACAATATTTGGAGAGGGAAGGAGGAGTAAAGGGAATTGCGGTTAGTTATGATGTAGATTTGCTTTTGCTGCTGAAATCAGCAGGAATGTTGCCATTAATTTCAAGAGTAGAAGGACTGAGCTAACTACGTAACAGTTGCACTAAATGAACCAACAGAAATACTTCCTGCCCACGGGGTTAAAACACCGTTAAAACACAAATACTTAATTTGAAATCTAGTCTTTAAAAAATAAACTGATCAAATTACAAATAATTGAGACAGTTCTGCACATTTACATGCAAGCTTAGACCAGAAACCACTGAAGTGAACTAACAATTCTCAACACATTTCAACTGGGTGGAACTGCCAGACAGCACTCACTATCAGCCAATTATTTAACTAAGATATTAACACCTGTGCTCCATTAGAAATGTTTACTTCAAATTTATAAGGCTTTTTTCCTACAATACAATAAAATGATGTAATTGCACATACAAATTCAAGCATGGTCCCAACGACAGTATTTCTTGAGCCTTATTATCCATTTTCCTGTGTTTCATGTTAGCCATTAGCCCTGGTGCTAATTGTAAGACAGAAAAAGAGTGAGGGTTTTCTTTCATTTTTCTTTGCATTGTCTCAAATGACTATATAAGAACTTGGGTGCATTGAAATCTACTGCAAAATTCTCCTTACTTCATAGGAAAAAGGATCCAGTCCAAGTTATGTGAAACATTTTCTGTTGTGGAGATTACTTTAGATATACTTTGCCCTTCAAATGAAATGAAAACTAGGAGGCAGTTAATATGTACACATATACTAGCTAACCATATAATTATTATTTTAGCATGTCATTTATTAATGTATAAGTTCTTTTTACTCTTAATTTCATGGTCTTGTGAATATTAAGATCCACATTTGAATGATGCAGTTGAAATACACTGGTTCTGAAAAGAAAGGTTTTAAACAGCGAGATCCCATTTTTGCTTTCCAAGATCACTCTTTGTCACTAGATCCATAGTGACAAAAGTGACTCATTATAATTATTCTGACAGGCAATGCCAGAGACTCCGGCTCTCTTTCCTGTTACAGAGGTCTTTGGCATACTGCGAGGTATTGTGGGAGCCAGGCAGCCACTGGGCTTTATGGAAGGTATATTACTTTGGAAGTTCTGGAAAGGGGAGACTTAAAATTAACTTCCACCAAAAAACTGAGTTTTTTACTTGGAAGAAAATCAAAATCTATCACTTAGTGCAACCAGAAGCTGCACCTGAATTCTAACACAGAGTAATCTTCATGTTATTTTAAAACTATTCTGTAATTTTTCTGTTCATTTAATCCCTGATTTCTGTATTGGATTCATATAAAGTCTCCAAACAAGAGCTCAGAAGGCTTAACAATGTATGTGAAATGGAGAAAAGCAAACTGCCATCTTCTTGTAAGAATGAGCAGAACATGCAAGTAAGGACACTAAGTTTTTACCAAACTGTCTTAGAGGATATTTCAGGGTCTCAAAGGAAGTGCCCCAAATACCATTTCAAGCTCAGAATGTCTCCTCTTCAATGTTTAGGGAGGAGTGCTATGTCTGGCTTTGTGGCATCCAGAGTGCTCAAAGCATTATTTGTAGTTATGGTTAGTTATGAGTCGTACATTAAATTCATTATGGAAATTAATGCTGAGATTACTTTAAGAATGAAAATCATCATCACATTCATACTATTCTCCCAATCTTCCCTAAGTACAAAGCAAAGAAGAAACAGACCAAAACATCTCAAAAGAAATGGTTTTGTTTGTACCTATTGTGTGTCCTTCTAAACAGCCAGTTTTGCTTCCCAGTGAGGAACAGGGAAAATAAATCTGCTATGCTGATCAGAAATATTATTCTCAGACTATATTCAGTTCATATTAAAAGACATCCACGCAGGCATAGGTCTCCAATCTGTCCTGTGGGGCAAAGAAAACAAGGCAATGTAATTTCTTCTCTAGACTAAAATTTTCATTGCTCCTAAACCAGCCCTTTACAACCCCTTTAGAATCTAAATTTCGAACAGATTTGCCTAGTCCCTCTGATGTATTCAGGGCAATTTTTAAACAGTACAAGAAACATAACATAGTGGAGCCTCTTTGGCAATTTGCCTGAATCCAAACACATCATCTGCTGGCAAGACAGAAATGGTTTGGTTATGTCAAAAGTGGCATATGTTACGTTAGGAAACAAATGCCTTCTGCAGCAGAAATTTAAACACAAGTGCAGCTCCAAAGTATCTGTACAATGCTCTTAACTGAAGAAGAAAACTTGTATGAATGAATGAATGAAAGCCCAATACACAGGAAGTGATGCAATCTGTCTTAGGATTCAACTAATACACTAGAATACAAAAAAAATTCTAAATGTCATCCTGAAAACTGGCTACTACCATTGTTTATTATAGCTAAAGGACGAGAAAAATTAAAATCAGAAAATTATGATCTGTGCTGCTGGTAATTTAGACTTGAGTCTTAGATGCACTGATGTTGCGAGCAAAATTCTTTGTGAGTTTTCCCTCCTTCACTCCAAGCTTCAAAAATACTCTTATTCCAACTTAAAAATTTTGAATTCTTGTACTTTATTATTTACTTGATAGGCAGACCAAGAAATAGGCTGTCGCATACAACGAGATATTATTTCATCACACATTAGTCTGACATTAAGAACTAAAGCGTTTTGCTAACTTTACAGAAGATTATTATTGATATTATTTGGGGTCAATATATAGTGAAAACAACAAATAACATAAGCAAAAGACTTAGCGTAGTAAGAAAATTTCTAATTTTGTCAGAAATGGTGTACTGAATTGCTAGATATAATATATACTTGTACATATATATAAATACATTAATTTCATAATCAGTCAGCAGGAATCTTTAGGTGAATTCAGAGTTCTCGGGTGCCAGCTATAAGCCTCACTTAATTGTGAATCAAGCAGGCATGTTAATGATGGACAGCATGCTAGCATTTGGATAGACAGGGAATTTTCATTGAATAGACAGTGAAGATTGATTTCCCTATTTATCCCTTCATTAGTAGTTTTATGCTAATATAACAATACTATTTTCAAAATCCTAAACTTGCATAAATCTCATTAAGTTGAACAAAAAAGAGGATTAATTGCTGTTAATAGAACTAAGCTGAAGTTAATAATGTAAAATATATTTTTCTTAAATCCCTGGAATCCATTAAAGGAAACTGTGCATTGTGGCTGTGGTGGACTGAATGTTAATCTAACACATATGCTTTAGGAATGCGCATTCATACATAAATTCTCAGATGAAATATTTGAAAGCATTATTATAATCTTGTACAGCAATATTCTTCTAGATCTGAAACTGGGTAGTTTTAAGAAATATATGCCTTAAGGAACCACATAATTTTTTGTTGAGTCTTAGCTGAAAAAAACGCCCAAGCACCAGTTGGTTTTTCAGAAATAACCCTTCTAAAGGATTTCCCATTCTGGAGTGTTATAGCAGCCTCCATGAGTTAGCAAATGAAGAAAGCACTATTCTGACTGATTGAACAATATAATACATTCATGGAACAGTCATGTTTCCTGGAAAATCACAATTTACATCAACTGGTTTTGAACTCATCGGGTTTTTTTCAATCCAGGCGTTTAAAGAAGAAACATGAGTTTCTACTCACTCTATATTGAAAATATGTGTGGCAGATTAATAACCTTAAAAAATAAAAGAAGACATAAATCCCTAATTAAAGTTCCAAAGTCAACGTAATTTTTACTGTGATCAGTACTCTCTGATATTGCCTGTATAGTTTTTTATGCCCCAGTTTTCAAGGACAACAAATACAATGAAATGTCTAAACCAGACTGCAAATCAGTCAGATTTGGAATCCATTAAGTCCCTTTAAGTAATTTTGGAAGTCATTAAGTCCCTTTGTATTTTATGAAAATATCAGCTCTAAATTATTGCTTGGATGTCTAAATAGCCCTATAATACAGCATACCACATGCCCCAAACAGGTGATTTTGGTATTAAACTGGGTGATTTTGGTCTTTATTGTTTTTAAAAAAGAAACACTTTATTTGCACTTCTTAGGAACAGGAATTCAAGCCAGGGGGCCATTTAGACCGGTATCTTTTTTCTGGCAGTAGCCATAAGTGGATGCTCAGTGAATAGCAACAGAGAAAAACCAGACTTTTCCTTCAGAAGTCCCTCAGTTTCCAATTATATGCAGGTCACACAACTTCCTAAGCTTAATGGATTTTTTCTGTTTATTAATCGTTAGTGGATTCCTCTTCTAAGTGTTTGTCCACTTCCCCCTAAAATCCACATAAATATGAGCATCTGCAATGCCTCCTGGTGAGCAGTTCCATGGGGCTACAACTCTCTGGTTAAAGAACTGCCATGTTGTATTTGATCTGAAATCAGCTTAGCCAGTTTCATTTGATGGTCCTTAGTTTTTCTGTGAAAAGAGAGTGAACAGCTGACCTGTATCAACTATTCCTGTGAAAGCCAGGATTCTGTGGATCTCTTATCAGCCCTCTAAATCACCCTTTTCCAAGTTAAAAATGGCTAGCCTAGTAATCCACCCCTTCTGGAGAAACTCTATACCTTTGTCACGTTTTTTGCCTTCTCTGAATATTTTCAAGTTTTAATAAATTCCTTTTTGAGATCAAGGGATCAGAACTTGCGCAAAAAACCACGACTGAACTATAAAGGTACATGGTGGCATAATGGTGTTCTCTGTTTTGTTTTCAGTCTTGAAAACGCCAAACAGTTGATTTGGTTTTATGACTGTCACTGAGCAATGAATCAATGTTTTATGAAACTTAAGATCATAACCTCAGAATCTTGCTCTTGATTGGGAACAGCTGGTTCAGTTTTACGTGACTCCAGAGTTGTTTTCACCATGTGTATGACTTCACATTTATTTACTCTGAATTTCAGCTGCCATTTTATTGCCTGGTCATTTAGTTCTATGAGCGCTTCTTTACCACCTTTTCTTCTTCTCTCTATTCTGAATAACTTAGTATCTTCCAAACTTTTAATCTCAGTGTTCACATCTGCTTCTAGGTTATTTATAAGTACGTTGAAGAGAGTAGATCTTAGCACAGACCACTGCTGAAATTTGCAAATGACCATTCATTGTAAAAACAACTTTTTTAGACTTATCCTCCTTAGTCAGTATTTTAGATGTTTAGCTAAGCAAGGACCTTCCTTTTTGGTCTGTGCTGATTAATTGTCCTAAAAGCTCTCAGTGACAGACCTTTTTAAATGCACTGCATACCCACACAGACTATGGCCTGAAATAACAACATGGTCCACATCTGCATTGATCCTCTGAAAGATAACCCAGAGGTCATAAGGCAGAAGTCTCCCAATTCTCTTACGTAGATCATATTGAGTTAGGTTTCCACATTTTAATTTTTATTATGAATTTATAACTGAATTCTGCATGGAACAGACCACTGCACATTTTAAACAGGAACAAATTAGTATTTCCAAACCCAAACAGGTACTGTTTTACAAATGTGGGCAATATGGCAAAGAAAGAAAGAAGGGCAGTTGCTCAGGGAAGTTGTGGCTGCCCCATCCCTGGAAGTGTTCAAAGCCAGGCTGGATAAAGCCTTGAGCAACCTGGTCAACCGGGAGGTGTCCCTGCACATTGTAGGAGTGGTTGGGACTAGATGATCTTTAAGGTGCATTCCAACCCTTTAAAATTCTACAGTTCCACGATTCTATGAAGCTGCATTGATTTGGACTTGATGATCTCAAAGACCTTTTCCAACCTTAATGATTCTATTTACATCAGTGGTAAACTGGACTGCTTGGCTCTTACTTTCATTGGAATGTACCATTCTGTAAGCCAAAATCACAGATTTTACCAAAAATGTAAAGTCAAATGATTCATTCTTTTTCTTTAATCCATAGAAGAAAAAGGACTAATTAATTCATTAGGAAAACCTAGAAGCCTGGAAAACTGCAGTTGTCTAGGAAGAAAACTCCTATCATTATTTGAACCCTTTCTAGCCATATGAAAAAAGTACCTGTGAAAACCTGCAAGGAAAAACACAGCATTCAACTGTGAATATTTTCCTTCCCTATGAAAGAATTTGATTTAAAAATAACCACCTTTGTTACACTTGCCTTTTTTAAGTGATACCCACAGCCAGTGTTCCACAGCCAGCTACACTATCCTGTATCCTCTCCATACAACACTGGCTCATAGTTACCTGAAACCACAACCTAAACAGATACTCTTTTTTTACTATCTAAAGGACAACAAGTCTATTAGGCCCATCCATGAAAGCTCCCAATGATGCAAAATCAAAGATGAGTAAAAAAATATCGTCTGGATAATGATATTCCCAATGTATTGGATACATTTCTAATTATTATTTTTATTGAGTCACCATATTTATAAAGGTATTTAATTCTTTCTGAATTCAACAGGAATTAGCACCAAAATATATTTAAAACTCCACCATGTAGGACAAAATGGGAAACAGAATTAATTCCTTTTAGAGGCCAAAAGCATACATGGGCCAAAATACTCCTACTTAAAACTCAGGACAGAAAACTACAGTGAGAGGTAAACAAACAAATGGAGGACAGGCTAACAGAAAGATGGCAGTATTCACAGAAATAAGTTGTCTTGTTTGTAATAACAGCTGAGCTGCTTACCCCATTAGTATCTTCAGTTTTTCATTCTTTTATCAGTATCAACCCTAAGTCATTCATCAGAGGAACTGTAAAGTAAATTCAAAGGACAAACAGTGATGGTAGAGAAGACAGATCATCCTCCTGTGTGCGGGCAGCAGTTTTACGTGTATAGAACACTTGATTTCAATTTCTCCTCTTTTAATGAAGAGTAGTTTAGTGCAGATTTTTTGCAAAAGGGAACTGATGCAAAACACAAGGAATAAAGAATGTGAGTTTATGAAGCCATGCTGTTCATGTCTGTTGGTGACAGCCAGGCTTTGGCCAGCACTGAAGTTGGAAACCATATGGTAAGTGTCACAAACACTTGGAAAATACTGCTCTGAAAACTACTCAAGACAGCAAGGAGCATGTTCTAATTAAAGCATCCACACTGTAAGTCCAGTCGGCAAGGATGCAAGGCAGGATGAAAAGCAACAGGATGAAAATCAGAATATTTTAGTGGCAATTGCTTGAGCTTTGTCAATAAAAGCTGTGCACATGAGTGAAGAACATTTTGGCCTTCAGTAGTTACAGTAATAATACAGTTGAACACCATGGCCTATAAAAAAAGTTGTGTGGTTTTTACTTGTTTTTTTAACTTAAAATTTCCTGTAATCATTTGAGACTGCAGTGAGTTAAAGATTTGATTTGTTTTCAGGGTATCTCAAACAAAAAACATCTTCAGCAAAAAAAAAATTTTTGCCTAAATTTTAGCAAAACCCAAAATCCATTCAACATCATTCAAATAAATCAAATAGCCATATCAGTGTCTGTTTTCCACCCAATCTACTGTACGGCAAGTAGATATTCAGTTCCCCATAACATTTTATACCCAGATGTAAGAACTGAGCATGGAAAGGCAATCCTTTGTTTTAACATCCCTGTGAGCACAAAGCCTAAGCCTCAATTCTGCACCATTTATGCTTCTACTAAACTGCTGCATTACGAACATTTACCTGTCTCTGATAATGGAGGCTTATCTCCCTCCACTGCACGTTTGAAATTCAATTTACCCACCTCTTCAGTGCACCATACAATGCGGGATGAAAGAATTTTTCAAGAGACAAGAATCTTCTTAAGAAGAAACTTCTATAAGTGAAGAATCCCATTAGAAATCCCTCCTTTTTCTACCCAAACACTATAATTCCAAGTACAAATGCTGCACCTCACCATCAGGTAATGACTGTTCTCTGCACAATAGAAAACCTGACCTGCCTTAGCAATGAGTGGCAAATGCTTCCCATGGTGATGCTGCTGCGTTTAGTTCCATCCCAGGGAGCCAGTGTCAGGGGTATGTGTTCACTGCTCTGTTCAGCACACTGTCACATTCACAAACCAGTTTTTACCTCGGCACATCAAAATTGCCCATTCCTGCTCCATGTTACTCCAACTGCATTACTGCAACTTCTTTTTACATTTATCTCTGCTGAGCGATTTCTAGTTGAACTGGTATAGTTTTTGTTGATCAAAAGTCTTCTTCTAGGGCAAACATTAAAGGCTAAAAAGAATAAAGAAACAGAGGCAAAAAGGAAGCTAGATTCTCTAAAATACTTTTTAAAACTAAATTAAATTGCTCCTTTGTTTTCCCAGTACGTTCACACATCTCTCTCTCTCGTACATTATTTTCACAGACTGGGCCAAATTCAATATACACATTGAATGGCCTTATCTGATCTCAGGTCACTACTTAATTAGATGACAGAGAATTATTACATGACAGGGAGCCGGTGAGAGAAAGAATACACAAATTTCTCAACCTTGGGCAAAACTAAGACTCCGAATTTGAGATATAAATGCATATGAAGCAAGCATCATTGCTTGTTATTTTGCACTTTTTCAAAAAAATATTAGTGCTAAATTAGGAACTGGCATAGCGAACTCCACAATGACCATACACAGTTGCCTCAGATTCTCAGAAACAGAAGATTCAGATTTATATGAGGAAGATTGCATTATAGATGATAAAAAGATTTTGTATCATGCTCTAGGAAAGTTTATTATTTACTAATCACTGGGAAGAGTCTGTGGACTGGAACGTGACATGGGCTAATTGACATTTTTGTGTAAGAAGCCTATTATAACAACTGAAAATAAGCAACTAGATCTTGGAGTCTGTCACTGAATACAAAAAAACACAAGTTGAAAAGATGGAAGAAAATGGATTTTTTTTGTTCTCACAGTTCTAAACAGCAAATGGTGGAGAATCTACACATCCTCATGGCTGCCTCAAATTGTAAGTGATACAGTTTCCAAACTCTCAAGAAGGTGGGAATCCACAAGGTTATAGATTTGCTCTTCATATTCTAAAATAATTTGGAATATTCTACCTCAGCTGGAGGAGAGCAGTGTCTCACAGCAGCAGAGGACAAAAAAAATCACCCTCCCTGTCTCCCGAACACTGGTACCTTTCCTTCTCTGTCTCATAGGACTGCTTCAATTGCAGCCTGTTGATACTATTTAGGCATCTTAGAGTGCTTGTCTTGGTTACAATGTAAGGCATGTATTCTATAACCACCTACACCACCTTCTGATGAACTGTTAATGGTCAGTCATTTGCAACAGCTGCCAAACACACACTCAGCCTAAAGGGGCCATCTCTGCTAATAGACCATCAAGGACTTCCCAGAATGACTCACAGAATTACATCATCTAATTGTGAAATGCCCTGCCATGGGGGAGGTACCGAACATTCCCACCTGTATATAATCTGGGGCTTGGGCCATCACAATACTACTACTGGGTGCCCAGAGAACAAGAGCTCTTGACAACCACCCCTGTACCTCCAGAGAAAAACCAGACCTTTTCTACAAGAACACTGCTTGGACAGAACCACATCCATCACCCTGACCAACAGGTCAGGCTGTATTCTGACTTTTTTGGTTTAAGCCAGTGTTTCTGTACTATTGCCTTTATTGTATTTTTTCCTATTAAATTGTAGTTCTGACTCGGAATCTCTTGCAACATATTTGTGTGGAGTTAATTTCTCCCACTGGTTTGCCTTCAAACCAGCACAGTGCTTTTTTGTATTTAAAAGACAGAAAGATACTGGTTCTTCTCCCCTACCAAGAATGTGTAATTTCTGAGAATTTCTTTGGAAAACCTATGCTTTGAATATATGCATTTATATATGGTGGACTTGTTATGAAGGCAGAATAATTAATTCTGTCCAGAATAACACTACTGAGTAAATTTTAACAATGTTACAAGACTTTTGGAACCCTAAACTCTTCCCAGAAGGGATTAAAACTTTTTACATAGAAGAATTTTACTCCATCAGAGTTTTTTGTTCTCAGTGGACAGCATTACTTTTGTTACAGTATTAAATTAACATTTCTTTCATTTTACTTCAGAAAGGAGGAGAAGGAAAAAAATGTTTTTTATGTTTTTCCTTTCTCGTTTCTCTGTCCAAGACCTTCTGAGACTAATTTAATAACATGGAAGAACAAATGAAAGCAAAGACAAACCAACCTATGGCAACCAACAACCTATTTTGCTTGTATATTACTTCAGAAATGGCTTAAAAGGTCTTAGTTGCCTTGCTAAATTACACAGTTATCCAAATGGCCCTGAGGTTGCACTTTAGAACTGTCTGATGCATAGCTGACACACAGATGTTCCTTCTCTGTTCCTCTGAATGTCGCAGTGGTATTGAGATAAGACACGTAGATACACAGAGGAACACTTTGAGTGAACAAAAATTATATTCCCTTCATTTTTTTGAGGCAAGAAATGAAATCACAGAATTACAGAATGGTTAGATTTGGAAGCAACCTCTGGAAATCAGCTGGAGACTCCCTAATCAAAACAGAGCTATGTAGAGCTGGTCACTCTAAGGACTGTATCCAGATGAATTTTGAATAGCTCTGAGAATCAAGACTCATCTGCCCTGGGCAATCTGTTAGAGTGCTCTATCATCCTCCTGGGAATAACTTCCATGTACAAAAGGACAGCCCTACACAAAAACGGCACCGTACACTGTCCTATAATGAAATATAAATGTTTAGAAAAACCACCAGAAAAGCTAAAACTGGAAATTCATGCTGGCAGTCAAGTAAATCATCACAAGAATACACTGCTCATTTTACTTCATATCTATTTGTGTATTCTTACCTACTCTTAGGGATAATACTCTCAACTAAACGTTTCAGTCTCTGTTTATTTTCTGTGACATGAATACAAAGGTAACTCTACATATTCACACTCAATACCATCATCTCCTTTGATTAAATCATAAGCACTCATAAGAAAACAGAGGATACCAAAAGCAGTATCCCACTGTTGAATTTAGTACTTTTGGATGTGGACATAAACCACTTTGAATCAAAACTCACAGTGACTCTTCAACATAAATCTCCTTCAAGATTCCAGAAAAAAAAAAGACATCAGTAAATTTGTATACTGATGCAGCATGATGACAATTATATGTATTATATATATATTTTCTCTAGACATTCAAAAAAATACTGCTAATACTGATAAAGACAACTCTACTTGCTATAGAAAGTAAGAATGAAAAAAAACTTTTATGATATTTAGTTTGTGCACAGATTACTCAGGGCCTGAGGCTTCAGCACAGTCCTAATTCAGGTCACAGGATGACAGTGCTTTTAGGCAGATTAACAGAATCTGATTATTCCATGCATCTAGGACCTCACATTTTAGCATATTAAAACTATTAACATGGCTCCATTCTAAAGATAAACAATGGTTTCTAGACACAACAACATCCTTTGTTTGCGTAAATGCTTTATACTGAATCTGAGCAGCATTTAAAAACCATACATTCTTTGTTTAACGTTCCTTGCCAAGAATGAGAACACCATTTGGACTACAAGCTCAGTGACATCATTACTGAAGAATGAAATTATTTTCCTGGCTACTTAAAAGACCTGGACATTATATAACATTCTTAGGTGATCTCCATTGTCTGTTCCTAGGATATACATGTCTAGTAATTGACATTTCCCGGTGGATACAACTCTTCTGTTTTCAGAGAGGTCAAACAGAGCATGCAGAAGATAGGGCTCTTAATTCCTTTTTCCTCTATGCACTACAGAGAAAGGAAAACAAAACACTGAAAAATTGCTCTTCACAGGAAAATATAAGCGCATAAACAACCTATTGGATCAGACCAGTCGTCCATCTATCATAACATCCTGCCTTTGATAGTAACTTACGCACTAGGGGAAAGTAAGAGAAAGGCATTATACACACCTTCCAAAGAACCTGCCCATAGCCGAAATTCTACCACTGATCTATGAGCTTCTGAGCCAGTAGAGCACTGAGGTACACTTTGAGTACGAACAGTTCCATTGCCTTGAATGAAATCATGCATGTTCCTAACCTGCTTTAGTGATTTATCACACAGTGGTCCTTCATAATTTGCTTACGCCCTGAACATGACCGTTTACATCGTAATTTTCACAACATGCCCAAAATGGTTCAGTAGATTCTCTATAAGGATATAAGGAAATTGTTAGATTTTATTTAACTCCCTCAAAGATTCTGTTTCCTTACTTTATGTGTTGCTTTCAAACATTTCCTTCTACAATGGTATGCATATTGCCTTCCATTTTCATTGTCTTCTCTTATCAGAGACTCAATAAGATGGCCCATTCACTGTGTTCTCAGTTGTAGTATTTGTGTAAAGCTTGAGTGGCTGGAGACACCTGAGCTAACCCAAACCAGACCTAATTCGGACTGCAACTCTTGCACAAATGCAACTGCTCTCCTCTAGAGGCTGGCTGCATTTCAAGGGCAGTTGGTGTTACCATGTGGCACAGAAGGCAGTTAAACAAAAGTCACTTAAAACCTGAGGATGCCCATGAGAACTACAGAACTAGTAAGTACAAATAATATGAGACCTGTAATGGCTCAATGTATGTGGGTATTTGTTGAGATATTCAGACCTAGTAGTTGCCCAGTAGAACTTGACGTCCATTTTACCTATCAATTTATCTTATGTATTTTTATATCTCTGTCTAGTGACATAAAATCCTTGGTACATTTATTGTTTTTTGTTCTAGTTGGTTCTTCTGCTTTATCTGTCTTTATAATTTAATGCCATTATTTAACACTTGACTGTAGTGCTGTGAAATAGTTGCCTCAAATTTGAAGTGAGCACAGAAAGTAGATCTAATCTATGTATTTGTTTACACTATTTGCTATTGAATTATTCTCATTTTGCAGACTAGAAATTAAACTGAAGAAAGCTTAAAACTCTCGTGGTCAGACATGACATGTGGCAGACCAAGGACATGCAACTGTGGTCTCCAGTGTTCAGAACTATTGCACAAACTGATTCTTTCTGAGATACAAACTTTTTTTCTTTCTCATCTCCAAAATGCCCCCTTTCCTACTTCAGAATTTTTTGGCAGAGAACAATCACAGCCAAGCATAAGGTATTGGATCATGTTACCACGTTATGTCATTCCTTAATCAGTTTGGGGTTTGAGGCTGTGACAGACTGGCTATAAACAAGTAAAAGTCTGTACTTGTCTTAGCTCTTTTTCTTCAGTGGCTACAATTTCTATTTAATAGGTGTCATTATTATTTTAAGCAGCCATTGTCTTCCACTAGGTTTAAGGTATTATGCTGCTTGCTGGCGTTATCAGCGAAGTGTTCTATGTGCTGCTATTATAAAAAAGCACTTCCTAACGTGTCTTGTATTTTCAGGGACCTGGGCTAGGGAAAGTTTGATATTTATGCTTTGTCCATAGATCCCTGTGACTTGCTTTTTTTCCTATGGAAATAGGACTTGCACAGTGACAGAACCCGTATTTCCTGTCTTGCATTCTTTTCCCTTCACACATTGAATCCCTTGCCAGTTTCAACCCAAATAAAAGAAGGTAAAGTTTTCAAATAGAAATTTATATTAATTTCACAAGTTGAGCTTGGAGAAGGTAGAAAGAACAAAGGTGATTGACCTGTTTAGGGAAAGGATGCAGCAAGTCAATACTTCTGTTACATGTGGCTTTGGGCTTGTTAGGCAGCACAGCTGCAGGTCTGAACAAAACACAGTTTGTGGTCAGGTGACACAGGAGGAAGACTGAGAATTTTACTGCAAAATGGCGTAACTGAGGCTAAGTTAAAATACCATTACGTCATTTATGAATTAAGGCTTTTCTATAAATGCATCATAACATCAGAATACAGTAAATCTCGTGTGCTAGAGACCTACTGTACAAAGTGATTTTCTTTTGAAGAGATGCCGGCATTACTCAAGTACTTTCTCTCGACATTTACCTTCACAAGAACATTGACAATCCAATATTTAATACTACAGCAGCTAGTTAAAAATGACAAAAATTTCCAGTAAACTGAAACATGAATTAATACACACCGCAGAACTGAACAAACATTCAAATTCATAGTAAGGCAGGTCTGTAGGCCCTCGGACAACGACTGTTACACCGGTATCTTTAAGAGTTCATCTTATCAATAAATACTACTAGAATAAATAGAAGTAATTTTCTGTGCTGACCAAACTTGATATACTCGTTTATTGTTCATTAACTTTTACTTACAAGTTGATATTTTGTACTGAAATATGACAATAAAACAGTTTTCTAGCACTTAGGAAGGCCCTGAAGGAGGAGGTTGAGGAGGCCTTTCTTTTTTCCCAAGCCTTTGGTATGTTGAGCTATAATTAGTAACTTTGGGGCACATGGGTTTTATCTGACAGAAAAGCAAAATGTACTTTCTTTAGCACAAGTCACATTTCCAGAAGAGAAAAACATGTACTATTTCTTTAAAATTTTTTCAGCCTTACTTATGTCTAACACAAGGCTTTTTTCTGCTCCACCCTGATGCATATCCTCATAAACAGAATTATGTCACAGTTCTGTGGCTTATTTATATACAGATCAAATTCAAAACTGATGCTGTATTCCAGACTTGATACAGCAAGGGCTTTTCTCTTCAGTGAGGATGCAAAATCATTTTCTTCTTCGATGCACACAGTTAACAACTTGAGTTTTACAAGAAAGGGAGGAAAGAAAATCCCAAGCCAGGAGAACATTGCTGTGAGATCTTCCCTTTTTCCATAATATTCCCTTTTTGTGCTTTGCTTTTTTCAACATGGAATGTAACTGGAAATACATACCCATCTGGTAGCCTGAGATTCTTCCATCTCTACGCAATCTACACCTTGATTATAATCATGCAGGAAGAAACTCAGAACTTTTCTGTTCCATGTTTCAAAAGGGTATCCAGACTGTAAGAGGACTAAGTCTCCCAAGTGTCCTTCTGCATTAACGAAGCCTGTGCAGAATGTGCAATTTCTTGTCAAACTGGCAGGTATAAACAACTAAATCAGAAATGTGCAAGGAAAAGGTTGTAACACGTATGTGGCAAACCATGGCCTCTTTGCAGGATACTAATGCATCAACACACCTTCTAAACTACAGAATAAGAAGGGCAGACTTACTTCAAGTGGAAGAGGCCTTACAGAAACTGTCACCTTCTATCTTCCTGAGCTCAGTACGTGCTGCTTCCCATATTTTGGCAGAGTGGTCACATAACTGTACACACCTGAACTTTCAAATCATGGCTGCAGCCAAAAGTGACCATAATCCTGACCAGAACCTTAGTGACCTCTGCTCTATTTTGTTCATAAATTACCTGTTAAGAGGCTCAAAAGTGCAAAAATTAAAAGCATCAAATATTACTTTCATAATTTACTCAGATTTTTATACAGCCATGCTTTGATGTTTCTGACTTTTCATCCATAATTTACTTAATTATTTTTCTCCTTTTTCTGGTTTTCCATTCTGTTTCTTGGTTAGATATCTGAAAACTCAGATGATTCAGTTAACCAGCATGAAATCTATTTTCCGTTGGCTAAGACAAAACTTGCCACTAACCTTTGTATCAGTGAAATTCTATCCCATCACCTTACAGAAATACTATAATTCTATTCCCTCTGGGATGCTAACAACAGCTTACCAAACCAAAAACCAACAGGGAGAGATAAGAGATGAAATTTTGGTTCCGCTCAGGGGTTGTGTTTTCACAGGTTGTGTACCTTTTAAGCATACAAAGGTACACACCCCGCCAGAGCTTACTTGTTTGTGCCATACATGGCCCATGCTCTCACTTCTGGAAGAACTGTTACACATCCTACTAAGGTCTCAAAAATAGAAAAGCGAAGAGCCTTTAGACCATGCTTTAATGCAGTTCATCAGAGCAACAAGCTATTTCCCAGCTCTACACCACCTGGATAACACTTGGCTAGCCTTGGCAGAACCTCTCATTCTTCAGTCCTTTCAGCTTTCAGGGAAAACCATTTTCTTTGTAGAAATAAGCTTATGATCTCTGTTGGAATGAACTCTGGTGCTGGCCATACCTCCAAAAAAACACTATTTTGTCTTTCTTTTTTTTTAAGGCAGCAGGAGCTGAACAGATGGCTTTGAAAATTGCACTTTCATTTCTGTGTATGTACACGCATCTATACTTACACATTACATGCTCACATGTATTGTGGGAGGCTAAAAACATCGATCCACCATAATTTCAGTTATCCTGAGTCTAGGCTTGGTACTTGGATCTCTTAGCCAGACTTGGGTAACGACAGATACAAGCAAACCTGCATCTCCCAAGAATTCACAACTCAAAGTTGTCACTGCTCCACACTCAACTGTTTTTCCAGCAGAAGCATGAACCCAGAGAATGACTGTGGATCCTTCTGCATGTGAAAAGACAAACAGTATTTTCCAGTTAGAAGGTTTCCTGGAGAGTGACTACTTTACCCATTTTGCTACTCAGCAAACTCCAATTATTATATGTCCTTTTAATTGAGTTTTCTCAGATATCACACTATTAAACTGTTGAGCAGTTGGACTGTTTTTTCATCTATCCTTTCACTAAATTTTCCATTCATCCTGATTTCAGAGCAGTGTCATTGATTCCAAGGGTTTTAACCAACTTTCCAGACATTTGTGTTTAAACATCTCATCATTTAATTGCCAGGGACAGCATTAAAGCAGAAACTAGTATTTTAATATTACCAATGAAATATTTTGTTTTTTAAAATAGTAACATCTTTATGTAGCTGGCTGTTTCTTTTTGTCAATTTTTCCTGTGTATGCTCGATTTTTCAATCCTCACTTCCTTCCTAGCATTTTCAAACAAGAAACCTGAATTAACTCTTAAATTTTATTGATGGAGAAAGTTCATTGAAAATTTAATAAAGCTCAAAGGTAAATAATTTTCATTTTTATATGCTGTATCAAACACTTACAGTATTTACAGTATTCTGTTTCTTAGAATATTTCAACCACCGCTGCAATAGCAAATATTCTGTTAGAAAAGCCATAGCACACACTGGAGCACTCTTTTGTTCAAGTTGGTATGACAGTGATGCATCTGGATCCTCAGTATTTCCACTCTCTTGTATTATTGCAAAATGGCATAGTTAGATTAGAATATGTATTATTAAAAAAAAAAAATTACCCTTATCCCTATTTTCTAAGGACCTCAGCATGAGTATTTTTTGCTGTGTGAACAGCAATTGTGCAATTTCTACTATGACATATAGAGGCTGCTGCTTATTTCCTGTGGTTTTTTCTATGGGCAAGATTTTTGTGGTTTCTTCTGTGAAGAATCAGGATTGCTAATGAGAAGCCACAGGAATTAGATTTCTCAGGGTGAGAGTTCATTACAATTCTGCTAAGCAGCATTACATTTCTGGGTTAGAGCACCAATAGCAAGAAACATTCTAATGGTAATGTCCTCATTTCATAACTCTGGTAATAAATCTAGAAAAGGACAGTATATTTGGAAAAGTATTTAAACCAACAGAAAGCATGCTGAAGTCTTAAAACAGTATTTAAAGATTCATGCAAAAATGGGCACAGATATATATATATGTACATACATAGACATATTTGTGGCAACAAAAGAGTAATCATAATCAATTTAATAAAGTTAACTAAAACCAGTAAGCTAAGCCAAACTTTTAAAAAAATCATATTTAGATAAAACTCTGAAAGCCTTCAGAAAGCAGTATCTCTCCTGATTAAATGATCACCTGAAGTATTCCTCATACTTCCATTGCATCATCAGCCTTTAATCAAGTAGAATGTCTACTAGATATCCATTTTTCCCTGGTTCCACATGCTGGCATCTGAAAAGCATTTAACTTCATTAATAATTGCAACAAGGTAAGACAGAAATGGCACATAAAATTCACTGGAATAGACTTAACATGAATTTTCTCCCTAATTCATACAGAGTATTTCTGCGCTTTGAGAATTTGAAGTACAGTGGTTTGGTATTACAGGGCTGGGAACACATACAGTATTGTCAAGAAATAAATGTGGAGGAGTATGTGAAGCAAAAAAAAAAAAAAAATTACAGTAGGAAAACCAGGACTGACCTGACTTCCTTCATTATGTGCTTTTATTTGTTTTTTAGCATTATTATATTAACATTAGATAAGTTGGAAATACCAATAATATTTCAGTAATAGCTGCAAAAAAAACTTAACTTTGCCCTTGCAGGAGAAACCCCAGGAAATTAGTGAAATGTAGTTTATTCATTCAGAAACTCATTTTTTCCCCCACTCAGAAACTTCTTTTTTCTAATTTTGAAATCTATATGCCTATTCGTCCATGCATAGTTTGCCTTGTTCATTTGCAAATTACATTTAGGATTATGTAACATATCTGCCTTCATTGCCAAGTTTTGAGGTTAATATCCTCTGAATTGCATTTGATACAAAACAGTATCTTCGGTTTAAAATGAGGAACTAAAAACTGGTTCTGAGAAAATGTTCTAAAAAAGAATTGACGTGAAAAGAGAAATATCAGGATCCTCACAGAGATACAAAACAGAATAGAAAAAGAAAATTAGCATTTTTTCTCATTCTTTAATCAGATTTCAGTATTTGTAATGGCTAGTTCCAACCTGACTCTCCACTACTTGCTTATGCAACTTGCCAAAATAACAGCAGCAATTTACTCAGTGAAATCCTTCAAATCCGTTAGTTATAACAACTTTACACATAAGCATTTTAACTCTTTCAGCAGATATTTCTATTTGCATAGAAGTTAATGACTACAAATGGAATGTCATCTACCCAACCAAATATAAAATTCAGTAATATAATAGGTTTAATTCTGATTATTCTAATTCAGAGACTTATTTTACTCAAATGAACAGATGAAAAAAGTAGTGAAGGGTCAAACCTGACCCAGAATAACACCAATTATTTTATAAGGTCTGATCACTCCTTTTGGATTTATGATGTTCTATTGGTTTATTTGTTTTATTTTTTAACTGAATATTTTCTTTGTTCCTCAGCACGTTTGTTTAAGTTGAAAATACACTTAAAACACCTTGTACCATGCAAACAACATAACTTTAGTAGAAGTATTAAATTTTACTTCAAAGACGTCTTTCATTAGTTATTTAGTTTAAAGTGAAGTTTAATTGCAGTGATTTCTGGGGTTTTAACAGAAAAGAGCTGAACTTTGCCTATTCAGTTCTGATTCAAAGCTCACTAGCATCTGCAAGACTCTTACTAGGCCTTTCTGAGTTTTAGAAGTGAGAGAAGGAGACGGCATTAGACTATCAGAACTCAGTCATCCCTTCTTGAAAAATAGCAAAGTAAACTGCAGACTTACTATTTTTTAAACTTCTAATTAATTGATAAAAATGAAGAATTCATACTTTTTTCACAAGAAAATAAACTGCGTGCTGGCATAAGGATAAGAGGAGACTGGTTTTTCCTTTCTTTCGTCTCTCTCACCTATAAAGCCAAGTAAAACCTGGGGAAATATTTTTAATGTGATTTTGTAAATTCATTGGCCAGAAAATGTGAAAATTCCTAGTTAAGTAGAAAACCACTAATAAAAAAAAAAAGTACGCAAAATTAAATATTATCCAAACCTTAGAGGAAAAATCTTCCCCAAGTATTGTTAGGTAGCAGAGTAAACCTTTTCAAGGATGCCGTCAACTCCTCCAAAGGTCCATGCCAGAAGCAAAGGGGAAACCAAACTTTGGCAATTTGGATGTAAAACTTAACAACATAGACCAAAAATAAAGTTTAGAGATCTCTAAAGTAAAGGTATAAAATTTATATTCCTTTCTGAATACCTCATAAGGAGGTATTAAAAAGAAGCCTGTAGGAGACAAAATTTCTTAAAGCAGCAGAAAAAATGAGGTCATTTCAAACAGTTTAAGAGATTTTTTGTGTATTCACAGTGGTGGAGAGTAGGGATGTTTCCAAACCAGAACACTGTATTATGTGGAACATATTGGTAGTGTTTCAAGCCATTGTGTTGATTACAGACATCCCAGGCCAGCATAACAAAATGGACAGTAACAGATTGCACAGAATGAAAATTCCCTTTGAAATTTCCCTTTGGAGGGAAATTGCGAAGTCCCACAAGCCCTGGGTAAAATGCTATTCAACATCCTGAAAAAAGAAGTAAATGTTGCGATCATATACTTTCCTGATCATATTAACCTACCTGTGTAGCAAAAGGATGATGAGAAGATAAAATGGTAGGTGAAGTTTGATACAGGAAAACCCAAAAGTGACACATACCAAGAACTACCCCCCAACCCTAATTTTAAGTATAGATTTTTGGGGACCTGAACTAGTTGATACCGAACGGAAGAAAAAAAATGTCTTTGAGCAACACTATAGAGTTCTATGAAAATGCCTCTCAGTGCTAAACAAAGGCCCAAACCCCCAATGTTAGGATTCTATAGAAATACACATATATTTGCATTATGGAAAACATGGAATAAACCAGAAAATATCATTATTACACAATCTTCTGACCTCCTCATCTCAAAAAGGTTATGTAGTCAAATTTTTAAAAGTACAGAAGTTAATAAAAAGGACTGAGAAACCTATGTGATAACTTTTACTGAGGAGTAACTGAACAAACTTAGGATTCTTCAGCCTACAAAAAGGGAAGATTAAATGGTGATGTGACAGTGGTCTAAAACAACTTAAAAAATATGAGGAACAGCTATTCACCTTTTTAAAACATTTTCATAAGACGATTAATAGAAGCAAGTGAAGCTCAAAGATGTCAAGTTCAAAAACCAAACAAACAGAAGGTGAGTCTGCAGAAATACATCTTGGATGGTACATTTACCTGGGTTCAAAAAGCAAAAGGTTTTTATCATGGTTAATGATTGCAATAGCAATCACCTATTGTAGCTCTGGAAGTCCCTGAGACAGTTTCCTGGAAAGGAGTATTCCCCCATCCTGGAGATGATGGCTTAGCTGGATATTTATTCTGACAAATTTCTTAGTCCCTCTTTAGGGACAGGCATGGAAGAAGGCAAACCATACCCAGAATTTCAAACTCATTTGCTCACACCAATTACTACTGTTTCCAAGACTTAACTATGCACTTTGCATTACATCGCTATCAATGAGAGACACAAAAAAACCCCATCTCATTTTCATATATAATTAGCTAGTTCATGTTTCAATGAACAAAAAAGATTTATCCCAATCCAATTTCTACAAGCATATCAAAAAGTGCTAACTGTCATGAAAATTTTGTACACTAACTAAGAATTTCCTTGGGTCAGACCTTTGCTCCAGAGTTAAGACAGAGAAATATTATAAATATTAGAGTAGAAAATCCCAAGAGAAAGTAGAATACTGGACTCAGGTCAATCACTGTAACTTCTTTTTTAAACTTTAAATACCTACTCTTTTCCCAAATTGTTGATCCAAAGACACATGGAAAACTGTGTGAATATAAACCACAAATTTAAAGATGATAGGTACTGATCATAATTTTCCTCTCTGAAATCAGGTCCTAGCACATGCATTTTACCCAACTTACTTCCGTGAAGCTCCATGAAGACCATTTAATCTAATTAATTGTGCTTATTTGTAAGGACCATTATAAGAACTGATGAATGTTAGAAACTTCTTATGCCATACTCACAGTTTTTAAAAAGTCTTTCTTAAGAAATGGAAAATATATCTATGCTTTTTTAGAAAGAGATGGTTGCTATCCCTCTACTCCCAGCAGCTGTGATTTGTACTCATTCCAGTTAGCTGATCATATCATCACATAGAAGATACTGTCTTTTTCACTGCTGTATTTAATAGAAATACCTACAAATATCACAAAAAATAGATTACCTCAGCAATGGAAACCAACATTTTCAAACAGCACCTACAATCAGCTAAGGCTCTTTTTAATTGATCTCCTCCACTTATTTCAAAACTCAGCAGTAAAAGTTAAGAGAATGATGCTTCAAAAGGTGAAGATACCACTCACAGCTTGTTTGTTTCAAAGCCATACAGGCTTGAGGAGTTCCTGCACTTCAATTCTTTATTATCACCTGCTCAGTTGATAATACCTACTGAAAATATGGCTTGTTTCAGTGCAAGGCAAAAGTTAGTATAAAATATCAATAACAATGAATCAGACCTTTTCCCCTTTACATTAAGCATGTTATCTACAACTTGATTGTGCTTCCAACACCCAAAATAAATTTCAGGTTTTATATTTTGAAGCAACAGGTAGAATGGAACGTGGTTGTTCTTGCAAATATGATTGATGATGCTGAAAGTTTTCTAGGAAATTCAGTGATGCCTGATCCTGCCCAATTATTGAACTGTCAGTCTTATTTGAATTTCCATCTAAAGGCTTATTCAGAGTACAGCTGAGAAACCTATCCTTCTCTGATCTCATATAAAATGTTTCCAAGCAAACAAATAGGTATTACAAAAAGACTTTAAAAACATATTCCTTCCTGAAGGAAACTCAAACATCATCTGATGAGGTCCAGCATCGTTTCATTAAACTGTAGAGCTGTTGTCAAGTCTGCAAGCACCTAGTCACACGAGTTGGACAAACTAAGACAACTTCATGAACTTTTCAGCACTTGCTTTATTTATTTTTTTCTGTCAGGTAATTAAATTCTAGTTAAAAAAGAAAAAGTCAGAGTCTGAGATATTCAACACAGATCAAAACCAACTTTAGTGACATGAGAACTACTATAGATGGCATATTAATCCACCCATCCCATTTGATGGCCTGTCTATTCTAAGACACATACCTGCACTCCTGAGATTGTCAATTTTCTAGGTAATACTTCAAAGACATCCAGCCATATGTGAATCTCAGTCTGACAAATAAATGGATCTCACATTGGCATCTCTTGAATATCATTCCTTCTTACTTCTTTGTAGACCAGCTCATTATTAACGGTGCATGACCCCCTCTCAACTTCATTTTCCAACTTTCCTACAGTTCCTGTATTTCAGCCACACTGCTTTTCTACTTAGCTTCTATCTCTACTGCAATTAATTCCAATTGCATCAATGTACTACAATTGGGACAGACCTTTTTCCTCAGGATAATCATGTTGAAAGGCACTTCTTTAACCATTTTAATGTTCTCCTGCATTTTCTTTCACCTCTCCTATCTAAAGGCATTAACATGATGGGTCTCTTCCAAACTCCTCTTTAATCAGCGTTTTGAATCAGGCAGGAACACTGTATCAGCGTGAGCCCACAGGGCACTATTTCAGCTGAGCAAACAGACCTGTTTGAACAGTCCCCTTTCAAGAAACGCTTCCTTCAAACATCATAAAATCCTCCTAATAATATCTCAAGAACCATGCATTCTTCATTATTTTCAGAGATGAGAATAACTCATTCAAGTTTATCTCAGCCCTTGGTTTTTTTTAAGTATCTTTCCTCCTTTGCTCGGTGGAGGCATCTTCAACCTGTCTCATCACAAAGTTCATTCAACATTACCATTATTGCTGAGACAAAGTGGACTCCAAGCCAACATCATCAGGATGTTTTTACCCCAGAATTATGTCCCATATGCTGGCAAGTTATCGAGATCTATTCTTATAAATGGGCTCTCTATTTTTATTAAAGGTTCACAATATTAGAGGTCTTGGATTCTTAGCTGAATCTCTCATCTGACTCTCATTTTTTCTTCTCTTTCATATCTCCTGACTCTTAGGATTAGTCTCCTTTTTGCAGTCTATTCCATGTCAGCTCTTTCTCTTCTGGATTTCCACCATCCATTTCCCTTATGTAGTTAGTTTCTTGCATTGCTTCTCTGTGTTTTCTTCCTTGGTGTTGTGCTCGCCCATGTTTCAAATGTCAGTGACTGGCTCTTTCATTGCTAAGTCAACACTGCCACCATGAAGGCAGGAAGTAAACAGTTTCCCTGAATTACCCTGCACAAGCTGAGACTTTTCTCCTCGACTTTGTTTGGTGCACACCTGCTTTTTCACCCCTCTTCTGTCACACCTGTGAATTGTCCCCACTCTCCTTCAGCAGCACACTACCTGAAATCTTCTCCATTATTTCCAAAGAGTGAGGGTGTATGTAGGAATACTTTCCCCCCTGCTTTTCCACACTAACTCTACCACACATTCTGTTTCAGTGCTATACCTCAGTGCACTAATCACTTTGATGACTATTGAACTCTTATTCCCACTGCTCACAAAATAAAACATTTCTGACCAACTTGACCGCTCCTTTCTCTTTGCTTGCCTTTGTGTCTGGCTGGTTTTTTTGCTTTAAGACAATCCAAAACAAAAAACCCAAAACCAAACCACAAACAAACCAACCCAAAATTTTCTCACTAGGTCATCTTTCTTCCCTCCGAGAGAAGCGCATCACTTGCGGTCTGTGGTAGGCAGCATTCCCCTCTGGCCAAGTTGCATAAAGCAGCATTGTAGTTTAAATTCAGGTTTCTTTCCAGAAATTAATTCCTAAAGGCATGAATAATGTAAATATTACAGCTAAGCCTGAGACACAAGAGTCAAATAACCTACTACTGAATCTACTAGTTCTTTCAGAACACCAATCATGTCTAAAAACTATTACAATGTTTTCCTTTTCTTAGAACAAATCTGGCCTGGCAGACTGTCCTTTAGTTTGAGTGCAGTGTTTGAACAGGGCAGGGAACAGATAAAAATAATAAAACATGGGATTGCTCAATTGAAAATTTTAATATGTCTACATACTTCTGTATAATTCAGGCTGATTTATCCAGATTGTCACCGGGTGGTTGTATTAAACTGTGCATAAAACTCGTCTGTTGGAATATTTGAATACTCTTCTTCTTTAAGATAAATGTTCCTAGAATTAAATAAAATTTTTAAAAAGCCATTAGTAAATGTTTCCTTGCTATTATACAGAAGTAGCCTGAGAAACCTAAAGAAGATATAATGCATTAACACCTATAAATGCTCATAAATTATTAGAAATGGAATTTAATATAACTAGAACTTGTTCTGCAAAATATATGCCACATCTCAACATAGCAAACTTAGGTTTTTTCTTCCTGAAATATCCCTCCAAAAATCTCACAGTAAGAAAACCTGAATTAACTCAATTCCAAACTTTTGTTTTCATAACAAGAAGGCATCATGCATTGGAAATTCATTTGCAAAAGGTATGTATGAACCTGAGACTGGCACAGTTGGTCAGAGCATGGTGCTAATAATGCCAGGGTCACGGGTTCAATCCCCATATGGGCCATCCACTTAAGAGTTGGACTTGATGACCCTTCTAGGTCCCTTCTAACTCTGACTATTCTGTGATTCTAAATTCATGCCAAAAAAAAAAAAAAAAAAAAAGAAAAAGAAGGAACTGGAAAAAAAGAACACCAAATCATTAAGTTCGTTTTTCTTTTCCTGCACATATTATCTTCCTCCTTTCCCATAAGAGCAGACACAAGAGCTGCCCACCAAGACACATCCAGTGGTTAGTTAAAGAATCATCCAGTTCTGTCATACATAATGGAAATGCTGTTTGTGTTGCTAGCCTAACCCTGAGCTATCAAAAACTGGCAGTTCTACTGGTAGGTCATCCTTTTTTGTCTCAGAAAACTAAGATAAATTAAAGAAACATGTACTGTTTTTCACTTGATAATATAATTTTCTGCATAGATAATTATATTTATTCCATATTTTGCCACCTATATGAACAGTCTGTTGTCAGTGGAACACTTTTAAGAATTCCAGATCCTAAATCATGTATGTCAGTCAGAAACACT
The DNA here is from genome assembly GCF_017639235.1 of Corvus kubaryi. NCBI lineage: Eukaryota > Metazoa > Chordata > Aves > Passeriformes > Corvidae > Corvus > Corvus kubaryi. The sequence goes on along the minus strand of NW_024582061.1, from coordinate 972,361 downwards.
CAAAACCTACACTTTGAAGATTGATTAAATAATACTGAAAAACACACTTCAGACATATTGGTTTTTTTGAAAGAATGAACTTGTAAAAAGTGTCTTTAAAAAGTTAGAAACAGAACAAGTAAAAAAGGCTCTTTGAAAGCCATGCTATTGTGTTAATAATGGTAAAGAGCTGTTTTTATTTAAGAACCCTATTCTGGTACTTACTTCGCTTTCTGCTCCTGAGAGAGCTCTGCGTTCACGAAATCTAAATCTCGGCGCTGTACCCGATTCTGCCGCTGCTGCTGCCGCTCCCAAAGCAACTGGGCTCTCGCAGTCTGTAGACGTTGCCTATCCCATTCAGCATCTCTTTGGCGTTCCTGCTCTCTTACTCGCTACAGGAGCGAAAAGAATGCTTCATTTTCTCTTTCAAAGATGAAACTGTATATATAAAGTCTCATGGGTAAGTTCATCCAAACAAACTTGCTTGCCTTTATTGAACACTAGAGGTAGCACTTGAAATGGGGAGAAGGGAGCAAGGACTTCTAAACCAGGCAGAAGCAAGATACAGCCAATGAAAAGTGCTATTCTTTTCTCTCTGTAAAAACCCAGAGCAGCAAGACAGATTTTTTTTTTTTAAATTCTTGTTATCAAGAGTTGAAAGTTCTTGAGGAAGAAGTGCATAGAGTTAAGAAGTGCACAGACATCAGTATGGCTTATAATATGGCTAACTTGGTATACATAATAGATGAGCCATGAACACTACATGAGTAGACTGAAACTGTTTTTTGCCTCTGCATCACTTCCTGTCTGACACCTCATGAACTGAATCAAAAAATGAGGCCTGCAAAAAACTTACTTTTCTTGGTTGTACTCATTTTCAGTCAGCTTAATGACTTGAATGGGTTTACTTCAGAATAATAGGAGAGGCAGGAAAATGACAATTCTACCTCCAGCTTTAATAAGTCCTAGGTAAGACACAGTATAGCCCACAGTATTGTAGGAACTAAAAGATAAAATCAAACACTATTCCTTAGCTGTCATAAATGTAGCCTCTGTGCTGAGGGAGGCAAGTCACTTCCTACTTCACAGTATCTAGGCCTGGACACTCTTGACTTCATAGGAGACTAGATGTCTTCATTTTGACTGCCTCCTGTACATCTCTAGAGCAGCAACTATTACCATTGTAATTCTATTCTACAGCACGGTTCATAGCTGTGTAGGACAGTAGAAACGAAACTCCACCACATTTTCACATTCACGAACTTATAGGCCTAAGAAATACGCATGAGCAAGGTCAGTGGACCTGCTCTATTTGCCTTGCTTGGGTACCCTTGAGCATGAGAATACTGCTTTGGTCTGCCCTGCTTTCACCTTCAGGTCCCAGATATTCTTCCCCTGTAGAGCAGCCCACTCCTTGCAGGCAGCTTGTCCACTCTCAGGTCCTGAACTGCACCATGAAGCCTGGGTCCTGGGCTGGACAGGACTTTGCTGCTCAGCTGGACCATCATGGACCATGTCCTAAGATCCCCTTGGCCCTGGGCTCCTCAGCAAACTTCCTCCCAGTCCAACTCCAGGGCTCCAGCCTACTCCATGGCATCTCCCAGGTGCTTCAGAGGCACTGTGTTCAGTTAGACTGATTAAAGTTTGGATAAAATGCAGATCAATGGAAAACACAGTCTCATAATGGCATGTCCAGGGCAAACAAGGTATTTTTCTTCTACAAACATTGTCTATAGTATTACTACAACCAAGAAAACAGAAAATGCATGAAAATGTATATGAGCTTAAATACCAGTTTCTCCAGAGCTTGTTCCTTTTGAAATTGACGAATTGCCATCAGCTGCTCCTGATTCATTCCCTTCCATCGATCCACAAGCACATGGTGTTTACCCAAGGGACCGATTGCTTGGTCAGGATTTTCAGAAAGTAAGTCTCCTCGAAGGAGGAAGGTAATTTCATCCATGTCATCTTTTATTTTTTGAGCCTTTTCCAATTCATTTTTATGATCTAGTTCAGCAACCTAAATTCAGTGGAAAGAGAGAAGTGATGTTTTTTCCAAGAGAAAATATGAACTAAGGAGTGAAAAAATGTTAACACATTTTAACAGATGTCTTTCCAACCTGCATACAGTTGTCAAAAGCATCACATACAAATACTGTGATCATTGTCTTATTGGCCAAGATCAAAAGTCTAATATCAAAGAGTTCTTTAATGTTGTCATATCACATATAGCAAGTAAACTGTGGGAAAATAACTTTGTTTTATAAGAAAATGCAGAATTAAATAAAAAATAATTCCACATTTATCCCCAAGTAAATAACCAGTAGATATTTGGCAGACAAATACAATATGGAAGAAATTTACAATAAAAATTTACAATCCTGAATCACTAGCCTTGATTTATATATTACATACTGAATGAAGAGTGTGGGTAAGCCCTCAAAATAGACAGATGTCCAATTAATGTCTTTAGATGCAGCCTTGATTCTGTTTGCTGATACAAAATGCAAACTTGAATCATATTATGTGGATGTATCTGCAATACTGGAAATCACAGTATGAATTTTCTATGGAATTCACTGTTCCTAATGTTCACTACAAGGTGCAGTCTCCTATTCAAAGGAAATTTTCCTTTTACAATACTCCAGAAACAAAATACAATGGGTTTACTGTAACATAATTACCTTCCAAAGAATAATTAGACTAAGTAAACTAACTTAAAGTAGAATGATAATGCTATGCATCATTCATTTCTAATACTGTGTCATTCTTCTGTAATGCATAAACTAAACTATCTGGAACAATGCCTGGTTCCAGCTTCCATCTGGACAGAGGACAAAAAAACCTCCTGCTTGCTAGGGCACACAGAGAACAGGCTGCCAGATCGGTCTCTCTTTACACATCTATCTTGACTGCAACAGATCAGTGGGTAATTCTGTCTCCACTTTGACCAAGATGTGCTGTTAAAAAAAACCACTGCCTTGAGAATATTCACTTATGTAGAACAGCTTGGTACTTTTCTTGCTGATCAGTAATTCACTGGTTGGCACATATGTATTGGTAAAGTAGATGAGGACAAATGAAAACTCGAGGGTTTTCCATTACGAAAGAGCAGGTAAAGTCTTCTGTGCCATAGAAAGTTGAACATGAGTAAGCAGAGTAACTAGAAGATATAAACAACAGAGAATAACATGACTACAGACGTGTGAGAACTTGTTCCTCTGCACATCTTAAGGAAAAGAATCCTAACTGAGCAAGCACGGTGATCTATGCCACCAGAGAAGACTGCTAAACTGAGATTATCTCTACATTTTTAGTTAAAGACTTTGAGTTTGGATAACAGCGGTTGTCCCAAACATCAGGCCAGGAGACTGTCAGAGAGTGACTTCTGTTTGCTCCAAGTAAACATGCTAAACTACCTGTCAGTGATGGGGCAGAAGAAACAACTAATACTAAGTACCATATCCTAGATTAATAAATTCCTTGGCTGAAAACAGCCTTGTGGTTTCCATTAAAATAACAGAAGTATTTGATATGCAAAGAAAGTAAAAGAAGAGAAATTATTTTTTTTAAATTATACATTAGCTAAGCCACAGTTCAGCTTAGACAATGCCCAAAATCACGTCTTTAGAGATGTCTATGTCCTAGGTTAGAATGTAAGATGTAACCAAAAGCATGCATTCTATTATCATCTTCACAAGCTGTTAAAGCAGGTGAGGCAGTGTTTGTTATCTCCTACCATGACTCATCCCTGATAACTCCCTCTGGGAGCTATCTCTGTTTAATGGGCAATCAAGGACCCACCACATGACTCATAGAATTACATCAACCCATTGTGAGATGCTCCACTCAGGGGGAGGAGCCAAGCATTCCCACCTGGATATAGTCTGGGGTTTGGAACAGCATGAGCAGCCCCTACCTATGGCACTCCCAAAGGACAAGAGCTATCACTGGACCTTCAGGTGATGACCACACCCTTTTCTACAGGATCACTGCTTCAATAGGACCACTTTATCTGGACTGCTACCACCACCCTGACTAACAGGGTGTCAGGCTGTATCCCGACTCTGTCAGTGTTCTTGTACTATTGCATGTATTTTAATTTTCCTATTAAATTGTAATTCTGACTTGTTTTCTCTCCCTGGTTTGTTTTCAAACTAGTACAGTCTACCACCCAACAGGAACATCAACTATAAAGCAAAAAAAGAAATGCCTACTTTTAGAAAAACAGAAAACCTCAAGCAAATCAAATTTCTCATGACAAACATCAGCTTCAGATCTAGGAATCATTGTCATCATAACATGGAATAATACAGTAAGAATTACAGGCCACTTTTCCATCTCTGATGTTAGTGAGTATGACTTTTACCAGAAGGTAAAAGAAATTTTTTAAATTCAAAATGTATTTCCCTGAATTGTTTTTTTTTTTCTCAAGAAGAGTCAGTAAGAACTTGAAAGGAACGATGACATTACAACTTTTAACATCCAAACCCCTGAAGATATTCAATCATCCAATACTTTTGGAACACTGAAACAGAACATCTGAATATATACTTTTATCTTATTAATACTATGAATCAAGCAATTATTTGTAATTTGGAAAAAGCTCCAGAGTAAATCACATTTAACAGAAAATAAGCCTCGAAGCTTAAAATGTATAATTGTTATTTAGATCACTTTCTTAATGTCACTCCACTGTGATCTACCAAGAGATCAAAACAAGGCACTTCAACACTGTAACTCAGACTTGCCATTAAGCGGGAGAGCATAAAATTTCCAAGCTGCCTGAGAATCTTACTGGAGGAAACCCCCAGCCCTATGCATAGCCATGTATGTCATACTACTATGCCATGATTAACGACAAGAAAGATTTTAAATGCTGAAAACAAATCAGATTTATCCTGTCCAAAGTCCTGCTGCCTTCACTATTTCTGATCCAGGCCAGGTGCCATTGGCCTCTTGCATACATTGGCACATCTGCCTCATACTCAGCCACTGTCACCACCACCCCAGGGCCTTTCTTGCCAGGCATTTCCCAGCCGCTGTCCCCATCTTGGAGCTGTAGGGGGTTGTTGTGACCCAAGTGCAAAATCTGGAACTTGGCCTTTTTGAAACTCAGACCACTGGCCTAGGCCCATCAATCCAGCCTGTCCAGATCCCTCTGCAGAGCCTTCCTATCCTCCAGAAGACTTGGTGCCATCTACAAAGTGACCGAAGGTGCCCTCAATCCCCTTGTCCAGGTCATTGATGAAGATGTTAAAAAACTGACCCCAGTTCTGAGCCTTGGGAACACCATTGGTGCCTGGTCCCAGCTGGATGTAGCTCCATTCCCCACCACTCTCTGGGCACAGATGTCCAGCCAGTCTTTTACCCAGTGAACAGCGAGTGCCCCTGTCCAAGCCATGAGGAAAATGCTGGGAGAAACAGCGTCAAAGGCTTTACTAAAGTCCAGGCAGACACATCCACAGCTTCCCTCATCCACTGAGGGGGTCACTCTGTCCTAGGAGATCAGGTGGGTCAAGCAGGACCTGCCTGTCATAAACCCTGGCTGGCTGGGCTGATGCCCTGGTTGTCCTGCACGTGTTGCATGACGGCACTCAAGAGGATCTACTCCATGACCTTTCCCAGCACAGGGTCAGGCTGACAGGCCTGTAGTTCCCTGGATCCTCCTTCCAGCCCTTCTTACAGAGGAGTGTCCCACTGGCCAACTTCCCTTCACCTGGGACCTCCCCAGTGAGCCAGCACTGCTGGGAAATGATGGAAAGCGGCTCCATGAGCACTGCCACCAGCTCCCTCAGTACCCTTGGGTGGATCCCATCTGGCCCCATGGACTTTTGTGGGTCTAAGTTGCCTAGAAGTTCACTGACCATTCCCTCCTGGATTATGGGAGCTTCATTCTGATCCCTGTCCCTGCCTTCCAGCTCAGGGGGCTGAAGACTGAAGCACAGAAGATATGAAGTACCTCAGTCTTTTCCTTATGCTCTGTCACTATGTTTCCCCCCAAACAAAGGATAAGAGATTCTCCTTGTCCTTTTGCTGCTGATGTATTTGTAGAAACATTTTTCATTGTCTTTGACAGCAGTAGCCGGATTAAGTTCCAGCTGGACTTTGGCCCTTCTAATTTTCTCCCTGCATGACTTCACAACATTCTTGCAGTCCTCCTGAGCTGCCTGTCCCTTCTTCCAAAGGTGATAAACTCTCTTTTTCTCCCTGAGCTTCAGCCAAAGCCATCTGTTCAGTCAGGCTGGTCTTCACCACTTTCAGCACATGGGAACGGCCTGCTCCTGTACTTTTAAGATTTTGATTTTCAATTAACTTGAGCTGTCTATAAATAAAATTATATGACAAATGCCCCTTGAAAGGCTCAAGCAACATTTAAGGACTTGCATGCTTATACAGCTAAACCAAAAAGTACCATACTTAATGTAGGTAATTCTAATGTGGTTTATTTTGATGTGACTAAATACACTTAAAGCTAAGTCACAACAAACATAGTTTAACAAAGCTATTAGCATCCATGTAGCCCTTTGAGCTGTATGTAGAAGCTGAAGAGAAAAAAACCATCTGCAGTAAGATGAAGAACTAGAGCATGACAGATAATGGTACTAAGACAGGTTCCAAAGCAAGGTCAGTAAATAACCAGGAGACATTTTACACAAATACTCATGAAGTAGCCAAAGTGGCAAAACCAGTGGTTGTGGAGAATTAATGTAAACAGTAAGAACAAAAAGCTAATGTTAACGGTGTTTCCACACACGTGCAAAGAAAAGCAGACAGACACAATAACATAAACCAGAAAGCAGCATGGGAGGCTTTTGCTGTACCCCAGTTTACCAGACCAAAGCCCCTGAGTGACGGAGCAGCTGTTTCTTCTCACCAGTCAGCAAGCTGAGAACCAGGAGGCACAATTTTGGCAGAGGATAACTAGACAGAGGACATCTAGATCCTTAAATCCTTTGTTCACTTGGCAAAGTGAATAAAATCTATCTTGTTCCAAGCTGAAACAACCTTGGAAGTCAGCTGCTAAGAAACCCCTGTGAAAACATTACTACTCATTCTGATTTTGTGCATCTTATTTTCCTTCTCTGTCTCCATGTTTTCTGAAAAACAAACCAACCAACTTAATATTAATTTACCTGGATTCTATTGAAATCTTTAGTAGCTGTACAAACAACACGCCTGTTTTCCTCTTCTTTTCTTTGTTCCTCCATAATCTTTCGGTCAAGTTCAATCCTAAACTTGTCATAAAGATCATCTAAATTCGATTCAAATGAAATTTAGTCAATATTCATGGACATGATGTGCAATATGAGTTAACAAGGGGAAGAAGCAGGGGGGAGCTACAGATACAGTAGGCTGAATAACTATTTCCAAATCCTACCATCAAAGCTTTCCATCTTGGCATTTCAGGTGACCCATGAATCAGTTTAATATGTAACCTATCTTGTCTAAACATTTGGTGTTAAAATGAAAGAAGTTAAGTACTGCAGAAAAGAATGTTTCATGACAAGCTGGGAAAGAAAAATCAGTATTATTTTTTCTGCTCTAGAACAGTACAAATTGGACAGTTTGCTCTGATGAAGTAAGCATACCAACTGGAGGCATAAACCAGAAATGAAAACTGGGTGATATTACAATCATCACATGTAATTAAATAGAGATTTCCTAAAAGAAATAGTGGATACATTAGAGCTTATAAAGTAAAACTGCTCTAGTATTTTTAGAAGTTAAATATACAATAGGGTATACCATATTCTCATCAGACACATCACAAATTCAGGAAAATAAGATTAAAACTACATAATTTTTTTTGTTACCTGCCACTTTTTGGTCAGCTAATGCATTTTTCCAGTCTTTCTGTTGCTGAAGAGACCACTCCCTTAACTGCTCCTTTTGAAACTTCATCCTCTGATCATAGTTTAAGTCTTCACCCATAAACTTCTGCATGCCAGATACAGTACACCGTGGATCACTGTCTGAAACTCGAGCAGGTCTGTCTTTCTTTAGGGCTTGTGGATCATTCAGGTCAAATTCACGTCTTGTTTCCAGCTTCTGAAAATTCTTGTGAAATTCAGTGAGAGCCCTATTCATGTCTTTGATTTCATTTTTCTGTCGTTCTTCTAGCAGACACATAAGCTTGTCATTTTTCTTCATGTTATGAGCTAGACAAAAATGAACACAATGAAACCTCAACTCTTAGAGGTGCACAAATCATTGGAGTGCACACATAAGATGAAAATAAAATTTTCAAGATGTATAAACAGAATATAAGTCTTCAAACTGTTACACCTTAGGAGAGTATTTGATCTGTAAGTACCAGCCCAGCAAACACTCTAATGTTAGTAATATTTACTTATGAAATATTTTCAGCTTTTTAGGTATAAATTATTTTATTAATGCTACAATGAAATATATGCATGTGAAAAAAAAATATAATAGTAAGTACTAGAACTATGAGGTTTCATTTGGTGAAAACCTGCAGGAACACAAGAAATGTACTGTAAACCAGTTGTTCCCATTTACTCTTAGTTTACAGCTACAGCTGAAATACATTATTGCTTGTCAGGAAGCAAACCAAAATTGGGCTCCAACTGAAAGGAATATAGGTAGCTCTTCCACAGTTCCAGTGATTTTTCTAACCATAGCACTAAAATCATTGGCTGGCATTAAGTTTTGAACAGCTTAATAGCTCCTGCCCATTTAATTGAAACTAAATCACTCACAGCATTTTTAAGAAAAACAAACAAAACTCCCACCAAACCAGCCATTTTAGCTATTTAAATATAATTTGCTAGAAAAGATAATCTCCTCTTTTTCCAGGCTCCACATTGCTGCTGGTAGTTTCCCAAGAGTCAGACCCTGACAGGTGTATTTTCCAGCCAGGAAGATCACAAGCAGCTGTAGTAGAAGCACAGCATGGAAGTTGGCAGCTCCATTTTAGCTCCTCTTCAGGCACACAGAGAGCTCAAGCTGTGGGACCTTTTCACATGATAGCACGGGAAAGCATGCCAAGAACAGAACACCACAAAGGGTCTGAGGTCAGGGCACAGTGTGAAATATTTGTGTGGCTGCGTGTTCTGACTCAGCAATGGCTCCTCTTATCGCCTTACTGTACGTGACTCATGCTTCCAGCAATAATCTAGAGAGGATTCCACAGAATCTATATATTCTATGAAAGAATGGCCAGACAGAACATGAGCTCACTCTACAAGAAAGCAACCAAAACAGATTAGCCACTACTATACTGAAAAGGACAGTGGTAAGTAATTTTTAAATCCTCCTGCATATTCAGGTTTTTAAATGATGCTATTTGTCAACAGCTTTTAAAAGAAAACACTGAACATTCTGGTCTATTAGGCAATGTATCCCAGTTCAATCATGTCAATATAAATCTTAAGATAGCAAGGAAAATACATACTGTGCCAATGTAGGTGTATGAACATAAATAGGACATAAATTGGATGACTGAATTTACAGAATACACGAAAGGATAAAAGAAAGCAGGAAACAGATTAAAACATTTAACTATTCACAGAAATATCACAGTATCTATGAATATACCGAATTTTTCATGTTGTGCTTTTTCAGCTGCTTCTTGAAGTTTCCTCTCCTTGACCTGCGCATCCAATGCATCTTTATCAATCTATTGAAATGAAAAAAAAGCAGCTCTTTAGGAGATACTGTTTGAACAATTAAAACAGGGATTGTCAAGCTACATTGACTCACAGTTGTACAAGATAGATATATAAGCCCACTCACAACAGACTATATACACATTACTAATGTAGGTTAAACAAAATCCAGAAACAGAACTATTCTTGTTTGCTTTGCTTTAATAATGATAGGTATGCTCTTGCACCTGATCATATGAAAACACCACATTTACACGATACATAGAGCTGTAAATATTTTCAGCTGCATTACACAGAGTATGTTTTCCTCATTACAGCTGGCAATTTTATTGTTCTGCTTTCATTTATAAAGCAGGTAAGTATTTTAACAGTCAAGATGACAGAAAAGTTGTAATAGTTCACATTTGAAAAAAATACAGAAGGTTCACTAGAAGAATGGAATGGAAATGTTTCCAGTCTTATCAGAGAGATTCACATGGTTGCCAAAATGCACTACAGGGCACATGATCTGTGATGAGCTGACAGATATGGTACAGAACATCCACATCCATGGGGAGTGGGACCTGAGGAAAGGATAATATAGGCCACATCATCAAATGGGAGCAGACACCTCAATTTTAGGCAAAAGAATGTGGCCTCACATTTATTGGCAGATGGTGGCAAATTAATAGGCAGAAACATGGATTTTACTTCTTTTTTTTTTATTGTCAAGTCACTTAATGTCTCCAAAAAATTTGTGAAAAATACAATGATAAATCTTCAAGAACCTGGTAAACAATTTTGATAGTCTTTGTCTAAAAACTATTCAGATGAAGACAGAAACAAATCATGGCTGAAAATACACATGGTTAGTACTGTCAAGGACAACTGACAGTAGCAATCAGGCAAAGAGATAAGTTTGTAAGCAAGGGTGAAACCATCAAGAATTCTATCCTCCAAAAACAATGGTGTTGTGGACACTAAATATCAACTCTTTCAGAGGTCTCACTGGCGAAGCCAAGCTGTCAGTATAACTACAGGAAATACTGTTAAGAGAAACTCAATACAAGTTCTTAGTATTCTGGCAATAATAGAGGTAGGTCAGTGTATCGGCTTGTGTTACACTATTGGTTCTCTCCTCTTCCAAACGCTTTCACTCGACACAAAAACATCCCTAAAACAGACATTCCCAGTCATATAAAACTACAGGTTTCACTTTTAAGTGTTTAAATAAGAAATCTACAAACAGTTTGAAGCAGCTAATTTTTAAACAAGATCTATTTATGTATAAAGTTCACATGTAAATTAGAAGTAATTGTTCATTTGGATTACTCATCTGAACTCTTCAGAAAAATCAGTGATTTACTGAGGATAAATTCTTCAACCTGTTAGTGAAGAGGGCAGTATCTTACGTTTCCATTACTCAGACGACCAAACAGATACCGAAGTCAAAGTAATAATAAAACTAGTAATAATCAAGGAAAAAGAATATAAAATCTGCGTTCCCATTCTGCTTTCCAGTATATTACCTCCACGTTTTTATTCAAGCCCTGCTTTAGGATTTCTGGTTTCTAAGTCAAATATTGTCTTGATTTTTTAGTTTTCTTAGAGACTGCCACTCAGATAAACTGGTCAAAGAACAGAAGCAAAGAATCTAAAAACCACACAAAAATACTGATATAGAATATCTCTGTATGGATTTCATGGCTCTTAATGGTTCAGACCTGGCCTAACTTCAAAGCGTAATAACAGTCCCTTATGTCAGCATCATTGTTCAGGTACATTGAATGACGGTAAATATACTGTTAATCAAAATTCCCCAGATGATCTCTCCTTCATTTTAGATGTTTGTCTTATGTAAACATCTATCAAAACCTGCCTGAGTCAGTTCTACAAAATAAGTCAGTTCTACAAAAGTATTTGGGTAAAACCTTCGGATGGTGTACTCCTGTACGGCTCAATAAAACACACCAGGATATATTAGTTGCCAGCTATTTCATTAACTGAGAATTTATGGTTTGCACTTAATTTTTAAGGCTCTAGAAAAGCCAGAGAAAATATGTGTTTCTGATGAAGAAATTTCAAGTATCTTAACCCATCCCACAACTGCTAAAAAATATTAGCTCCTTCCACTTAAGTATATTGTTGGTTACTGTGTATGTTGGGATGCCATACCAGGTGGACACATCTGTCATGTTCCTTAAGTGGGAACTGCTAATTGCTCTGCAGCTACAATGACTCTTGCATAAGAGTGACAAGAATAAATTCAAGGCCCTGTCAGAGATAAGGTGAAGGTATTTTTCCACTGAGTTATGTTTCTGTACCTCATAAAAGAGGATCCAATTGACATCTGTTGCAATTCTACCAGTTCAATGAAATCACCTCACAGCACTCTTCCCTCCATGCACGCTCACAGAATCTTAATGTAGGCCTTTGAACATATCACAGGGAGATTCAATACACTATTCCATCCGAAGTCAAATAGGTATAGAGCACATCATTCCCTCATGTTCAGGATGCAAACTACATAGTGAACTCTGGAGAAAAGCCACCAGCCTAAAGGGTGTTCACATTTACACATCCATGCCAAGAAAAAACAGACACAACAAATAATTACCTATACATAAACAAGGATGGATCTGTCCTATTTTGTCTGATGCAAAATACTGACTAATTGCAGGACCCTTACAGCAGTAAATCTCTCACAGCATCAATTCTAGTGAGATCCAAGCAGACAAGGGCAGTATCAGAGCAGAGAGGTAAAAAACAATTATTTGTTTCAGCCACATTGCATGAGCTGACTCTGGAAGCATTTGGCTTTCCTCAAAGTAAAGCAAACCACATTAACTCCTACACAGAAATGCAACACAAGGCTTGATCTCTCTGTGCTGTTCGGGGGCAATGACACCTTGCCCTTGAACCCAGAGAAGAGGGGCACAAGTACATACAAGAAGCAATACCCACGAAGTTTTGCCTCAACAGGAGGACGAACTTCTTTCCATTGAGGGTGGCAGAGCACTGAACAGCTGCCCAGGGGGGTCACGAAGTCTTCCCCCTTTAAGATATTCCAAATCCGCCTGGACATGTTCCTGTGTCACCTGCTCTGGACCGTACCTTGCCGAGGTGTTGGAGCGGATGATCCTCAGAGGTCCCTTCCAACCCTAAGTATTCTGTGATTTCTGTCACCAGTGACTTTAAAAGCGACTCTAAATGTTGCATCTGGGCCCTCCCTCCCCCTCACACACACGCCTGAGCAGGGGTCACTGGGGTACCGCTGCTGGCCCGCCCAGACCGGCTCAGTCGCCCCTTCCCTCCCTGTCCTGCCCTGGGGGTCGCCTCTGCGTTAAGCCCCTCTCCTCAGAACTCGTGGGACCGGCGGGGGGGACACGGCGCCTTCCCTCCCTTCCTGCCCGCCCTCACCCCTATAGTGCGGAGCCGCGCGTTGAAGATGCGGCCCCGCCGCAGCAGCTCCCGTCGCCGCCGGCGCTCCAGGGCGGCGGCCTCCTCCAGGTCCCGCTGCGGCCCCAGCCTGCTCATGGCGCCGGGAGGGAACAGCGGGACGACGGGGCTGGAGTGAGGGCGGTGGCCGGGAGCGGTGGCGTCCAGCCGGGAAATAACGCGGCCCGTCGCGATGGGAACAGGAGCGGCGGTGACCAGCCGGGACACAAGGCGGCCCGTCGCGAAGGGAACAGGAGCGGCGGTGACCAGCCGGGACACAAGGCGGCCCGTCGCGAAGGGAACGGGAGCGGCGGTGACCAGCCGGGACACAAGGCGGCCCGTCGCGAAGGGAACGGGAGCGGCGCCGCCCGCCGGGCACCGCGGGGCGGGGCCGCTGCACGAGGCGCGCGGGCTGTGAGGGCGGGGCGGGGCCGGGCCGTCCGTCCTTCTGAGGCGATAAAGTTGGGGAATAGTGGCTTTGGTTGGGGTTGTTTTTCTGCCGACCGACCAACTGGTGAAATATCCTCGTCGATTCTTTGTGGGGGTTGAGGCGGGGAGCTCAGGAGCTCCTGCCCCCGGCTTCCCGTGGGGATGGGTTACCTGAAGTTGCTGGTGGTGAAGGACTTCAAGTCGTGGAGGGGGCAGCAGGTTATCGGCCCGTTCATGAGGTTCAACTGCATCATCGGACCCAATGGATCAGGTAGTGTGGGTGGTGCCTGGGTAGGGGGCAGCTGGTCCATGAGCTGTCACCATTGAGGGCTCAGTTAGGTGGGATTTAGCCTCACGGACCTACTGAAAGTCTCATGTGCACCTGAAGGGGCGGCAGCACAAATGAAGCCTTGGAGGTGCCTGCTCTGTAATCCTTAGCTGAGGATGTAGGCCCTTCCAGCATGAAAGGGCAGGAGCAGGCTGGGGGGGGAGAGGGCGTTGATGGAATTTTAATTTCGGGTTGACCTGGCGCTTTCAAGTTTAAGCAGAAAGCCTGGTTTGCAAACAGCACACCTTGTCTTGGCCACCCCAGCTTACAAAGGTCACATAAAGGCGGTTTTATTGTAATACTCCGGGCTGTACCAGTGGAAACCTGCTTTTTTATGGGAGTCTGTGGGTTTTACCACGCTTCCTCCGGGAAGGGGAGAGCGGCTCTACAAGATGGCGGCTGCCACGAAGTCGGGCTCACACGAGCAGCGCGTTTGCAGGTGCAGCGCCACGCTGTGATCCCAAGGTGCTGGAACTTCTTAAAATTGGATCTTTGCTTCAGAAAGCTCCATTCAACAAAGGGGATTTTATCTTCTGTTTGTCAAAGTGGTAGGAGGTGAGGGCTGTCTTAACAAAGCAGCAAGGATGGGTTTAACATCTCACTTTAGTTTCCCCAGTCTGTTAATGATTTAATTTATAATTCAGATTTTTAGAACCTGTAGTTTCCTCACATACCCGATTGAAGTAAGATCTGTGAATGTAAGTTGAATATATTCAGCATTGTTCTCATGTTCTTTATCATCCTACCCCCACTGTTCTGTATTGTAAAGTCTCAGAATTATGAGACTTTTTCCAGGTGCTCTTTCAGTTAAGTCTGAGTACATTTTATAGATGAATCCAGGGGAAAAGTGTGAATATGATGTAAACCCGGAATTAAAGGTGTGAGTATTATGTAATCCCTGAATTGAGTATCTTTATTTTTCTGGTTTCCTCATGGTGTTCTTCCTTTTCTGATACTTTTGCGAATAAGTCAAAATATTGTCGAAGTAGCAAGGTTAAAGGCTGAAAATAATTAAGCTGTCAGCGGAAATGCTCAAGACTAAAGGGATAAAACAAAAAGAGGATTCCATTAGGAGGATTTTTGTCGAAGGACTGTGACCAGAGAGCTTTGTTGCTGTGGTGATTGGATCTGGGATAGTGCTTGTATTCTTCAGGAGACGGGAGTTGCAGTGGAAAGGTTGGGGATGCAGTGCTCATGCAATAAACTTCCCTCACTTCGCTCCAGAAAGCTCACTGCCAAGGAAGGAGAGTGATGTGGCACACTCTCCTCCAGAGAAGCTTGTGTAAAAACAAAGGACTTCTTCAATAAGGCTGAACAAGTAAATTAGTTTTGTCGTAATTTTTATTACAGACAGGCTTATTTTCTGCTGCCAGTGTGTTACCTCTTAAAAATGTGTTTATTATGTGCAACAGCTTTTCCTCAATAAAATCACAAAATCATAGAATGGTGGGAAGGGACCTCAAATCTCATCATGTTCCAACCCCCCTGCCATGGGCAGGGACATGTTCCACTATCCCAGGTTCCTCCAAGCCCCATCCAACCTGTCCTTGAACACTTCCAGGGATGGGGCAGCCACCGCTTCTTTAAGCAACCTGTGCCACTATCTCACCACCCTCACAGGGAAGAATTTCTTCCTAAAATAATAAAAAATACATAATTAGAAATAGAATTTACAAAGAATTCACAATTCTCCAGATTCTTTAACTAATTCTTAATAAGATGCCTCTATGTATGTCTTGTCAAAAAAGTCTTAATTTTTTTTTTACTTTTCAAGGAAAATCTAACATAATGGATGCTGTTAGCTTTGTGATGTGTGAAAAGACATCAAATTTGCGAGTTAAAAGCGTTCGAGAACTTATTCATGGAGCACATGTTGGAAAACCTGTTTCTTCTACAGCTAGTGTGAAGATAGTATATTGTGAGGAAGATGGGGAAGAAAAAACATTTTCAAGAGTTATCCGTGGTAGGTAGTAAATTCTGCTGCATGTACTGTCTATTTTCTGATCTGTAAAGAAATGGAGACCAAAAATACCCAAATTGGAATTTCAGATGCCCGATACTATTTCGTAGTTGGGCAGATTAGTATAGTCCTTCAGGTAACATTTTAGTAGTGATATAAATGAAAAAAACCCCATATTTGGGTTAATTAGTTAAATTAAACAAGTTATTTTATGTTCTTTGCTCGATATCTGTCTCTAGATATTTCCTTGGATCTGTAGATGACGTTGGCTCTAGGAAATGGGGTCTGACACCTTGCTGCAGGCATGAGCACCATAAACATGTCTGTTCCTTTAGAAAGTACTAAAACTAGAGACTAGAGTTTTCAAACGGAAAAAATAAATTACTGAAAGGAATAAATGAGTAATTGAAATCTATTGTCCTCTTTGAGAAAATTGCTCAGTTAAATAATTCCAGTAGTTTATAGTTTAATTATTTTCCAGTGAATTTTTTGTTGTAGCTGTTTTCAGCGGTAATTTGTTTCCTTTCCTCCTTTAGGTAGTTGTTCTGAATTTCTTTTCAATGACAAGTCTGTCAGCCGATCTGCATACATATCTGAGCTTGAAAAAATAGGCATTCTTGTCAAGGCCAGGAATTGCCTTATTTTTCAGGTGAGCGTTCAAGGTACTTTGAAAAGAAAACAAAAGGTTCTTAGGTTATTTCATAGAATACACGGTTAAGTATTGTCTAGAAATGAGGACACCCATAGCTAACTACAAGGCAACATGTTTTTCCTGACCTGGGCCAAGAACTACAAGATTACAAAATACACTTAATGGGGTTTGTATGTACATGCATACAGTAGTAAGAAAGAAGCTAATCTGGAAGAAGTTGAGTGCTTACATTGTTCACAGTATAGAAAAAAGTATGGGTCTGTATAAATGTTTAGTGTATTCAATTGTAGGAGTGCTAGGAAAAAGTGATTTTATCTTAAAACACTCCTGTTAGTAAAGATGCATGAAAATGTAGAGGATTTTTTGTTAAGACTGAGGGGTTGAAAATTCTGTTCAGCTATTAGTTTCCACGAGTTTAATTACATAGGCCTTAAGCATTTGCTGAATAATACATTTCACAAAGTCATCTTCCTTGGAGTTGCTGACGAAAATTCCTAAGGAAGAATGGATTTCTCCCTTTTGCAGAAACATTTATAGAAACCCGCATGGTTAGGTGATACTCATTTTGGCACTAAATTTTTCCTTGGGTTCAAATCCAGATGCCGACCGACCAACTGTGTTCACCATAAATATATACAGAGGTCAATTTTTACTATATACTGTTAAATTCATAAGGCATCAGAATGATCTACAGTGCTGTATAATTATTTTCAATTTTGGTTTAGGGAACAGTAGAATCAATTGCAATGAAGAAGCCAAAGGAGAGAACTCAACTTTTTGAACAAATTAGTAATTCATGGGAATATGCTGAAGAATATGAACAAAAAAAGAAGAAAATGCAGCAAGCAGAAGAGGATGCACAGTTTAATTATAACAAGAAAAAAAGCGTGGCAGCAGAACGCAAACAAGCAAAGATAGAAAAAGAGGAGGTAGCTTCAATTTACTCCATGTTTTCATGCTGAGATGCCAGATTTTGCATCTCTTGTGAACTTCAGTAGTGTTCAAAAAAGCACAACAAACCAACAAAACAAACCCACAAAGTTCTGTTGGTTTTAGTCTGGTATTTTTTTTTCAGTATGGTGTAGTATATAATAATATCGTTTAAAAAGGTAGATGAATACACGTAATCTAAATAAAAGAAAGCATAGGCTTGCCAGTATAATTAATTAAGTATTGACTTATATACTTGAGTTTTATGATTAGTGAACATTACTGAAATTACAGCTACTTGTATGTCATCTTACATCACTTTGGCCTTGAAATTAGACTGCTAATGATGGAAAATAGTTTTTATAAACTACAAATTAAATTTTAAATTGGTAGGCAGAGCATTACCAGATGCTAATCAAGGAACTGGATGAAGAAAGGATACAAGTGCAGCTTTTTCAGCTTTATCACAATGAAAAAAAAATTGACTTTCTGAAAAACAGTTTGGATGAAAAGAATATGGAGGCTCATATCAAGAAAGAGTCTCTTTCTGCAGCAGAAGATTCATTTAAAGTCAAGAAGAAATTACTTGGGATACTAAACAGGGACCAACAGCATATGGAAAAAGAAATGAAGTAGGTTTTCCAATCAGATTCTGTGATAGTTGAATTTTAAAGCATTATCCTGGTAAAAATTTGGGTGATAGCCCAGTGCTATGGAAGTCAGCTCCTAGCAGTTCACTGAAGTAAAATCTAGAAATGGTTTTCACCTCATCTACCGTGCCTAGATACATATTTCGTTATAGAAATGCTTGCTTGCTATTAACTTTTAGGAGGTTATGTTTCACTTCTTAAATTACTGTTTTCAGTGGAGATAAAAAAATGTCCTCTGTGGGCATACCCACAGTGTAAGCCCCAACCTTACAGTTTAAAACTGATTGTTTGCATATGTGGTTGGCAGGGGGGAGGGGGTGTCTTTTCTATCTTCCCTCTCTCCCCTTTACCTGTGACTTTGTTGTTTTGGCTGTGTTTTGTGGTGGTTGGCTGGTTGGGGTTGGTTGTTTTGGGTTTGTTTTCGGTTTTGTTTTTTAGGACTCTGGAAGCATCACTGATTCAGCAGAGACCCCTCTATATAAAAGCAAAGGAAAACACATCCTACCAAATCAAGAAAGTAGAAATGTCTAAAAAATCTCTAAGGGACAAGGAGAAATCCTGTGATAAGGAAAAGAAGAACATAAAAGAACTAGAGATAGAACTGAATGATATTGAGAAGGCATGGAGAGCATTTGAGGAGAAAGCTGAAGAAGAGAGAATGCAGAGAGCAGCAGATATTGAGCTGGGAGAAAGTCAGGTGAACCAGGAGGCCCAGAAGTACTGTTTACTAGAGAAGTCCAAAAATACTCCTGTTTACAGGGAAACTGCTATTTCACCAGTGACCTGTGATTCCTACTAATCTTTTTCCCCTTGAGCTCCAACAAAACCAAAATTCTAAGCTTTATTTAGACACATGGTACATTGTGGGAGGGTAGGACAGAAAACATTTGTCAGGGTCTCAGGGTGAGTGATTTTTGAGAACTGGCTTTTAATCTGAGATATCAATTAGGGAAAACCAATGAAGACAAAAAAGTAAACCAGACCTGGTAGTATACATAGCATCTGCTGTGGGTCTGAGACTGAAACTGGGGTAGCTCATTTGAGAAGGAAGGGGCTACATCCTTTGACAGTAAATTCACTTTGGAAGAAGCTGTCTTTGCAACCATATGGCCACAAATGCTTGTAAAACTATGTGATAGCTTTTTTCCACTGTCTCCTCCTTAAAATAGTTTCTGATCAATTAATGGAGAACATGCAGGGTTATTACCTTAGTTTGTGAATCTTTCTGCTCTGCACTTTAGAGGTATTTGGTCAGTTAGTCATCACTTAGCAGAATTGTTTAAAATATTTATATTTCACTTACTATGTGAAATTTTTTAGTAACATGAGAATGCTGAAAATATAAATACCAAAACTTGCACTAATTTTGGGCTATGCAAAAACTGAGTGTTAACCTTCAGATGGAATGGGAAGTACTATAAACTTTCCTGAACGATAGTAGTTCTTGCCTACAGTCTTTTTTTAGCCTTTTTTATTACTCTTAGGTGTAAACTTTGGATTGAATCTTACTCTAAAAAAGTACAGCTTGTTATCCTGCAATCAGTAGCTAGAAGAGTTTCTGGAGAATTGGGTAGTTTCCATAATTTTTATTATGATAAAGTAGGTAGTTACTTAAGGCTGTAACAAGTCTTCTCACTTTCCAAGGAGTGAATCTTTTTTTTTATTTCTTTTTGTCCAGTTAGAGCGGTACAAAGAGCTAAAGGAAATGGCAAGAAGGAAAGTAGCTACACTAGCCCAGCAGCTAGAAAAACTTCGCTGGGAGGATAAAGGAGATCAAGAAAGGCTGAAACTTAATCGGAGGAAGAAAAATGAAATTGAGGTATTTGTATCAAACTAGAATTAGATTTGTAGGAGAAAAATGTCTCTCTACCATTTCCTCTGGTATAACTGTATATAAGCATGTTCAATACTTTGACATAATTAAATCCTCAGCAGAGGAGGTATGTTGCGTTAGCTCAGTTTCCATGTTGCAGCAGGTTTAGCAAAATGGCCTCTAAATTTGTTCAGAAGTCGTTTGCATGGGCCTACACTGAGGATTTGGGTTTGAAAGCTTTGGCTATGATATTTTACAGTTACTCAGAACATTGGCTTAACTGTCATCAGTTTCTGGTTTTGTAAGTGTAGTCTTTCTGGGATGTCCCACTGCTGTTGTATGTGTGTATGACACACCCTGCAGAGGTGTATTTTGATCACAGTTACCTTTTGCTGAGATGGTTTTAAGGTCAGTTGTGTGTAAGAATGTGTTGCAGTTGGAAAAATCTCAGTGTCCACTCCTTCCTTGCACTTCAGAGGCAGTTGTTTTGTATGAATACAGTTTCAGGCATTTTGATTCTGATGCCTTTTATCATTGCAGATACAAACATGTAACAATAAAATATGCACATTTTTCACTCTGGCTTGGTTACCATGCCTGATGTTTGCTTCTGATAGAAGTAAAAAGGGCAGAAGCTCAGCTGATGATCTGTGTTTTGCTGGAAACCTTGTCCTGTTAGATGTTTTGGGTTTTCTGGTTGGTTTTTTTTTCAAACTCCGCTAACTTGCATTTTTGTCATGTACTAAGAAGTTAGAGAGGCAGCATGCATTTCTTCAGCATTTAGTTACAGAGTCACGGTTGAGGGAGACTCCTGTTCAGAAAGCTTATCAATGCATCGTATGAGACTTTACCAGTGATAGAGTTGCAAACACCTCATTCTTGTACATGTAAACTTGCTTCTATGGAAAAGTTTATATTTTACTCCATACTTAAGAGAATATAAAGTTATCCTTACCATAATAGCTAAGCTGATATTTGTACATCCATTTTTTTCTTCATAAAATACTATTTCTTTTTGGATTACTAGTTACCAGGAAAATGTAATTAGCATCTAGAAGTGAAATAAATTCCATTGCCTGTGCTTCTTAAACTGAGCAAGTCCCATTGTGTTGTTGAGAAAGGAATAAGGAATACTTAAGAGTGCATGAAATACAAATATGCAGACATTTAAGTGGGTTCATGAAGAGGTTAACTTTCCTTCCCTAGAACTATTTAAAAGGTCACAAGGATTTCAGGAGTTAAATTAAAGCTTAATAAGCTGTGTAGGTAGCAGTATTTTTTTTCTTCTTCACTTGCTTCAGTTAGTGTATTTTTATTAAATTTGAGTAATTGAAAATTCTAGTTTTACCATTGGCGGGGTTTTTTTGCTACAATGTTTTGTGTCAATTTGGAAGCTGTGTCAGCTTCTTTGGAAAAAGCTATTCATGCAGGGCCAAGAATAGCACTTTCTCTGTTTTAAGCCCTATAATTTCCTGGCTCTTTGTTTAAAGTTTTTTTTTATTTGTTGGTGTCATGATTCTCTGTGCTGAAGAGGCTTTTCCTAAACTGTAGCTGAACATGGAAAATCCAGTAATGGCCTTGGTAGAATAATTTCCCTGTATTATTTGTTCAGGTGCAACTTGGCACCTACTATAGCAAAAGAGATGCTGTTACTTCGCTGTGAAATACCAGTAAAGAAGAGAAGACGTATCTCAGGACTTGTTCTGAATGTAAAAGTGTGTATCTTGTTACAAAACTGTCATTTTGCTCTGGTTTATTTTCAACACATTCTATTTGTGGCTGCATAGGAAACCATAAAACAGACTGTGGAACAGGTGGAAGAGCTTGAAAAACGCATAGAGAAGTTGGAAGAATATGCTAAAATATGCACGTATGTGTAAAAAAAGAAAAGCTAACTGGATTTCTTGGGTGTTAATTATTTCTTGGGTATTAATCATTTTCAAAACACAGGTTTCTAATTCCTTCTAATTATTTTCTTTGAAATTTTAGTAAGAACTAGAGTTCTTACTGATTACTACTAATTTTACTTAATAATTCAGTTACTTTAGCTTTCAAAATAGGGTAGGAAGTATGATGATTAATCCATACTTTGTTTGAATCGGTTCTATAATTCTAATTTCTCTCGAGTTATTTCACTATGGGTATGGGGCTATTAATGGACAAATTCTGAGCAAGAAAACAGGACAGTTTTGTAATTGTGCTGCTCTAGAAAGCATTAATATTTAGGTTGTTTATTAGCACAGCTCGGTTCTTGCCTCCTGCATCTTGGCTTCTGCCTGATACTTATTCCTTGTGAAGTAAGGTGACTGCAAAATGACCTTAATTTATACTGAATGTGAGTATAAATGAAATTGTGAATTGCTTTTTTTTTTTTTTGCTTCTGTTCAAAGTGGATCGTTAACAGAAAAAAAACAGCAGGAGGAAGTGCTGGCTAAGGAAATTGAGAACGCAACAGCAAGAATGGGTGAAGTGAATGAAGAGTTGAACAAAATAGTTGGTGAACTACAGAATGCCAAAATTGATTACCATGAAGGAAGGCGTGAGCAGATGAGAGCAGAGATCCTGGAAAGTCTCAAAAGGCTATATCCGGATTCTGTGGTAATGGAATGTCCTCATTTAAATGCTTTATTTTAGCATTATGACATAAAAGTTCTGCATTAGACTGAGTAAGCAGCTGGAGTAAATTGGACAGTCTGGCACATCCTTTTGAATTTTGTGCTTGCTTGAGTGTACTTGATGAAATAGTATTACTGGAAGAATTGTAGCATGTACTGTCATTATTTTTCACAGGTTCCAAAAATAAAGGGATTACTGCTAGCATCAAATAGTAATTTTGCTCTCTTGTGTGATTTAGTGGTGTTTAATTCATTTTTTCCTTATTTGGTTTTGGTTTTTTCTGTCCTCAAACATATTTTTGACTTTGTTATTTTGAACAAATGAATGGGAAGGTTAGCCATGAGACCATTTATTCCGAACAAATAGTGCTTCTGAAAGACAATTTTTATATTATCAAATGGTCTGTCTTTGCTTATAAGTTGGCATATTTTACATATTTTCCTAAAATTACTCTTCAGTACTTAAGGGGTTTGTGTATTGATCCTGAATTGTCAGCAGACATTAACTGGTTTATGGAGCATCTTTACATCTTTTTAGTGACGTCAAAAAGATATAATGCAACACTGAAAGCCATTTCAAACAGGAATTTTTAAATAAATATAATCAATTAAATAGTTGGCCTCTGAGTGTGACTCAGAGTAATCAGTCCTTTTTGAAACATAGTCATTTGAGATGTGCAAGCTGGAAATCTTTTTTTTTTTAAATGTTTTTTAATGTTTACTCAGCTTTCCAGTGTTGCCATAAGAACATAAAAAGTAAAATGTTTTCAGTTCTTTGCTTCTTGGTCTTTTGCAAAAACCTCCTCAGAGTACAGCAAGCATCTGATCATGTTGTATTCTCCAGAAAGTAAGAAACTTGCTTTTCAGCGGCTCTTCAGAATTTTTTCATCCAAGTTAGCAAGATGATCCAAAAAAATCAAAAACCTGATTGCCTTACCTCTTTTTGCTCACTCTTTGTTTTGTATCCCTGTTGGAAAATAACTGGATCAGATGGTGATGCCATGCCAGCTTAGGGAAGGCTGGTGTTGAGGAATATTCTGTCATTTTCCTGTAGGAACTACAAATTTAAGAGTGCTTAGAGATGGGATGGCTTCTAACAAAAATGAGAAGTCAAATTTGGTACATAAACTATCCTGTTACAGGAAGGCTTAGTGCTACCTGCTTCAGTTACCCTTGTTCCTGTAGTAGTTCTCCCAACACTACCATACTGAGGCAGCAGAGTTGTTACTGAACTGCTCCTTAATGCTCGAGTCTACTAATTCCAGATGAGTGAACGCAACCTAAATCACAGTTTTAGGATGGAAGGGTCAAGACACATTTTGTCTTCTGGTCTGCTGGCAGAACTGAAGGAAATCTTTGTGTCTCGGTCTTCTGGATTTCATGGGCAAAAATGGCAGACTGCTTCTAAATGTTCAGTTCCTACATCCATCTTACAGCTTCTGTTCTGTTTAAAACATGCTTACAATGGTGGGTGTGCACTGCAGGTACTGAAGTTAGCTGTGCCATAACGTGGTTCTGCTGTAGTACTGACACGTGCATTTACATGGATTTGGCCCATCAATAAAGGGAATTTTGCAGCTGCTTATAGTTTTTACAGCTTAGTTGTCAAAATTGCATTCTTACATTAATAGTTTTAATTGTCAACTTTGCTGTTATTACAGATTCAGTTGGACACTCAGTATTTGTTTTCATAGAAATCTGACATTGCATTTAGACTTAAATGCATGTGTCTGAAAACCAGATCATAGTAGGCCATGAGTTTCCAGTAGTTTAAGTACCTTGGCTGAGACAATACTGTGAATGACCTGTCGCTCACAGCTCTTGCCAGCTGTCTTTTCATTTGCTTAAATCTGGTAAGAAGAAAACTGTAGATATGCAAGAAGAGATGAGTAGCTACATGTCAAGAAGCAGGAAAATTGTTTTTGCATGAATTCACAGATAATAATGTTCAGAATGTGCATCAGTGGAATTTGGTCGTTCAGAAAAAGTTCAACTCTGCCTATAATTACAGAAAAGAAATAAAACTCTTTAGGGAGCATGTACAACAGAGAACTATAGTTAATTTTCTCTCTGGATGTGTTATTTCAACACATGGCAAAAGAGGCTTGATTATTTGGACTATGCAGTACAAGAAAATTAGTTTTTATCCTTTCATGCTTTTTCGTTGTTGGGTTGAAACTGGAGTGGTACCTGCCTTTTGCAGGTAATAGGTCGATTTATTTAAGATGTTAATGTCATTTTAAGATCTTACTGTTAGATACTTTCTTACTTTCCAAAAAACATGCTTAGGTATCTTTGTCACTGTCATGCTTCTAGAAGTGTATGAAAGAGATTCTCAGTAAAACATTGAGATATGTAACCTTAGAGAAAAAATTACATCCCTTCAGATTCTGAAGATATACTTTGCAAGTTGGGTTGATGACTGCTATGATTCCTGTTTTTTCTGATGTACAGCTGTTGTTGTGAGAGAGTGCAGCTGGTAGATAGGTAATACTGAAGCAGTAAGAGGAAAACATATCTTCTATGCAGAAATATTTTTGCTATCGAAAGTATTAATATTTCTCTCTATTTTAATTTTCAGTTTGGAAGATTGCTTGACCTGTGTCATCCTATTCATAAAAAATACCAGCTTGCTGTTACCAAGGTATTCAGCAAATACATGACTGCTATTGTTGTTGCCACTGAAAAAACAGCAAGAGATTGCATTCGGTTCCTAAAACAGGAACGAGCTGAACCTGAAACTTTTCTTGCTTTGGATTACCTTGATGTAAGTATGTTTTTCTTTCTCCTGTCATCAGCAAGCTAATACACTTGTAAGTCTTGGTACTGGCTCATTTAACTAAAATAGGCTTAAGTGTTAAGGCACAGGACTTGGCAAGTGAATTTTGTGAGGCTCCTGTTGGCCCACTTTGCCAGCCAGCTGAGGTCCCTCTGGATGGCGGCATGACCACCTGGCATATCAGCAGTTCCTCCCAGTTTTGTGTGATCAGCAAATTGCTGAGGGTACATTCTTCCCCATCATCCAGATAATTAATTAATGAAGATGTTAAAGAGGATCGATTCCAGTATTGACATGGCTTGCTACGGGCCTCCCATGGGACTTTGTGCTACCAGTCACCACCCTGTGGGCTTGTCTGTTCAGACAGTTTTCAGTTCATCTCACTGTTCATCCAGACCCTATTTCATCAGCTTCTCAATGACGATCTTAGGGGAGGCAGTGTTAAAAGCCTCTCTGAAGCCTAGGTAGATAATATTCACTCTTCCCCCCTGCTCTGCCAGGCTAGTCATTTCTGTTCTGTTAGGCTGTTGTTGGTCATGCATGACTGACTTATGAATCCAATGTTGACTACTTCTCCAAGGTTTAGTGTTCATATGCCTGGAACTGGTTTCTAGGATAAGTTGCTCTATCACCTTTTGCAGGATCAGCCTGAGGTTGGCCGTCCTGTAGTTCCTTGGGTCCTCCTCTCGCCCCTTTTTGAACAGAGGAGTGACACTTGGTTTCCCCGAATTCTTAGGCACCTCTTTCAGTTGCCGTGATCATTCAAAGGTACATAGAAAGTGGCCTTGTAGTGACATCAGCTTCTCCTTCAGCTCTGCTGGTTGCATCACACCAGGGCCTGCACATTTACATGCATCCAGTTTCCTTAAGTTTGTCTGACCTGATCCTCTCCTAACAAGAATGTATCTTTCTTATTCCAGACTCCCCCTTGGGCTCTGGAACCCAGGATTTCCAGAGGCTAGTCTTGCAAGCAAAGATTGAGGTGAAAAAGGAATTCAGTACCTCAGTCCATTCTATATGCTGTGTCACTAAGCTCCCTGCCTCATTCAGTAGCAAGCTCACATCTTCCTTGGTCTTACTTTTGGCACAGATCTTGAACTCTCTTGTTTATTCCCCATGCATTAGTGTCCTTTGATTTCATGCACAGGTTACACAGTAGTATCTTAATGCCATTATAAATAGTAATGCAGTAGGTTACACAGATTGAAGGACAATGGTGTACCAAGAACATAAACCCCAGATCTGTTTCTAGTCTTGCAGTGATTGAGCTCCCTGGTGCATTGATCTGTACATTCTGTCCCCAGACCACTCAGATTTGGAAATGCTTTGCTCTAACAGCGTGGATTCTAAACACTGCTTGTTTGCTTTACAGGTCAAACCAATTAACGAGAAGCTAAGGGAGGTAAAAGGAGCTAAAGTGATGGTGGATGTTGTACAAACACAATTTGCACCATTGAAAAAAGTCATTCAGTTTGTGAGTGGGAATGCCTTGATCTGCGAAACAGTTAAGGAAGCAAAACATATTGCATTTGATGGACCAGTGAGGTTGAAAGTAAGAAGCCAAAGTTTGTGGCATACGTTTTTCATTGCAGTTTTGTGTTTGATGCCATTAAATAATTCTTCTGTAAACATGCTGGAGTATCACAGATAAACACAGAGTTGGTACCATGTTGTCTAATCCCACAGAAACAAATCGCTAGATAATTCACATGGTTGTTTTCCTCTGAAAGTAAGTTGAAGTGGTTTCCTGGGAAAAGGAGGGGGCAAATGAAAGGATAGTTAGTGTGCAAATATGGTTCTTGGTATGGTCCTTGTGATTAGGAGTAGGAGGGAGGGATAATCTTGCTTCTGAAACAGTCTGATTTAAAAATACAGACTTTATCTTACAAGACTTTCTTTGAAAAAATGCTTTCAAAATGCTTTAAAATACCTGCCAGAATCCCTTGGTTGTAGATACAGGTTATGTCAAGGACTGGAAGCTTCTCTGTCACTTCCTGCAGTTCTTTCTTATTCCTGTCTCTATTGCTGCAGACAGTATTTTATGCACTTAATAAACCTTCTAAAACTTAGATTAAGACACCTTTAAGTTGAAGGTGAGTGTGAAGTCATGTTTACTTGAAATAGTCACAAAAACACCCATGTTCTTTACTAAAATTTACACTTTCACTGTACAAACAAGCTGTTTGCCTTTGCTCCGGTACCACGTTGCTTGGTCTGTTCTACCGAGCTTAAAAGGTGTCTGTTCTACACCTTTTCAGTACAAGTGTAGACACAAGTGGCTATATGCAAGGAAATGATACAATTTCATTTTATTTTCTGATCAGTTGTAATAATACCAAAATGTAATTAGTGCTAAGAAACAACAGACTTTTTCTTTGCTTCAAATATCTCATGTTAGCAGGTTTGGAAGAGAAAAGAAAAATTTGAGCCCAACTCAAATGTGGTTGTTACTTGTTTAACTACCGTATCTTGGGCACTAGTGCATGGGGTATTTTGGCTGGGTTTTTTTCTGATTTATTTGGATTTAACTTATTTTCTTCCAGACAGTGGCTCTTGATGGAACTTTATTTTTGAAATCTGGAGTGATTTCTGGAGGATCAAGTGATTTAAGATTTAAAGCTAGATGTTGGGATGAGAAAGAAATGAGTAAAATGAAAGAAAGAAGAGATAGCTTGATTAATGAGTTAAAGGTAGGTCTCTTAAAAGCACTTAACTGTAGAAGTCATGCTATATCTAACTTATTTCAGCTCTGAGAAGGTGATCTCCTAAAAATGTAATTTTCAAAGCTTTTGACAGGACATAATAGCTGTTAATTCTGTTCTAGTTAATAATGAACTCTGCATCTCTCTTCTTAGCTGAGATTCTCAGCTCACAGGTGGAAATACAGGACAAGACTGTTGGTCCAAGCTCCCTCCAGGAAAAAGTTGTTGTTCAGAGTACCTGAAGACTTGTAGTGAAAATGACAATATGATCTGTCAACATGGGAATGTTTGCATGAACCAAAACCTGCCAGTGTAAAACAATGTGTCATTAGTGGTGACTTTTTTAAAGAAGGATGGAGTTGTAATGTAATCTGCCAGTGGGTACTTTCTTGGGGGAAACAAATCCTTTACAATATTAATATTGAATATGACCTGTGCTATCAGCCCTTACCTTGAATGAGGCCTGTGTCAGTGAGGCTAGCTTTAAAAGCTGAAAAACAAATAATTTTCAAATAGTACGCCTTTTGTTTAAATGCTTTTTCTTCCACCATAACACTTTCCCAGGACTTAATGAAGATCAGACGGAAGGAGGCTGACTTGAAGCAATTGCGTGCTCAGTGCCAAGGAACTCAGACACGACTTAAGTATTCACAGAGTGAATTAGACGTTATTAAAAAGAAACGTCTTGCTAATCTCTTCATGGTATAATACTAACTCTGTATAATTTTCATGTTTAATAATTGTATTGTTTTAAACTGCAGTTATTCATCAAGTAATGCTACTTCCTTACTTAGTTTTTAAAATTCAGCTAAAGTTTTACATATAGCAGTTACAAGTGAGGAATTGATAAAATATAAAAAACAAGATTGCAGGGTACTTCACATGAGGCTTTTTGTATTGTAGTTTTAAAAAGCTTGGTTTATCATTTAGTAACCTTCAGAAGTCTGTAAGTCAAAGTGCACTTTATGTGGTATTTAGTTTGCTTTTCTGCTCATTTAAACTAATTGTTACATGCAGATTAGCAATAATAGTGGTTGAGTGGCATTAGAGAAGAAAATATTTAAATTTCTAATCAGAAGAAACAGTTAACATGGAACAGAGCTGTCTCTTAATTTCTAGAAAGTTGATCCTTCTATTAAGAGAAAGTACCATCTTTTTCCTTTTTTTCTATCTAGGAAAAATCAAAACTGGAAAGTGAACTGGTAAATATTGAGGCTCAGTATGATATGCTTAATGAAGGAGTAGTACAAAGAAAAGAGAAAATACAAGAATTTCAGAAAAAAATTAACGAGGTAATGCATTCCATCAGAGCTTTGAGATGTTGTGCTGTTAGGCTACAGAAACCTGTGTTTTACTGACATTTAGACCCGGACAACTTCTTACTTTGTAAAATGTTTTGTCAACAAGGCTTGTACATTATTCCAGCAATCTCTCCACATCCTCTACCTTTCTTGCCAAGGTAGCTGTGAACAGAGAATGTTAGTGTATGTGTGTCATAGCTTTGCAAATCTGTTTCCTTAGAGTCAAAGTTCTGTGACTGTCAAGTGCTAAACACAAATCCAACCAACCAAATCCATCTGTGTCTCAAATAGATGAAGCTTTGCTTAGTATCTACAGTTTTCTAGAGCTGAAAAGAGTCCTCAGTACTGTGAGAGGACTGTGTTCTGAACTCTACAGGTGACATGTCTGGGGGATGGCCTGTATACTAGGAAAGTAGATGGAAAACAGCATAGTGTGAAGGTTCCTTTCTCTTGGGAAGTAGCCAGTATTTGTGCTTCATATTCTCTATGCTCTGATTACCCCGGGAAAGTGGCTGAGGTGTGCATGATAATTGTCAGCAAATTCCTATTTCACTGTTTAGTGGGGTTTGTTTGTTTCTGTAGAGGTTTTCTTTTTGTGGTTTTGTTGTTTGGTTTTTTCTTTGGTGGGTGGGAAAGAGGTTCTTTCGGGTTTTTTGCATGTTGTGGTTTTTGGGATTTGTTTTGGTATTTTGTTGGGTTTTGATTTTTTTTTTTTTTTTTTAAGACGGTTGTATACCTGTGTTCAAGTCCAATTCAGGGAAGGTAGAGCTAGCCTGTGATATAACTGAGTGTTCTTCTTTCACCCTCTCTTTTGAGCTGTAGGTGATGGAGAACTTGGAGATCTTGTTCTACCCCACCTGTCCAAATTCATTACCTGTTAGAATACTAAACAGCTTTTGTCTTTAGAATCTGCTCCTGTCTGCTTCTTATCAGCAACAGGAAAAGTTCCCTATGATACGTGATCTACCACCTAGGTTTCTCAGCTGGTGTTTGTGTAGACACTTCTGCCATCTCATCCCTCAGTTTCCCTGTCATTTGCTGATCTTCCCGTGCTCCCCAGAACAGTTCATACAGACACTGGGCAGATGGAAGAGCAGGGTTGTCATGAAGAGACTGAAGGCATTCAGTGAAGGGAATGTTAGTAAAGCCTAATGTGATGCTAGGAGGGGTTTCCTACTGTGTTCTGCTAGAGTAGGCAGTTACTGACCTCTTGGGGAAATAGGCATCTCATCTCTACCTGCATCTTGAAGCTGCCTTTGTTCCTACTCTTGCCAAACAAAGAAATCTGGTATAAGCTGTGGAAAAGTGGTACTGCAGCTTTATCTGGAAAATTCACAGCCTACGACTTAAGATGCTGGTGTAAATGCTGGAGAAGGAGAGATTCCTCACCACTGTCCGTAGTAACTCAGGCTGTATCATACATCTTTAATTTAGTTCCTGGCTTCTGACCCATTTTCATCAGTCAGTCTGGGATTAATTCATGACTGGAATTCTACATTTAAGAGCAAGCCAAAATTGCTGCTGGTTCTCTGTCTTGCTTGGGGTGCAGTCATGAGGGAGTGCAGGTGTCTGTCATCTGCAAACACTGAGAATGTCATTGATGGTTAAGCTTGTAAGAATTCCAGGTACAGGGAACTTCTATTTTGCTTATTCTGAAAAAAAAAAAAAAGGGGCTATCATTTGGAGCAATCATCGGTTTCCAAAGAGTAGTGTAACTTGGAGAATGTAACTTGGTTTGATGTAGTATTTGATACCTGGCTAAAAAAGCCTGAATACTAAAACAATATCAACAATACCAGGTTTTGACCTGTAGAGTTCTCGTAAAATTTTGTTCAGTCCATGGGGTTTCCTTTTAAATAGGCTGTTGCTATTTCTTCCTTCAGTTCAGCCATATACATTCCACCTAGTATTTGCCTGCTTAAATTTTTCTTCAAAATTTTAGAATTGGTTTTGGCTGATGCTTTTGTTAATATCTACTGTATCATTAGGAGATTAGATATTCCATGGCAGAGTTTTTGCTATGACTTTTCTATAAATGGAGCACAGTAATTAATATTAATGGTTGTCTTGAAAGGATTCAAATAAAAAACTGAACTACAACTCCAAGAAATCTGATGTATCTAATTAGTGTCCTGTCCAGCTTTCTCTTCTTCCGCTGTCTGGGAACAACAGGCAAAACCAGGGAAGCAGGTTACAACTGTGATGACTTTTGTCTTCGGAATGACCAGGTGCTGTCAAGAAGATCTTAGGTTGGAGTTACACTTGGTAGCTCACAGGCACATATGCCATATGTCTGGCATTTGGACTGAAAATGTTATTTGAAAATTTCAGATACAAATTACTTCTCAGTAGTTGTTAGCTGTTTTCTTAAAGTATCTTAAAAATCCAGTCTGTAGCATGAAGTGATTGAATATTTTACATCTGTGAGTTGAAAAATAGTATAATCATTTTTTGTTCCATTTCTCTGTTTTCAAAGGTTGAAGATGATGTTTTCCGGGAATTCTGTGAAGAAATTGGTATAGAAAATATTCGTGTGTATGAACAAGAACATGTGAGACAACAAGAGGAGATCGATAAGAGAAGGTGATATATGGCACTGAAATGTAAACCAGGGGTCGGTATTAGATTGGGCACACTGGTACTTGAGAAACTCCCTCACAGGAAATAGCACAAAGTCCTAGAGGATGTAGAAGGTTCTCTTTATTACTGTAAGGATTAGGTAGGCCACTGCTACGAATTAGTTAGACAAGGATTTGTTAGATCACTGCTGTGGTTTGGGTTTGTTAGACAGTCAGGGACTGCTTGCAACAAACTTGAAAGGTAACATTTACTATTTTGGTAGCACTATTGTAAAGAAATAGTTTTCTGAAACCTACATTGAAAAATTGCACTATCCCAGATTGAGAATAGCATGAAGGGTCACTTGTGTTCGAAAAATCTTAAGGAAAACTGGGTGTAAGATGCAGGTGTTTCGTATAGGAACATACTCTTAAGGAAGACAGGCTCTTGAGTTTTTCACATGTGACCTCACCTAGTGTTTCTCTCTTGTGTCACTGCACCATAGATTTGTATTTTAGGAGGAAAATGATAAAATGAACTGATGGTTGAAGTTCAAGTGTCACTTTCCATATTGATGTGGCTATATTGTATTTTTTTAACTAATATCACTGTATCTTTGTGATTTCCCATATATCCACAGGATGTGGTATAGTAGAATCAATGTATGCCAGTTTTTGTGTTCATATAGAAGATACAGTAATGGTATCTAAATAGAGTCCAATCACAGTTGCTAGCCTGCTTTGTAAGAACTGGTTTTAAATCCTGTACTTTGACTAGACTGGAGTTTGAAAATCAGAGGACACGACTGAAGATTCAGCTGGAGTATAATCGTGATCATCTACAAAAATTAACAAACTCAGTCAGCAAGTTGAGGGAGACAGTTCATAAAGATGAAGCTGAGATTATCAAGCTACAGAAGGTAAGTGTAAAATCAATGTCTGTCTCTGTAATTCAGTGCATTCTTTCCTCTCAGTTCCAATTTTGAATAAATGTAGTTGATGCTGTGGATTAATTTTTCAAGAGGTTAATTTCGTTTTGACTTGGTAATTACTTAAAAAATGCAGATGCATATTGCATTTTAACCTTGGAATAAACTGCTGTATTTGGATGCTTATTTTTTATTAAAAATAAGTTTACTAAAAATTAAGTTTTGGATTACTGTCTGTACAGTATTATTTTATATTTTGTTCAGTTAATGTGTTCAGTTGATATGAAAAGGCAACATACAACTACAGATAAAACCAGCAGCATGTGGCTCAGATTCAGCAGAAGATTTTATGAGTAAGAGCAAACAACTCTAGTGCTTTACATCTTTAAGCTACTTTACAGCCACTAACACATTTAAAATAATGCTTTGAAACCGATTTAGATTTTTAGTTGAAGTAATATGTATGGAGTCCTCCTTCACAGTGTTTATCCTGTATTGTGCTGATGGTGCTTGTTAAAGAAACTGTGCTTGTTCACAGAAAAGGGAAGGAGAAAAGATGTGCTTTGAACAAAAAACAAAAAGTGAAGTGTATAAAACTGCCACAAAGTGGGGGAAACCCCCTCTCTCCAGTGCCTTTTCAGATCTTGTGCTGTAACACATCTGAATGTAACAGGTTTAAACTTCAACTTCTCCTTTCTCTATAGTAGATGTTCCAGATCTAGATTCTTGGTGGGAGGTTAAAACTTTAAATATTTCTATGCAGGATGAGGAAAAGCTTCTAAAAAAAGTGAATGAACTTTTGGAGGAGCAGCAACACCTTAAGGATAGATTAAGTGCTCATAAATCTGAGCTTACAAAAAGCCAAAATGAAGTTGAAGAGTTCAGAAAGACGATGTTAACTCTTAATAGGTAATTCCCACTTGTACTCCTGGGAAGATGATTAACGGGATAATATTTAGAAGGGATTTAGTGATCACCTGTTTGGATTTCTCTTGTTTTGTTTTCTTGAGAAAGATTTATTAGAGACATAGTGATCTGCATCTACAGTGTGCCTTAGTTTAACAGTGTTTCTAATTCAGTGTGTGAAGGAGAGTATTTCAAGAGAGCCATTCCATAAACCATATAGAATAATTTCATTACCTGCCTAGTCTTGGGTCTCACTGTGATCTCTGCCCACAGATCTCTGATCTCTTGTGGTCAGTATGTAGTAGCTTACAGCTTGACCGGGGGCACGTGAAGTTCCCTGGTAGTTCCACAATTTAGTTTGAGTTGTACAGTGGGCCCAATTAATGGGAACATTTTTATTTTCCAATTTCATTGTTATTTTTCCAGACTTTTCATGTGTTGGATACCTTAAACTAATACTAACTTTAGGTCATTATTTTGTCCTACTATTATATTAAATCAACTCCTTTATGGACAGTTTATACTTCAGTTTTGTGGTGATTGCTTATTATTGATGTGGCTACTGTCCTTTAATCAGGAGTCATCTCTGTGTTTTAAAACCCCATCATGTTGGCACAGTATGGCTAGGTAAACTTGTGGAATTTTCTATAAACTTATGAACTGTATGCCTATTAATTTGTATTGTGTGTGATTTTAACAAGATGTTTCTGCTGATGGTAACTCTGTGCTGTCAGAGGAATTGGTTGCAAAGAATCAAGCTGTTTCAAGAAGAGTAATGATAAAAGATACTTGTTTACATGTTGAAGGATCAAATCTCCATATGTGTTCACTAGAGTTCAGGGGTAGGCTGTAATTAGGAAAGATGGGTATTTGAACATGCCTTTAAGTGAACTTGGTCATGTACTGAGACTGAGGCTCCCTCTGGAGTAATTCAGGAGAATGGAGGGGATGGCAGAAGTACAGTACCATTTTTCCTTTGTATTTGATGGGGATTACTGCAGAGGAAAGAGCACTCTTGGTGCTTGGAATCTGTTTTCCATGCTGTATTTATCTTGCTGTTTTTCTGTGGATGTTATTAGCAGTGGTTTTCCACTCTTGAGTTGTTTTGTGCCCTTTGTGCATGTAGAGAAGCCACAAAGTTGCAGAGGGAAGCTACAGCTCTAGAAACCTCTCTGGAAGAGAAGAGATTAAAGCGACACAATCTGCTGCTTGAATGCAAGGTGCAGGACTTGAAAATCAAGTTACTGTTTGGATCACTGGATGACATCAGTGAAGTAGAGGTACTTAAAGTGTTTACAGGAGATAGATATCATAGAGGAGCACTTACTTATTAATTTAAAGATCCTTTTTCTCTCCTTACAGGACTGTTTGTCTTACATAGTACTATTCAAACAAATATGCTCTATTTGTGTGATCAGGTCTCTTTCATTCAAAAGAAGTATTTCTTTTTATTTTTGTAGACAGAAATATTGTTTGCAAGTATTTTTGCTTGTGCTTGAAACATACTTCTGTGAAATACATAAAATCTTGTGGGACAAGAAAATTGATACGAAGATACATAAGAGGATACACAGGGGTCAGTTTGGAAATGTAAATAAATATGGCTTGTGCAAGGGTTGAGATCACATTTGGTCAATCATCCATAATATAAATGCTGTACGTAAAATCATCCTTTTGTGTTCAGTAGATGTAGATATTCACAGAAATCAGGGATAGGCTAAAGTAGAAGCATTCCTGCTGTCTGATGATTGCCCCTCGTTACTTGTCTTCATCTTCCCTCCTTTTCCAACATATTTTTGTGAGGAGAAATAAACTTTCTGCACTGTTACAAAAGAAATGAGCTGTGGGTTTTGAAGAACTTACTACATGTGTTTGAATTTGGAAGGAGTCTTGAACCCATTCCTTAGAAAAGTATTTTTGCTGGAGGATAGGTGTGAACTGGGCAGGAGACAAAATGCAGGCAATGAGGTGGGGTGAGCAGTCTGCGAAGGAACAGAACTGCTAGTGATCAAAGGATGTAGGAACTCAGCTCTCACTGTTCCTGAATAAGGAAGAGAGGAAACCAAGGAGGTGAGCAGAAGGA
Organism: Corvus kubaryi; assembly: GCF_017639235.1. Taxonomy (NCBI): domain Eukaryota; kingdom Metazoa; phylum Chordata; class Aves; order Passeriformes; family Corvidae; genus Corvus; species Corvus kubaryi. The sequence continues at coordinate 936,698 of NW_024582061.1, read as the reverse complement.
ATAACGATGTGGATTCTTAATTAATCTCACTGAGAAGACCAGCAAGATTTGGTTCTGAGGAAGCATCTTGGTGGGAAAGGGGTCTAATAATGAGAGGTGGCACATGTTTCATTTGAGGGAAAGTGACTGAAATTCAGCCTGCGGGGAGTAGAAGATTCTCTGCTTATGCCATATAGAACTGAAGCTCCTTGTTTCTTTTGAGGTTGACTGAGTGGAGGAAATGCCTCAGTTTACACAGTTCAGCCTTCCCTTGGAAGGGGTTGAGGAATCAGGGAGTGTAAATCTTTCCAGTCAGGAGATTTACAGGTTGTACTGTGTTGTAAATATGTTATAAACAAATTGCTGCTGCTTTCAACATAGCTTCAAGCTGAGTTTAGCAGATGTTTTCATCTTTATTTAACAGGTGTGGGTGCTAATTAGGCTCATGAGATCTTAACTCCTCAGTCCATTTGGGCCAGAGGAAGACCCATGGATTAAGTTTACCTTGTACCATGTTACCACTGTCTCTTAATTTTAAAATGTCCTTCATCTTATAGCTAGGAACTGAAATAGAAGGCACCCAGACTCTATCAGGGATCTATGAAAGGGAAGAGAGAATTCAGATAGACTACAGTGCCCTAGAAGTCGAGCTAAAGGTAATCATCTTTGTCTGAAATTATTAGAGATGGAGTGTTTGATTTTTATTTTTGTGAAAAATACTTTATTTGTTGTTTATTTATTCTTGACCGTGGTCTTTAAGTGGCACATGGTAAAAACACTGCTAAGCTGAAGTGCATGTGTATATGTGCTGTAGTTTTGCACTCATGACATAGCATTGATGTGTGGGATTTCTAGATAGATCAGTTTCCCATGTAACTGGCTTTAACTTACAGCTTACTTGAACCACAAAAATGGAATTGAGAGACTTAATATAACCTTGATTTTTTTTTTTTTTCCCCCCCTCTCCTCCTTTACTTTCTGCCTTGAAGTAAAGGCTCAAAACTCCAGAACCCAAGGATGTGGGGGGTTGTTTACCTTCTGTGGCATTTGCAGAGACTGGGGCTTCCCATCCTTCCGTGTCTAACAGCCCATTAGGTCACATTTTCTCAGCAGGTTTTGTAATTTTGTTTTCCTTTTTAATCTTGAGGAAGATAGTTAAATGTCCAAGGCTAAGCACAGAGCAAAGGATGAATCTGTCATCACTGGAACTTATCTCAAAGAATTCATGAGAACCTCTCCTTTAAAAATGAAGGAGTGAAGCACTAATTCTGCTCCTGTGCTGTATTTTAAAAAGGGAATCAAGGGAAAGGAATTGGTTCCCTGTTTTTAAAGGTCTTGGGGGAGAATAGTGAGGGCTTGGTAGATTCATTGCAAGAGGTAAGACCTGGGTGGCATCTTCAGTTGCGTTTCCAGTTAAAGCTATTAATAAGTGGGTAATTGTTTCAGGAACCATGAGTGCGTGCTGTATGTATTGAAATGTCTTGGCCTAAAAGCAAATTAGATTGCTCTATTTTTTTTTCTTTAGGAACTAGAATCTGATAAAGATATAGAGGATCATGTTAAGCAAATGCAGCAGGAAATCAAATGTAAAGAGGTCACGTTAATGAAGACAGCTGCTCCAAACCTGAGAGCAGGAGAGAAATTACAGACAGCTCGAGATAAGTTCCAAGAATCAATAGATGGTAACACTGAGTCTTTCATGTCAGTCACTTTTGAGATTTCACCCTAATTGGAATTCCTTTTCTTGGGGTTGGTCCTGCTGGCTTTGCTCCTTTCAGATATCAAAGTATTTTTTTGTGCTCAAGTGTTTATCCTCAGTTATCTAATTATATGTAAACAATTCAGTAACATACACTTGAGTGAGCAGTAGTTTGTTGAAATACAGTTTGAATGATTGGGAAGATGTTTGTTTCCCACATGACATCATAAAGTATTTTTACTTGCTTTCTGAGAATTACTGACTTTAATGTTAAAATTGCTAAAATTTTTCTTGCATAACTGAAGGAACTGTGTGTGTTGTCCAAAACTCAGACATGAGCATTTCTGCAAAATTATGAGTATCCTCAGAGAGTTTTGCAGACATTAACAATGTAAGAAACCTAAGGGGTTCTGGAGCTGTACCAGGTCAGTGCTGGTGCTGCTTAGGGCTGCCTGGCTCCCAGAAGGAACTAGGAGAATTTTATTCCTTGCTCCAGACAATTGTGGCACAGAGGAGTAATTCCTGTGATTCTGGGTTTTTTCCTGTAGCTTTTGAGACCAGCAGAAAGCAGGCCAGAATATGCAAGCAGGAATTTGAAGAGGTGAAAAAAAGGAGATATGAGCTGTTTAGCCGGTGCTTTGAGCATGCCTCCATAGCCATTGACAGGATCTACAAGAAGCTTTGCAGGAACACTAGTGCTCAGGTGTGTCATGTTCAGGGGCTTTGCCTTAAAGGCCTTAGTGGATGCTAAGTATCAAATAGCACTTTTGGTTTCCAAAGACAGTCTCAGTCCTAAAGATGAAAATTACAGAAATAGACTACAGAAGTTTAGGGTCAGGGAAGGAATAGGTGATAAGTCAAAGTATGCTTGACATTAGACAGAGAGAGGTAATCTGTGAACAAAATTGGGAACTACTCAGCTTGGCTTAGTTTTCCTCTTTGCTTTTAGCAAACTTGTAAATTATCAGAACAAAAGTGTGAAATGTAATTGAGTACTTCATTTAAAAAGAACATTGGTTTACAAATCAGGTGATACAAATATTAATCGTTAGTACAGACAGCTAAAAATCATAAATCAGTGCTAGTGTTTTGTACAAGGTCTTGAAGCACCTTCTACCCCACTTAAATATTTAGAAAACACAGACATAATATGTTTGCAACTTTTAAGAAACATGTAGAAAAATTGTCCCACAATTCTTTGTTACTATTCCTGTATTAACACCAAAAGTCAAGGGGGAACTCCCAAATGCTTTGGTTACGTCAAATTCCATAGACTGTGGAATGTTTAAGGGATTGAACTCTTGTCTGTCGTAAGATTTTGTGTTTTCCCTCAGCATGTTGTGTGTTCGTTTGGTTTTCTTCCATTATGTCTGTGATCTGAGAGGAGACATTTGAAATGAGGGTTAAGTAAGGAAATTTCTGTTCTATCTGTCTCCACTTGTGCAGCGGGGAAGAGTCTGTATTATTTTATTGTCTCTTCTATTAATGAGAAAAATAAACCATGTAGCAAAGATCTTACCCATCGTCCTTTTAGTGGTTTGGAAAAATGGTGGTTCCTTTAAAATAATGCTTTTAAATTTTGGCCCTGGGAACCAGGATACAAAGTACAGAAGAAGACTTTAATACAAGCAGTCTTTGTCCAACCTAGCTCAAAGCTAGGTTCTATAAAGCCAGCCTTTCACCAGAAAAATGCAATTTTGCAAATATATTGTCTTCCAGGCCAAAAAAGAAGAAACCTGCTTTTGAAGTGTAACATTTTAATAATTAAAAAAAACAAAGCAGTTACATAAAAGGTGATAAAATCAAGTTTGTTCAGTAGTTGAAAATTTGTAAATAATAAATATGTGCTGCCATTTCTTTACTGGTGTTGTTATTGAGCCTCTTGGTTCCTGGTTTGTTAGCAAAACCATACTCTCTGGGAATTGGATAATGTTACTCTCAGAACGGATGAACAGGTTCCCTAAAAGTGAAGCAAACTCACTGGTTTCCTCACTAGCTCAGGCAGTCTTTAAACCTAAGAACTACCCATCTAAATAATTTTATAAATGTCACTATTAACAATTAAATGTATTTGTTTCCAGGCATTCCTTAGTCCTGAAAATCCTGAGGAGCCCTATCTGGAAGGCATTGGCTTTAATTGTGTGGCTCCAGGCAAGCGCTTTATGCCAATGGACAGTTTGTCAGGAGGGGAAAAAACAGTGGCAGCCCTGGCTCTTGTGTTTGCCATACACAGGTAAAAGAACTGTTCTGGGATTATCCAGGGAAAAAAAGGAAGTATTGTGGTACTTGGCCAGATACCTGGAGAATAGGTGATAGAAAGAGACAGTGTTATGCTTACACACATACTAAAAAAATTCTGCTAATGGAGTATTCTAGCATTGCTGAAGTCCTTATTCTTTATCTGTCATGACTTTATATATTCAATGTAGATTTTTATGTTAATTAAAATATTAACTGTTAATTAAGTTGTCTATTATTTAATATTAAATGTTAAATGATACCTAATTATTTAATTAAAATAAATATAAGAGTAATATTGCAAAATATTGTCAACATTTTTTTATGGAGTAAGCAAGTAATTAGAATGTTTATTAACATTTTGGTATCTCAATGCAAAACACTGTCTTGTCTTCTGCAGCTTTCGTCCAGCTCCTTTTTTTATTTTGGATGAGATAGATGCTGCACTGGACAACACAAACATTGATAAAGTAAGTTGGTCTTTTACCAGCAGTATCTGGTACCTTTTGTAGAAGTGTGGCTACTTCCATTGCAGGGTGTTGGGATACAGAGATTGATTAGCCTGACTGAACCTGTTGTAAATGAGATTGGATTTAGGGCTGAAGTAATTGGTCTCTGAGGTATGAGACATAGGCAAAGTGTAAATTCCTTAATCCAAGTGTGTTTGATTGGCCTCTAAACTGTGAAGGTGAGAGGAGGTGGTGAGGAGTGTGAAGGTGTGCAGCGTAACCCCATGCGGCACAGTCTGACCTGGCGGGCACCTGGGAATTGTGCTGCTTGGAATTTGTAAGGCCTTGGAGTTCCCTTGGCTCTGAGAAGTAGCAAGGAGTGCGTCCGCATGTGGCAACCAAGTCATTCTGTCACTGGAGTGTTTAATACAATTGGCCTAGTAACTATTTTTGCATTAGCACCAGTTAAGCTGTTACTCCTGTCATTTTAGTCACATGACTTTCTTGATTAAAACACCTTCCTGCGCTCTCAATTACCTTTTCCCTTTTTGCCAGCAACTGTTCAACGTAACACGAACTGAGGCTGGAGCACAAACAGCAGATTCCAGCTGTGGATGGCAGCCCCTGAGAGGGGGAGGCTCAGAACAGGAGGGTTGTTTGTAGGGAGGAATCCTAAAGCTTTCCACATAAGCCTGGATTTTCTTCTGTGGAAGCATTTTTTTTCAGAGCAGTATTTCTACTGGCATTACTGCTAATGTCAGTTTTGGTAGAGCCTAACAAACAAAAGCAGTTGTTTAAACACCATACATTTTGGTTTTTCCCCTGATGGCATTAACTGTGATGTGCTGAGTACCCCAGAGTTTGCTTGGAGGGTACCTCTGGAATAGCCAGCTGGGAAGCTCTACCACTTGTGCCTGCCAGATAGAATTCAGTTCCTTCTTGGAGGTTACTGACTCGCTCTGAGAGGTTCCTGAACCTGAATTCCATAAATATTCCTTGGGATGCAGGTCCACAAGGTTACCCAGGCCCTGAGGTTGTTTTAACTTGATGCAGTTTGAGCAAGATCAGATGGGATGTAATGGGGCTATAATGAAAATCCCTAAGGAAGCTTTCGGGTTTGGCTCTCAGTGACATGGTAAAAACAAGATTACACATCACACAGCACCTCTGTGATCTGAGCTTCTGTCAGATACTGCTCTACTTATGAGTCTCCCTCAGGACCACTCTAAGATGATGTATTCTGGTTAAATATGAGTATTATGTTTTCTGTATGTTGTTCTTTCTGGGCTCAGATGTCTCAAGGCTGATGACCCGGAGCAGTACAGGCTGACTCCAGGTTTTCCTTTGCTGTTACACCATTTACTGCTGAACTCCACATTTCTGCCTTTCATGGAAGCTGTGGTGTGTCAGGTGATGAGCACTGCCCATCTCTGCAGCTGTCTGGGGTGGCTGTCTGGTATGTCTCCTGGCTCTGTTTGGAGCTGGGCAGGGACCCAGATCATGCCCTTACCTGGTTGTTACCTGGATGACTTTATTAATGCGAGTAAATTCCTGTTGCCATTAGACATGCCCCAATCCCATACACGCTGCATGAAAGTGAGGATTTCTGGGATGTTGCCAGCTTTCCATATAGGGTACCTATGATGCATTAATAGAGCTGATGATGATTAACAGAGTGCACAGGGCACTTTGCCTCTCTGAGGAGGGTCATTCTGCCTGGCAGAAGAGAGGTCCCCTCTACACCTAAGGATGTGCTGAGCAACATTTTTGTCAAAACACTGGAAACAAAGAGGTGATTTTGCCTCTATGCACCTGGATTTCTCAATTTAAACATAGTTAAAATTAAATACTGGAAGTGAGCAACACTGCTGTGTAAAAGATTGTTGCTGGTACTCACTGGGTATCCATTTTTTATCCTGAGAAATTAATCCATTTCCTTCCATTCTTTCAGATTGATGATGTATTAAAGCAGATTCCTCAATAATTGGAACTATACTCTGAAATTATTGTGAAGTCTGTAACTTGCTAAAGACAGTTCTTCCCATAACTTACTAACAACAGTTCTTTCATTAAAAAATAATTTCCTTGTTGTGTAGATAGAACTGTGCAGGCAGAGGGCTCATGAAAAATGTACTGGATTTCCTTTATGCAGCATTTAATTTATATTGGGGGACATTGCAATACTCACCAGTTCGTAACTTACATTTTGTACCTTTATGTTGCATTATCATTGAGAAACTTGCTGCTGTCTGCAGTGAACTAATTTAAGATTATTATACAGCCAGTAGCAAACTTTTCACACTTTTTTTAAAAACTTATTTAGGAATTTCCACCTTCCTTTCTAGTTACGTTAAGTAAAATTGTTATTCATGGGCACTGGTGTCTTTTTATAGCTTTATTCATTGGACTGAACCATTATTTTCTTAAATGTTTTCAAAAAGCAGCATATCTGAGGGGTTGTCTTAAAGCCATGCAAAATATCTGGCTTTTAAAACTGGTTTATTTCTCATTTTATCAATCTTACTTCATGACGGAATTCTACAGCTAGCACAGTTCAGTTCCCTCACCATTCTGTAATCACAGCACTGTTTCAGGTTGCCAGAACTAACTGAAATACTTGTTTTTTTTCCAAAGGTCTCGAGTTTCATTAGAGAACAGGCACATGAACGGTTCCAAATGATAGTTATTTCCCTGAAGGAAGAGTTTTATTGCAAGGCAGATGCATTGATTGGAGTGTGTCCTGAGGTAATAATTAATTACGGTTAAATAATGCACATGGGGTTGTTGAGGTGCTGGGTCACACCTGAAGTGTTGCTCCAGTGAGTCATGCACACAGTTGGTGACACACTGGGTGTGTCCTGCTGTGCAGGTACTGGCTCCGGGGAACATCCTTTGGGGAACTCAAGCTCATGCTTGTATCTCATAGTTATGAAATGCTTATTTCAAGTACCAGAAGTGTATTACATGGTGTGATCCTCCCTCTTCCCAGCACGATGATATTATGTTTAGCCAAGTCCTGACCCTGGATCTTACAGAGTACCCAGAGGGGGAAGAGCAGGACACAGCAGAGAAGCCGAGCCGCAGTTCTGTCTTTGAATAGCACATGGATGGTGTCAGAGCCAGGTGACAGCAGGAACTGGGTTCACAGCTGACTGTTGCAAACCTGAGTTTGAATGTGGTTCTTAAAAGTTGACAGGGAAATGTTCACTTTTCAAATGAAGCAGTTCTGCAAAATATTAAGGGAATCAGCTGTTACTCCTTGATGCAGTTTTGTTAAGGAGTGAGAGGCCGAGGCTGTTCCTGAGGTGTGCACACTGATACCCAAAGCTTTCTTTCCAAATGTTTTGGCTGTAAGAAGAAGGGCTGCAGGTTCATTTCTGTAAGTACAGTATCCCAAAGAACAAGCCTCTCGCTTTTCTTAGGAAAAGTCCATAGTGCCAGCACACTGTTCAGGTACTCACTGCTCCAGTCAGGACCTTTTGTTGTAGCTGCATTTGCCTTCAGATAGGATTATTTCCTCTTTACTAAAACAGTAAGGTACTGGAATGTGCTCTTGGGTGACTTCTGTGACAACCAGAAAGACTTTAGTCTTCCACGACAACCTCACGCAAGTATTAGTTAACTGTACAAATAAACTTGTGATGCAGCTCTAGAGCTGTGATGTAACCTTGAAAAATTTCACCTCTGAGGTATTTCAGTTTGCACAGAAGTGGAAAGAATGAGGCAGATGCGATAGAGCCACCAGCCTTATAAAAATGTATTGGTTTGTTATTATGCAGTTGTCCCAGTACACTCAAGTTATTTCGCTGGCCGTTTTTCATCTAAGCAGCAAAGTAATGAAGTTGGGTATAAAAAACTGAAAGCTGGAATCACTTTATCTGGCTTATGTTCCACCTCTGTGTGTGCTGACATGTTCCCCTTGGTTTGTAGTTGTTCATAATAATTATATATTGTGTTCACAGAGCAGGTTCCTTTTGTCCCATGGGTTGCCTACACATACCTGCCTTGTCTTGTGCTGTGAACCCTGGGCTTGTGCTGGGCCTGTGGGGATCCTGCCTCAGGGAGGAAGAATGTCTGAGCAGGAGTGTTGAGGTGTTTCACAGGAATACAGATGTTCATCCAATACTGGTGTTACTGCTACACAGCATTAAATAAAATAATGTACTCAGAGGTGTGAGTCAGCATCAGTGCCTTAATTCAGAATCCGGTGACAGATGTGTGTGTTAGGAGATAACATAACCCCTCACTCTTCTGCTTTTGAGAATACAATAGATGGGCCTTGAGACAGGAGGCTGCTGGACAAGCTGCAGTTCAGCAGTTGGGAAGAATCACCAGTGCTGGTTGTAAGCTGATCCTTACCAAAGGGAGTGCTGGGATTTTCTATTGTGGACCCGAGTTCAAGCACATGATAAGGAGTTGCATGACTTTAGGGTTTAAATAGTGGTAGTAATCAGGGTCATAAATACCTCAGTGCAAATGATGGATTTTGCTGCAGCTTGAAGCAACAGGTGAAGTGTTCCGAGCTGATCATCAGGATCTACAAGAACCTGACTAGTCACTTTCCAAAGCAGCCAGGTCATGTTGACTGCAAAAGCATATGTTAGAGGGTAGTCTCACAGATAATGCTCTGTGTTGCTGAAAGACAATTTTCAGAAGTGATTTTGCTGTAAATAGACTCTCTCAGAGGACCGGGGTGGCTGTGGGCTGCCTGAAGTCCTGCAGAAGCACAGCAGCATCCTAACAGCACACCTCACTGAAGTTTTTTGTCCCAGGGAACTGCAGGAGTTGGTTGTGTGACTAGGGAGTAAAGACCTGCCAAACCACAGTTCAGAGAGAAAAGTCACCTGTCAGACCCACCCCTTGCCTTCCCTGTAAAACCCCAATACAGTGTGACCTGCTCTCAGAAGGTGTTAACAGAAATCTTAGGAAACAGCCACAGGGAAACCAGACAGGAGCAATCCTTCAGCCCTGCCAGGTACACCTGTGCTGGCATCAGCACAAGGAACAGCCCTGGACATGCTCTCCTGCAGCCACTGAGGTGAGAGCCAGCTGACTGGAAAGCTACACATGATTACAAGTGCTGGCAGCTGCAGTGGGAATTGTGTCTTGCTGTCAAGATGATACAGGTGGAGGAAATACTATGTACTGCTGGGCCTTACCTTCACCCTTGGAGTAGTTCAGCCAAAGGCAAACTTACTAGGAATTATCTGCAGATGGCTCCTTTTGATACTGATTGGGTTTCATTTCACTGCAGGACTCTGTTACCTGCGGTCCAAGAACAGTCTGTGCTGTAACAATATTTAAAACATTTCCACAGGAACCCACGGCAGAGAGGTCAGGGAGCACCTGCCCTGCAGTCTGTCCCTGCACTGTTCCAGCCCTTCCTCCCTAGGTGATCTTGTGCCTTACCACACAAAGGAAAACAAATCCTCATGCCAAAAGTGGAAAGCAGGTGGGTCATCAGGCTGTGGGTTCCATAAATGTGGAACATCACTGTTCCTCAGGACTTGGGGATCAGAGACGGAAGCCTGCATGACCCCTGAAGAATCCAGCAACCCACCTTCAGTTCAGCCAATGGGAGAACTGAAACCCCTTTGTTTCAAAAGCAGGTGTGCCAAGAAGCACTTTTGACAGATTCAAATGTGTGGCTTCACCTGGGGAAGAGTTTGGTCCAAGTTGCTTCATTTAGAGGCAAAGAGAAGTTACATCTGCTTCTATCTGACCCTGCAGGTCCTGCCTGAGTGGTCTGGCAGTGCCAGGGGAGTGACTCATTTGACTCTCAAGCTTTACACACACGACACATTTACAGCCTTAGGAAAGAAAAAGCTAGTATGTACAATTTTATTCCACTTAAAACCATGGAAATACCAGCTCAAAACTTTCCACGCAGCAGATGTAAAACACCTACTGTTAAAAAGCTTCTAGGGTGGGCCTTGGGCGTTTGGGATTTTTTCATTCAAGAGTAGGTATATCATTATCTGACTGCTTGATCCTCTTGGGAGAATCGGTGCTGTTTTCTCCTAACTTCCTTTTAGCACAGTCCACACACGAAGTTCCTGGGGTGGGAGAGGGGAAAGAAAACAAATTAATATTGCTACATCCATGTGTTTGGTGTACTTTTTATTACAAGCATCAGCTATTGAGATAATCACAATCCTGGTCCCCTGAGGTTCTTGTATTTGGATTCTGAAGAGGTTCTTGTATTTGGATTCTGAATTACCTGTAACATTAACCCTGCTAAAAGTCTGGGCTCAAGCTCTCCCCCCAAAACTGATGTCTAGTACTCTCACAAGCAACAGGGACTCAGCGCAGGATCCAGCTGCCTTTTGCCAAAGATAATTTAACACCTGTGGAGCTCACACATGAGTCTAGATCCCTTATTCAAAGGCCCCAGCTTGAGCTGGAGGGTTGAAATAGACTAATCCAGTGGTCCCAACCTGAACCATTCCTGAAGTCTGCAATAAAAATCCTTGGTGTAAACTGCTGTTGGAAGTACATAAAAGGCGTAACTGGAAAGGAACATAAATGGAACAGAAATTCTTTCAAAACCATAACATTCACTTAAAACTCCAGATAAATTTTGTGGGATATTACACACAATAATCCTCTTGAGGTTTTTTACTTGGTCTGTATTCCAAGATACAGGTAAAACTAAGGATGGTGCTAACAAGTTAGTAAAGGAGGGACTGTTAAGAGGGATGTTAAGAGGGGCTGGAATAAATTGTACTCAAGTTTTTTGTTTCTCTTCCGCTTATTTGTATTTTATTGAAAATGGGATTTATGAAGTCAGTTGAGAGACAGATAAGTGTAAAATCCCATTGAAATTACAAAACTAATTTCTGACTTTACACCTGCACACAAGTGTCTTGGACCTCTTGTGTACTTTTTGATTATGACAGAGCAGGGGTTTCACCTCCCGCACTGCCAAAGGCCCTTACATGCATTACCAAATGATACTTCTGTATAATTTTGATATTGGCTGCAGCAGCCCAGATCTCTCAGGATTGGAATCTTTTTGTTTCAGAGGGAAGTTTTGCTATATTTTTTCCATCAACTGGAATGTATTATTGCATGACTTATTCACAGAAATACCACACCACCACCTGAACAGCTCAGCTGAAAAATCGCCTTCAGTACCACACAACTGAGATTCACTCTTCCTGGCCTCCTTAAGGAAGGCTTTTGGAAAGGAAACCTGTGTTTGGAAATCTAAGCCAAAAATCTCATTGACTTTAGTATTACCTCGGAGTACTCTGGTGAATATTAGTAACTATTTATATATATTTTCTATCGCTTTTACGTGCTATCATTTGTCATTTGATAGACCTGAAAAGGCCATCAGTTACCTGAAAGCCTTCAGTTACCTGCTGATAGGCAGAAAGAAAACCAGAGAGTAAAAAGAGAGCATTCAGCAAACTTTCAGAGCTCTCCGAAGTAATTATTTAATTACTTTGGAAATAAGAGGGGTATTTTTCTTGTGTTGGTAGGATTATGGAACTTCTGTGAAAATAAAAACATTACTTACCCAAGAGTGTTGTGCTGTCCACCCGATCAGCATCTAGAGACGTGTAAGAGACATCAGCAACACACATGAGCATCCAGGAAGTTTTTATACTCTTACGCACCATCCCAAAACAGCAAGGTTGTATTTAGAATCCCAGAATGGTCTGGGTTGGAAGGGATGTTAAGGCCTATCCAGTTCCACCCCCTGGCATGGTCAGGGACACCTTCCACTATCCCAGGTTGCTCTAAGCTCCATCCAGTGTGGCCTTGAACACTTCCAGGGATGGGGCAGCCACAGCTTCTCCAGGCAACCTTTGTCAGGGCCTCCCCACCCTGATCATTAAAAAATGTCCTCTTTAATCTACATCTATGCCGTTTCGGTTTAAAGCCATTCTCCCTCATCCTATCCCTACATGCCCTTGTCCAAAAGTCCCTCTCCAGCTCTCTGGGAACCCCTTTAGGCACTGGAAGGCTGCTGTAAGATCTCCCTAGAGCCTTCTCTTCTCCAGGCTGAACACGCCCAGCTCTCACAGCCTGTCTCCAAAGCACAGGTACTCCAGCCCCTGATCATCTTTGTTGCCCACCTCTAGACCCACTTCCAGCAGCTCCACATCCTTCTGATGTTGAGGACCGCCGGGCTGGAGGCAGCTCTGCAGGTGGGGTCTCACCTGAGTAGGGCAGAGGAGCAGAACCCCCCCTCCTCTGCTGCCTGTGCTGGGGGCTCAGCCCAGCACAGGGAGGTTTCTGGGATGGGGCCTGTCCAGCTCTCACCCACCAGCACCCCCAAGTCCTCCCCAGGGCTGTTCTATCTGCTCATCCCCAGCCTAGATTTGTGCTTGGGATGGCCCTGACCCAGTTGCAGGACCCTGACCTTGCTGAACTTGGTGATTGCACAGCCCTACCTCTCCAGCCTATCAAGGTCCCTATGGATGTGACCTCTTCCCTACAACCACAGCGCTCAGCTTGCTGTCATCTGCTGAGGACACACTCGAGCTCACTGTCCACATCCCCCTCAAAGCCATTACAAGGTCCTGGTCCTAACACAGACTCCTGGAGGACACAACTTGTCATCAGTTTCCATCCACACATAAAACCACTGACCACAGCCCTGAGTGTAACCATCCAGCCCATTTTTACCCATATCCCCCAAGTCTTCCCTTTTTTCCCTTTTTAAAAATGGGGGTTAGGTTTCTTCTTTTCCGGTTGATGTCATGATGATTTTTTGCCTTTTCTTTTATACCCCTGTTATTTACCTTTTTATAGCTTTTATATTCTTAGTGGTTTTTAGCCTACATTCTTAGATGTATTTTGTCAAGCTAGGAGACTAAACATCTCAGAAGCCTCGTAGTCAGGGATCAGAAAGCCCCAGACACCAAGGTCCTCTCCAGAACACATTCTGTAAACTAAGATAAAACCATGCAGGGGAAGGTTCCTTGGGGAGGGGGGCTCACTCGAGCCTCTCATTAGAGAATCTTTGATAGAAATGCTAATTAATAAGACCTATAATGTTATACGAGATCTATTGTGGGTGTGCATTGAGGTGTGCATTTCGGCGCACTCCACCTGGATGTGGTGCACCTGAGGATCCTTAAAATAAATACCAAAGTAAAATCCCTTTTTTCCTTCTAACCGTGTTTGATTCTTGATTTTAAGATCAAGAAAAGGCATCACAGTCAGTGGGAACTTCCCCAGTTGACACAGTTTTTCAAGTAATACGGCTTAGCAACTTCATCATGGTTTAGCAGATTGAGAATTCTACCAGGACATGACTGGTGCAGCCCAGGCTACTTCCAACCCTGACCTCAGGTCCAGCTGAGCCTCTCCTCTGCTCCTCTGAGGCTCTCCATCACCTCTCCTAGGAAGTGGTCTTCAACGCATTCCAGGATTCCTGGACTGCTTGCAGTTTGCTGTGTTCCTTTTCCAGTGAGTGTCCAGGGGCCTGTAGTCCCCAATCTGCATCAGGGCCTGCATTTCTCATTTCTTTCATATAACCCTTTTAACAAACTCCTCCTGCTATATTTTAGAAGGGAGATTGTAAATAGGCACAAAAAACCCAAACCCTGACAGTTTGTGATGTACAGAGCAGTTCAGCACACCTGAAAATGGTTCTGTTTGGGATCTCGACTTGTAAATGAGATCAAGAGATTTTCAAGTCTGAGTAAGGTCCCTCTTCTTGCAAGTCTGATGCAAACAAACTGCAGACAAACTTCTTGAAATCTCAATGGTGTGGTAAATATTTTTTTCTAGCCTTCATGGCAAGAATAACATAATGCAGTCTAACTGGAATATCATCAGGTCACAAAAATCGGGATAATAATTCAGGCATGCACTTTTCAGGGAAAAGGTTCCAGTTATGCACCACCTGGGGATAATTTTAGACAAATCAGTTTCACTGAAATGATAAATAAAAGAGCTGTCGAACAGCAATTCTTCCCAAGGTCATTTAGTTATTGTTCTCTGGATAAACCAAAACGGAACTGTCCTTGTTTGGAATACATTAAAGAAATCTCTTTCCTTAGACATACAGTTCTTTCTCTTCGTTCTCTTCACAACCCTAACTGTACTAAGCCAAACACTTATTGGATGCACTGACTTAATTTCCCATTCTATGCTCAGTCAGATATTGTGGCTCAACCAGCTTATCCCACCAGTTAATCCCTTCAATTCTCTTAGGTTTTTTTCCTGACAAGTCAGATTTCTGATAATGTAATACTCAATAAGGTGAAGTAGTTCACATCATAAATACATGTTAACATCTTTAACAAATACTAACAAATAGGCAAATTCAGAATTCAAGATTAAATTTGCAAGAATCCACAGGCCTCCAAAATCCACAGATTTCAAAAAAAACCATCTAGTTACAGTTTGGCCACATGCTCCAACTCTGCATGTTCCTCACAAGCAACAAAGCTGCACACGAGGTCAGTGCCTCGAATCAGCTGCAGTGTTCAGGCAGCGCAAACTGCCCAGTACCTGCTCCAGACTGTGCTGTTGAAGAGGCCACATTACCTGGACTTCTCTGCTTGCAGATTTGAGCAGTCAGATCCTGGACATACTCTGGGAATTGTTGGAAGCAGTCCCCATAGGACACCACTTTTATTCCATGCAGCAGCATATCTGCCTGGAGCTTAAAAAAGTGGTCTTCGTTTTCTTTAAGCACCAACATGTAATGTTCTAGATCCACTTTGTTCTTTACTGTGTAAAGAAAAAGAGCTTGGAATATCTGGTCACGCAGAGTCTCTCCACAACCCAAAAACAAAAAAGACTTGGTTCGGTACAAGTTCTGAAGAACTTCCTGTGAAGGAATAGAAACACAGAAGAGCCACACTTACTTGAGCAGACAAAAGGTCAGAACTTCTAAAATACATCAGCCAGAGAAGGGACCAGCAGAGCAGAACCTCACTGGTGAACTGACAAAAGTAAATGTTTTAGGATCAGGCTAAACTGACATTTTATAACCATTGCTCCTACACAAAAAAAAAAGAAAAAAGAAAAAAAAAGGCAAAATTATCATACAAAATTGGGAGTTGGAATAAGATGATCTTTTGGTCACTTCCAACCCAAGCCATTCCATGGAATCTAAGTGTTGCCAGTAAGGGAATTTAAATCAAAAGAATTAGGATGACAGACTATTGGGTTCCCGTTAGGTCAATCTCTAAATAAGGAAAATGAATATTCTCGACCAAATGTTTTGACTTCCTATGACAGCTAAGATGACATTAAATCCAGGATCCAGAGCTGGTAACAGTTTAAAACCCTAAGAAACCTAGCAATCGTATGATGATGAATCCTTGTCCTGGTGTTCAGTATTTTAAGGCTCCTGTTCTTTCCAAAGATAAATACAAACTGTGATATCCAGCTGAGGGGTTTGATTGTGATTTGCACAGACTGCCTTTGCAACAGAGCCACCTTTCTGAAAAATTCTGAATAATTCCTCTGGGCCCCAAGTATTTAATTTATATGGTGCAACAGAGCCTTCGGTATCTTGTCTGCAGTCATTACAAGAAAACTGTTAGGCAAAACACAGTCAAAATTTTAAAGATCACACAAACCATGACTTCAGGATCTTGAGTGACATCTTTATATCCCGAGGGATCAAGCACCATTCCACAGGGGTCTGTATATAAGCCGTGAATATGAAGAACTCCATATTTTACGTGGCCTCTTGCCCACTGAAGAACCTAAAGCACATCATGCAAGATGCATCCTTTTGTTATAATATGCCACACTCACCATGCATCCACAAAACTATACAGCTGAACTGACTTATAAACCACTTAAAGCAGAAACAACTCCTTTTGCACCTTCCTACAGCAAGAGATTGTAATGACTAATTACATAGCTCACTTTAAATTGTAACAAAGAGGTGATGGCTAATGCTGCAGCTGTCTCTGGCTTTTTGGGTTAAACAGCCAGTCAACCAAGAAGCAAGTTCCAGCAGCACTGACAGAAAAGGTATGAACAGCAAATTAACTATCAACCAGGTGAAATTCTATTTGGGGTTTTAACAATGACTTTACATAAGTTAAATAATTTGTGGGTTTTTTCCAGTAAATGGCAGGGAACTGGTTAACAAACATGTCACTGAAATTCTCCTTGGTAACTGTAACCAGATTATTCAGTATAAAGAGATATGTAAAAGAAATGTCTGGGCATCTGCTGTAGATTACAGACATGCTTTACCAATTAACAACTTTTAGTCTTGACTCTTTAAACAGGAAAACATCTTCCAGTGCAGCTTATGTGCTGATTTGTCATATATTAAGTCTAATAATTTTACTGCTCTCAATCGTACCTTATCCTTATCTTTAAGGTCTAAAGATTCCATAGGTTTACCCTGTTGCTGACCAAATATTTCAAGCAGATTATCATAGTTTGTAGTCAGAACCATTGTGCCTCTGTCCATGAGCCTCAGGATGGATTGCAGAACCACAGGGTTCTGAATGTGTTGTTCTAAATTATCAAACACCTCCATTAAGCAATCCTGGAAGAAGTTGGGCTTCGCGTCCCCAGTACGCTGAGGAAAGAGAAGAGGAACACTCCATCAGGCCCATGTGCTACGTTACAACTGCCTCCCACAGGAACCCACGCCATCTGGCTACTGAATGCCAAAACATTTCTCTAAAAGAGGGCTTGAACAGTACCAAATCAAATCTCAATTTGTCCAGTGCTCTTGCCTCTACTTAGTGTAGCTCCAAACAATTGTTTTAGTTTCTCAAGAGAGCTTGTAATACAGACACAATAAAGCAACACTAAAGTTAGCTTACCCTGGATTCAGACACATCAGTATTTTATCAGTATTCAGCTATTCAATATATCCTGGATATCCCTGGGATATACCATTAAGGGGAGGGGGAGGCTGCAGGTGTTCTGTTTTTTCATTCCTCGTTCAGAAAACTTTATTAAATCTGCTACAAACACATGCAGACAACCTTACTGTCCCACTGGGCCTGGAGAGAGGCTCACCCCAGCCTACACTTAGCACTATGTCTGTCACCCAGATTATTTCAGCTAGAAGGAAGACTTGGCAAAGGTCCTAACACAGTTTGTAAACCTCTGGAAACTCAGATGGATGGCTGAGACTGGGCATGCATGGGCTGTCCTCAGGGAAGCGTGAGCTGCACCAGTGATTCACAGTGTGTGGCCCAAGGTCATCAGTAGGCTCAAGGCCTACCTGTACTTTCAGGGTCACTCCAGTTATAGCCACAAATCTAGAAATTCTTCTTTCACTTCTCAGAAACATTATAGCAAATACTTAATAGTCAGAACTCTTGTTTGCATTAATTCTGATGAATGCTAACTTATACTAAAACTCAGATTTTTTTAGCCTCTCCAAAATGTACAATGTGCTGTATGATTACCCACAAAATTTCCATTTTTACCAGAAAAAATTCAACTTTTGGAAGTCGTGTTTCCTTAGAACAAAAGTACATAGTAGTTTTAGAAATTAACATAGGTTATAAACATACTCACTGGTGACATCTTCCTGATGAGATCATGTGCAACCACAAGCAGGTCTCTCTCTTTGATTACTTTCTTTCGGAATTCAGCGACATCCCCCGGGTGCAACACCTCCAGCTGCTCAGCTGCTCCAAGGACAGCCTCAATGCAGCTTCTCCAGGAGCAGAGTGCCGGGATTCCTGGGGCTACTGCAGCACTCACCCCCGTCCCAATTACCAGGAGAAGGTCCTGAGGCTGCTTTCTTACAAGACTTTTTAAGAATTTTCTTGAACACAGAAAACAAAAGTGCTCATTGTTCATGGCGCATTTCCTGGCTTGCCTGAAGAGCTCAGGGACTGACTCCAGAAGTTTATCTGAGCCATTAAAGCTTCTGCAAAACACCAACCAGCCAGCAGGAACAGAGTTCTCCGTTCCTGCACAACAAGATGAGATGGGCAGCCACAGAAGCCCACGGCCTCCCCCAAACCAACAATGGCCTTGAAGGCTTTTTGCCATTTCAGACAAGTAAATGTGCATGGTTAATGCCAGCCAAAAAAAGGCAACAACTTCAAATCACTAATATCTCTGAGATCCAAATTGACAATTGCCACTGGGCCAGCCAAACGCCATTTCCAATGAAATCTTGAAAAAAGTAGGCAAAAGATTGTCCATGACTGAATTAATACATGTGCAATAGAAAGGAAGTAGAACTATTTCAAAGGGACAAGTCACAGTATTTCAAGAAAATAAATTCTGGGGGGTTTTTTGGGAAAAAGTGGAATATTTTGTTCTCATTTATGGTCACTGTAGGATATGTGAACATAGCAGTCATGCTGGTTCAGATGAACGGTTCATCCAACACACTATTTAGACATTACTACCCACAGATCCTTCTCGGAGGTGTGTTGGTGTTACATCCATAGTTGCTGCACAAACCAGCACAGGGAACTGTGAGGAAAATCTGTCTTTCATGATTACTCAGAAAAGAAGTGAAAATGCATATAAACCATACAGTAAAATCATTTCTGTACAAACAAGGATTTCAGTAGTACAGAACCTCAGAACTACCCTGACTTTCCAAGCTACCTTTACAGATTTTTAGTTCCTGGTAACATGGTAATAAGGATGATTAACACCTCTTATTTCACAATCATCTGAAACTACCTAGGTCAAACTATGGTGTTCGACTTGAAATGGCCTCAGGCAAAGCAATAAACATGTAGATGTGATTGCCAGCTAGTGCCTACAAGTTCGTGCTTGATGACCCATGCGTTCCTGCTACATTTAGCCCAAATTGTTTCCTCTCATTATTTACTCCTACTAAACAATTTAAGTGAGCATGAAGTACTTGGTCAGTGAAGAAACTACCGGGATAATTTCAAGTTTTCAGGCATGATATTGTTCTTGTATTCGATATTCAGTAGTTTATTCCCAATGTGATTTCAGATTTTCATTAAGAGAAAGTTTTGTATCAACTCTGGAACACAACTTACCTGAATTTCTGCTCACTTCTAGCTGTGGCTCCTTCTGGTGAATCCATCTCTGAGCCCTGAATAAAACAGAAAGCAAAATAATTCTTAATGCTTCTACCTTAGAAAAAGCCGAAATCAAAATCAGATGTATTACTGTTGATTTTTTCTCTTTATTCCTACCAACTTATAATATCAAGACTCCATGTGTCACATTCCAATGAAGCAAGGCACTGATGGAAACAAACCTGCCAAAGGACAAGTGCACAAACCCAGCACAGCTCCAGTTAAGCTTCCAAATGCCATAGGACTGAGAAAACAGAGATGCAGCTATTCATGCAGCTACAAAATACTTGTGTCTAAATTCAAGATAAAATTTAGCACACCCACTAAAACTTTAAGTCATTTCAAGTCAATTAAGGAGTTTCTTGATTTTATTTTTTTCATAAAAATCAGTTGTTTCAATCCAGTTTGTGGAAACCAGACTTCCACATGACATCCTGATCATGAGAAGCCCTCTGAGAGCCACCTGGCTACATGACCAGACTGCAGGGTATGCCAGATTTTATTTAAAATACTTGCTGAGAAAAAAATAACTTATTTCTGTATCATCTATTATGTTTTATGTCTGAAGTACAAGAAAGACTGCATCTTGGCAGGAGAACTGGCTATGGGATCATTACTAGAAACCCCCAAGTTTCATTACATGGGTTAGTTTTTTTATGAGGATGTATTTTTTGTTTGGCTTGAGACACAGTTTTTGGTGGTGGTGATGGCAAACTGCAGTCCCTAATCCCTCAAATAAATATTGTGCCAGAGCCTAGGGCTCCTAAGGTAGTTGCCAGCTCTTGTGTTCGTGTGCTAGAAGCTAATTTGGAAGCAGGAGGCTCCAAGTTTCAAGATCATTTAACTAACAAAAACACCAACAAAAAAACCACCCACAAAAGAAAAAACAAACCACCCCCCAAAAAAACCCAAAAAACCCTCAACAAACCAAACTAAACTTTAAAAACCCACAAACATCCCAACCAACCAACTCCAACCCAACACAAAAAAGCCAAAACAAACCTCCCCTGCAAAAAAACCTCAAAAACCCCCAACCCCCCCCCAAAAACCCCAATAACAACAAAAGAAAAAGAAATCAAACAAACAAATACCCACCCACCCAACCCCCCCACAAAAAAAACCAAACCAATA